>NC_089506.1:129505468-129828968 GCF_036850995.1 Saccopteryx leptura
CTATGTAGCATATAATTAAATAACAAATGGGTTAACAATGAGATCAAATAAGAAATAAAAAAAATTCCTAGAAATGAATGTTAATGAGCATACAACAACTCAAAATTTATGGGACACAGCAAAAGCAGTTCTGAGAGAGAAGCTCATAGCATTACAGGCATACCTTAAGAAGCTAGAAAAAGCTCAAATAAACAACCTCACCCAACATCTTAAAGAACTAGAAAAAGGACAGCAAGTAAAGCCCAGAGCTAGTAGAAGGGAGGAAATAATAAAGATCAGAGCAGAAATAAATGACATAGAGGCTAAAGAAACAATATAGAGGATCAATGAAACCAGGAGCTGGTTCTTTGAAAAGGTAAACAAGATTGATGAACCTTTAACCAGACTCACCAAGAAAAAAAAAGAGAGGACTCAAATAAATAAAATTAGAAATGAGAGTGGAGAAATAACAACTGACACAATAGAAATACAAAGGATTGTAAGAAAATACTATGAAGAACTATATGCCAAAATATTAGATAACCTAGATGAAATGGACAAATTCCTTGAAACATATAATCTTTCATAAATCAATCTGGAAGAATCAGAAAACCTAAACAGACCGATTACAACAAATGAGATTGAAATAGTTATCAAAAAACTCCCAACAAACAAAAATCTGGGGCCCAATGGCTTCACAAGTGAATTCTACAAAATATTCAAAGAAGAACTAACTCTTATCCTTCTCAAGCTATTTCAAAAAATTCAAGAGTAAGGAAGACTTCCAAGCTCCTTTTATGAGGCGAGCATAATTCTGATTCCAAACTCAGGCAAAGACAACACTAAAAAAGAAAATTATAGGCCAATATCCCTGATGAATCTAGATGCTAAAATCCTCACCAAATATTAGCCAACCGGATCCAGCAATATATGAAAAAAATCATACACCATGATCAAGTGGGATTTATTCTGGGGAGGCAAGGCTGGTACAATATTTGCAAATCAATCAATGTTATTCATCACATAAACAAAAGGAAGAGAAAAAAACCACATGATAATTTCAAGAGATGCAGAGAAAGCATTTGATAAAACCTAGCATCCATTTATGATCAAAACTCTCATCAAAGTGGGAATACAGGGAACATACCTCAACATGATAAAGGCCATCTATGACAAACCCACAGCCAATATCATACTAAATGGGAAAAAATTAAAAGCAATCCCCTTAAGGTCAGGAACAGGGCAGGGGTGCCCCCTTTTACCACTCTTATTCAACATAGTTCTGGAAGTCCTAGCCACAGCAATCAGACAAGAAGAAAAAAAAGAAGGAATCCAAATTGGAAAAGAAGAAGTAAAACTATTATTATTTGCAGATAATATGAGATTGTATATAGAAAACCCTAAAGTCTCAGTAAAAAACTACTGGATCTGATAAATGAATTCAGCAAGGTGGCAGGATATAAAATTAATACCTAGAAATCAGAGCCATTTTTATACACTAACAATGAACTGTCAGAAAGAGAAATTAAGGAAACAATCCCCTTCACTATTGCAACCAAAAAAATAAAGTACCTAGGAGTAAATTTAACCAAAGAGATTAAAGACTTGTACTCGGAAAATTATAAAACATTGATAAAAGAAATCAAGGAAGATACAAACAAGTGGAAGCATATACCATGCTCATGGTTAGGAAGAATAAAGATCATTAAAATGTCTATATTACCCAAAGCAATTTATAAATTCAATGCAATACCAATTAAAATACCAATGACATACTTCAAAGATATAGAACACATATTCCAAAAATTTATATGAAACCAAAAAAGAGCACAAATAGCCTCAGCAATCTTGAAAAGGAAGAATAAAGTGAGAGGTATCACACTTCCTGATATCAAGTTATGCTACAAGGCCACTGTACTCAAAATAGCTTGGTACTGGCATAAGAATAGGCATATAAATTAATGGAACAAAACAGAGAACCCAAAAATAAACCCACACCTTTATGGACAACTGATACTTGTCAATGGAATAAATACAGCCTCTTCAACAAATGGTGTTGGGAAAATTAGACAGCTACCTGCAACAAAATGAAACCAGACCACCAACTTACACCATTCACAAAAATAAACTCAAAATGAATAAAAGGTTTAAATGGAAGCCGTGAAACCATAAGCATCTTAGAAGAAAACATAGGCAGTAAGCTCTCCGACATCTCTTGCAGCAATGTATTTGCTGATTTATCTCCACAGGCAAGTGAAATAAAAGACAGGATAAACAAATGGGACTATATCAAACTAAAAAGCTTTTGCACAGCTAAAGGCAATAAGAACAGAATAAAAAGACAAACTATACAAAGGGAGAACATATTCGACAATATGTCTGATAAGGGGTTAATAACCAAAATATATAAAGAACTTATAAAACTCAACACCAGGAAGATAAACAATCCAATCAAAAAATGGGCAAAAGGAATGAATAGACACTTCTCCAAAGAGGACATACAGATGGCCAATAGGCATATAAAAAAATGCTCAAAGCCCTGGCCGGTTGGCTCAGTGGTAGAGCATCAGCCTGGCGTGCAGAAGTCCCAGGTTCGATTCCCGGCCAGGGCACACAGGAGAGGTACCCATCTGCTTCTCCACCCCCCTCTGTCTTCCCCTCCTGCAGCCAAGGCCAATTGGAGCAGAGTTGGCCCTGGTGATGAGGCTGGCTCCATGGCCTCTACCTCAGGCGCTAGAATGGCTCTGGTTGCAACAGAGCAACGCCCCAGATGGGCAGAGCATCCCCCCGTTGGGCATGCCGTGTGGATCCCTGTTGGGCGCATGTGGGAGTCTGTCTGACTGCCTCCTGTTTCCAACTTCAGAAAAATAAAAAAATTTTAAAACCTCAACATCACTAATCATTAGAGAAATGCAAATTAAAACCACAATGAGATACCACCTCACACCAGTCAGAATGGCACTCATCAACAAAACAAAGAATAAGTGCTGGCGAGGATGTGGAGAAAAGGGAACCCTCCTGCACTGCTGGTGGGAATGCAGACTGGTGCAGCCACTGTGGAAAAACAGTATGGAGATTCCTCAAAAAATTAAAAATTGAATGCCTTTTGACCCAGCTATCCCACTTTTAGGAATATACCCCAAGAACACCATAGCACTGTTTCAAAAGGAGAAATGCACCCCCATGTTTATGGCAGCATTGTTACAATAGGAAAGATCTGGAAACAGCCGAAGTGTCCGTCAGTGGACGAGTGGATTAAAAAGCAGTGGTACATAGATACAATGGAATACTATGGGGCCATGAAAAAGAAGGAAATCTTACCTTTTGCGACAACAGGGATGGACATGGAAACTATTATGTTACGTGAAATAAGCCAGGCAGAAAAAGAAAAATATCATATGACCTCACTCATTTGAGGAATCCAATGAACAATGTGAACTCAGGAATGGAATTGAGACAGAGGAGAGATCAAAGGGACCAGAGGAAAAGAGGACAGAGGGAAAAGGGATGATAGGATGGGATAAACCTGAAGGGAAGGGGGGAAGGCGCTGTAGGGAGGGGGCAAAGGAGATGTTGAGGGGAATACGGGGAAGGGGAGATGCATTTGGGGCAACACTAGAATCTATGTAAACACAATAAATTAAAATCAATAAAAGAAATAGAATGGAATAAAATGGAATGCAAAATACCAGAGTAGATCACACATTTTATTTCAATGGTTGCATGGTATGTGCTTTATTGGGTCATATATTATATAAGTTGTGTTTCTTGCTAAGGGTCATGTTCAAAGGAGCTTGGAAATCACTTCCCTCTGTCATTTTTTCTATCCCTGTCTAGTTTTTGAGCCATTTATGAAAGTTTATGTCTAATCCTTCCTACTTGCCTGCAAACTTGTCGAAGTGGGATTAGTGTTTGAATTACTTTTCCTTGACCCCAGTTATTTTTTTAATACCTTACACTTGGTGGGCGCTTAGTAAATCTGCTTAAGATGTACTTCATACTTATTTTGTTTCTAAGGAAACTTCTAAAATGTACTTTTTAAATTGTCAGGTGCTATTTGTAATTCTGTTTTGTTCAGCTCACAGCAAATTTTATGTGTAGGCAGGCATGAATACACGCCATGTATTTTATCTGATCTTTTCCTTATTTGTAAGAACTGTGGCCCAACCGTAGATGAATTCACAAAGTTGGGTTTTACTGAAGGTACTATGCAGATTTGAATTTCTGTTTTTCAAAGAGCTCTTTCAGCTGCTGCTCCGTTGTGGCTTCTTTCTGCTGCATCAGCTCGGTTGTTCCTTTGGTCACTCCCCAGGCATCGGGCTGGGACATGGCAGGGTTGTATGGCCTGCCGGAGGCTATCCGAAGATTTTCCCAGTATTCCTTCCTGGCCCTAAGTGAACAAAACACACATTAGACTCAGTGGTGGGATTCAAATAAATTAACAGCTGGTTTTCTGCCCTAATGACCACTTTATGGATAAAAAAATGATATACCAAAAGGTAGTTTATTATTTCATATATTTAATACTTAAGTGAGAACAATAAAAGACACACAAAGCTAGATTGTAAGAGGTTTAAAATATTAATGAAAAATATTAAATACTTGGCAAAAAACAATAAAACTGTTATATAAGATATTTCCATATTGCTTCTTGATTGGCGTCCTCACTTGCAATTTTTTTCACCTGTGGATGAAATGAACATTACTACAGGTGCTTAGAATATGCTGTTGTGCAGATGAACATTAAAGAAGAGTAAGGAATGTAAATTTGTGATTTCCACATTGGGCAGCTGCCCAGATGCCCACTGTAGAACCCTTACTACAAGTGCCATTTTAACAACCAGTTTGCCAAACTCAACAAAAAATTAGGTGTCGGTTCTGCCAAACGGATGCGAGCCAGCCGAATCCCAGCACTGATTAGAGCCCTCCTTGAGTATTGATCTCTGTGCCACAGAACAGAACACAAAACCTTCAAGACACCATCTTTGCTGCACTCTTGAGACTATGTCCATTAAAACACATTTATTAACCTGTCCTAAAACTTTTCCCCTCTCAGAATCTGTAGGTTGAAATGACTTTGAATTCCTTCTTTTAACATTTACATAGGGGTTACAAGCTAAGAATTAGAATGGGGACATTTTCCGGCCAGTTTGCCCTAAGGCCACTCTCACCTCTGACACTCGCCTGGTGGACCAGCTGAGCCCACGTCTGCTGCTCTTCCCAACCCCAGCCTCACTTCCACACCTCTCCTGACCTCCGCAAAGGCTTCCTCATGGATTTCCCTGTCTCACAGCTATTACAACTTGCTAACTTGCAGATCTTGTCCTGGACCACTTGTGACCCTCTAGGCTCCTCAGTGCCTTTGGGATGTGGTCATACTCAGCTTGTCAGCCTGAATAAAAATCCTCCTCCTCTCCCTGGTTTGTGTCTTCTATCAAATTCTGTCTCTGATATTCTCAAACTTCTAGTTTCTCAGTGTGCCATTCCTTTCCCACCTTAGTGTTGGCCTATAGGCTTTGACCCTTGTCTGGCAATGTCATTCACCCTTCAGAATTAAGGTTGGGCAGCAACTCTCTTAGAAAACCTTTATTGACTCCACTCTGCTTTCAGCTCCCATGGGCCATTACCCCCAGAGCATCTGTGCATATCTTTCTCTTTGAATTTTTTATGCCAATTTGAATATACCTGTTTATCTATCTGCCTACTAGACAACTGCTTGGAGACGGTAGCGCCTCACCCAGCTTGCTACCTCAGTGTCCACACAGTGTCTGACAGTGTGCTCAGCCGATGTCCAATGAACAGGGAGCTTGCTCCCTCTGCTTGGGGCACTCACCCTCCACCCCTTCTCTAGCTCATGGGAGTTTAAACACCTTCAAAACCAGGCCAAAAGAATCCCTTCTGCTAACATATCTTTCTCTTAGGCAAACATAGTACTTTTTGTTATTTTTTTATTCATGCCTTTATTATTAAAACAGTTACCACAATGGGATGCATTGGCTTTCTTGTCCATTTTCCTCAGTATACTGTGAGAAGGACCACAGCCCTTTCCTCCCTCCCTCCCTCTCTCCTTCTTCTCTCTCTCTCTCTCTCCTTCCTTCCCTCCTTCCTTCCTTCCTTCCTTCCTTCCTTCCTTCCTTCCTTCCTTCCTTCCTTCCTTCCTTCCTTCCTTCCTTCCTTCCTTCCTTCCCTTCCCTTCCCTTCCCTTCCCTTCCCTTCCCTTCCCCCTCCCTGCCTCCCTCCCTCCCTCTCTTCCTCTAAACCACAACTTAATCGTGTTCCTGCTCTTAGTGTCCTGCACACTGCCTGACATAAAATCAGTTTATTTATTGCTCATCTTTCCCACTGGAAGGTCAGCTTTGAGGACAAAGCCCTTTTCTGTCTGATTTTCCATTCAATCCCAAGCTCCCAGAATTATGGTATGCTTGGCACAGAGCAGCCATTTAATTACTATGTTCTAGAGTGAAGTTACACTTAAATCATAGGCAGTTGATTCAGTGTCAGCATCCCCCACAGGGATGGTGCTTTCCTAGAGCGTGAACTCACATTATTACACTGCAACCTAGATTACTTACAGTCTACATTCCTAAAGCCTTCTCTAGAAATCACTCCACGACATTCTACAAACATCTCTGTAAGAGAATTTAAGGATAATTGAATCTTTATTATCACAGCAAATTAGCCATGCTCTTTATAAGGATCTCACTTGGATATATTCATAATCTATGTGAGTTTGGTTTGGCAAATATAGTTTAAAAATCCTTACCTGGCTCTGACCCAGGGTTTGGTGTGCATATTGAGGCCACTTCCCCAGCCGCCATGCTTTTCTGACGCTGGTGGCAGGAAGCCCCTCTCTGGGGCCAGCTCCTCTGCAATTGCCCTGATGTGGTAGGGCTCGAATCCACAGCACCCTCCGATGAACCTGACCCCCAGGTTGTAGGCCTCTCTGGCATATTTTTGAATATCCCACCTGGTTGCAACTCTGGGCTCCAGACCTGCAGTAAATGGCATTATGCCCAAATTCCTTTTTAAAATAAATTATTTTACATGAACAACTATAATAATATGTACATAATAATAAATGAATTAAATAAGTTGTCAATATTTAATTCTTTTCAAAACTGTTAGCCACTCTGTGTCTATATACCCAGTTTTAAGTGGCGATAGCCAGCCTTCACCACGAACCCTGCCCTCTGGTATCCGCATCCTGTGCAGCGCCCTTCGGCATGCTATCAGGTTGGTCGGCAAGACAAATAGAATATGACGAAAGGCCTGGTGTCTGATTTCTGAGGCTATGTTGTAAAGGGTGTTAAGGTTTCTGTCTTGCTCTCTCTTGGAACACTTGCCTGAGGAAAAGCCAGATGCCATGTTGTGAGGACACTCAAGCATCACAGTGCAAAGGCCTGGGAGCTGAGGAACTGATGCCTTCAGTCAACAGTAAGAAACTGATGCCAGTTCCTAACGGCCTCCTGTGAGAGCTTAGAAGTAGATCCCCAGCCCCCATCAGACCTTCAGGTGACTAGTTCTGGCCAATGTCGCAACTGCAACCTTTTTAGAGACCCTGAGCAAAAACCACCCTGCCAAGCTGCTCTTGAATTCATGACACATATTATAGATATGAATTTTTGCTGTAATTTGTCATACAGCAATAAATAACACAAATGCCTTGCCATTCCTCTTCCATGGCTCCTCTAGAATGATTATTTTATAATATCTTACTTCCCTGAGGGTGGGATATTGTATAAAGACCTTAGAATGGAATAGGAGGCTGGCCATGCTCTGGTCCTGCTGATATCTCTGGGCTTGATTTTATTAACGTAGACTCACCCTCACTTCCAAAACACACTAAAAGACTTGATCCCTGTGCCTAGACTTCAGTATGCCCTCACTTCATCTGTTTGGTCTCCTCATTCAAATTGGCCCTACAGTAACCTAGTGATGGCACTTTCCCTCCACCCTCAAACCATGGGGCAACATTCAAAATAGGAGGAAAGGCTTTTCAAGGTAACCTTGTTCTAACCTTTTTTGTGTGTGTGATGAAAAAATTAAGATCTAGACCAGGGGTCTCAAACTCGCGGCCCGCGGGCCACATGCGGCCTGCCGAACAATTTTGTGCGGCCTGCAGACTAATCCACGAAGTTCAAAATATTTTGGATAAAATTAAGTAAGCCTAGGGGCCTACTTGTATTTTTCATTTCTCTAGCATCCTAGCTAGATATTAGCTTAGTTAACAGCAGTTGTGATGCGAACTACAGTTTCTGGTCGTTTTGTGACACTGAGTAAACTGCATGTACGATTGTGCTTGTTGTACTGATTTTTTTTTGTTTTCAACTGCAGTGAGAAAAGTGTTGCGTAACAGTTGCCTTTTGTAGACCTAGTGCGGCTCACCGAATGGCTGTGATCTTGCTCTGCGGCCCACATGCTGAGTTGAGTTTGAGACCCCTGATCTAGAGGAACTAAGGAATTTTGCTAAGGTTACACAACTCAGCAACAGAGCTGGAACCAGAAGTGAAATCTTGGCTGATTCCACCTGGAAGAGCATTCTTACCAGCCTACAAGTATGACTAACTGGTTGTCTATCTTGATGTTGATTCAACTTTAACACTTAAGTTCAGAGGTCTTTTTTGCTTGCTGGTCTCTTCCTTCTCTGACTGTCTAATATGAAGGGTTTGGTGGCTGTAGGGAGGAAGGCTAGGGCTGGAGATGAGATAGGCAGACATTTCTTCACTGTGATAAAACTCCATGGCTATAGGTTTAGTTGAAATTTGTCAGACACAAAGACATTGAGACAGTGTATAGAATATCTGTCTTACCAAAGGGGAATTCTGGCAGGTCGATAAATCCCTGTTTGCTGCAGTCAGGAGTGTGGTAGGCTAAGGGCTGGCTCATCAGGTGGGCTTTTAACCCGGCAGCCTGCAGACCCTCTTTCATGAGCTTCACTGTCTGCAAGCTAATTGTGGGGTCAAAATGGCAGTTCACACCAACGATGGCAGCTCCTGCAAGTGGGAAGAACATTTGAACTGTAGGGATTCACCAGAATGCCAGGAGACCCAATCTTCCTCTCTTATCAGGGAGCTTTTATTTGGAATGATAGATCTGAAAGTACAGCATTTGATCCTTCCTCCCTGAAAATCTATCTTATCTTTGGGCAAGAACGATTGCCCACAGGCAGCAAGCACTTTCTGTGAAAAGTGCTTTGAAGAGTCTGGTATAATTGAAGTGTCATTTATGCACTCTTGGCTATTTTGTTTTTTTTAAAATCATTAGAGTTCTTTTAACTTCACATTTTAGTAGTCAGTTTTTCAATCCTTGACATTATATTGCAAGCACAATCATTTCTTGGCATCCCCAGCTGCTAGATTGCACCCATAGTTACCATACCATTTATTTGAGGAGTAAATCAATGTTCCCTTTCATCAGGCCAATTTAAAAATATCACTAATCCAGATTCCAGGAGCAGCAGAGCTTATGCCACTGGCTGGGGCAGCAGGCATCTCCGTGGTCTTCAGTGGGTGGGGTCTACAGTTTGCTATTCGTTTTGTTCAGTCAGGCCCCATGCTGTCATTCCTCTGCATCAGCTTTGGTAGGGGCACCTGTGACCTCAGTCTTGCCAAATCCAGTAATCATGTCTCTGTTCTCATTTTACTGTACCTCTCAGCAGCATTTGATCTGTTAGACCCCTTCCTCCTCCATCAACACCCCCTTTTTTCTGGCTTCGGAGAACTCCCCACACTCCCTGAGTGTTGCTCTTACCTCCCTGGCTGCTCTTTGGGGGTGTTATATGCCCACCCCTCCTCAAGGCAGAATCTGTTAATCCTGCAGTGTCCCCGGACCCCACTGAGCCATCTCCTGCTCTTCATCTGCACCTCCTTTTCAGTCTCAGGGCTCTCGACACCATCTACACAGAACCCTCCTAAACCTCTCTCTAACCTGACCTTTCCGCTGGGTTCCAGACTTGTATATGCAACAGCTTACTCAACACGTTCACTTGGATCTTGACTACCTCTTTTTATTTCTTCTGGGTATTCAGCTGCCAGAGTTTCTCTTTCCTTGCTTGGCTTTATTACACTAATGAATTAATCATGTTGGCTATTTACTGGATGTCTATTAGGTATAAGAGTCCTTGTAAGGGGTTCTAGAGAAATATAAATATAGGTCATAGTCCCTGATGCCAAGAATTTTATAATTTAGTACAAAGCTTTCCAGGGTTTGATCTATAAAAATAAGGTTCTATGATCTATTAAGTTAGGCCTTCTTAGACCCTGCCAATATATGAACATATCAAAGGCTCTCAGGGGTTCTGAAGTCAAGAGACCTGCTTAACACACTTAGTTTAACACAGCATTTTTCTTTCCTTCCTTCCTCCCTCCCTCCCTTCCTCCCTCCCTTCCTTTCCTTTCTCTTTTCTTTTTCTCTCTTTCTTTCTTCTTTCTTTTATTTTAATTTATTTATTTGAGAGAGAGAGAGAGAAAAACATCAATTAGTTGTTTCACTTATTTGTGAATTTATTGGTTTATATGTGCCCTGACCAGGGATTGAACTCACAATGTTGGCATATTGGGACAATACTTTAACCAATTGAGCTACCCAACCATGGCAACACAGCATTTTGTAAATGTATTTGATTACAGAACTCTATTAAAATTCCCACAGATTAGAAAATGTGAGTGGAGGATATTCCAAATGAGTATAAATAGAAAGTGTTTGACTTTGGGTGATGGGTATGCAACATAACCGAATGTCAAAATAACCTGGAGATGTTTTCTCTGAACATATGTACCCTGATTACTCTATGTCACCCCAGTAAAATTAATAAAAAAGAAAGAAATTTGCAAATAAGTATACAGTGAAGCAGCAGTATTTAAGTGTTACAGTTTCTGAGAGGAGGGAGGGATACTTGGGGTAGAGGTGATTATGTAAGGGTATATGGAGGTAGAGTTTGAACTAACACTGAAAGATAGACATTAGATAGGTTTATTAGACAGATATTTATTACGGATGTCCTGTGTGCTAGGCACAGGGTACTCAGTGTTAAGACAGAGTCTCTGCCCTCTTAGGTTTTACAATCGAGTGAGAGAGTTGGACATTAAGGAGATAAATGAGACAAGTGGAAAGTGCTACAAAGGCTATAAATAGGGTACGGTGATTTCAAACACTGTGCCACCTACTCTGAACAGAATGGTGAGGTGAGGATGAGAGCGGGCCCAGGATCCCTGCCAGGTAACAGTGGCAATGGTGAAGGCCTCCTCTGGTCTTTCTGAAACAAGCTAACTTGCTCCTCCCCCCATGTTTATACTACCAATCAAAAATTAGGATTATTCAACCTCATTCCTAAATCTAAATTGTTAGTGTCAATGACAAGTATGAAGTGACTTTCATGAAATAACAGGAGTTGGATAAAAATCAGGAATTAAACAAATAGCCAATCAAAATCTATTTCACAGAGTGAGTTGGACTCTTCCACTGACACTGAGTTATTCCTTGGGTTTAAATCGAGGCATCTTTTAAAACAGTGTGTTTTTCCTAACTGAAATGTAATCCAGTATTCGGAATGAAAATTATGTATAAGAAGATAAATTAGGTGGTATTTCATACCAAAGGGTTTTTATGTATATCAGTTGCAAAAAACAAGGGCATACCAATAATTTATGAGAATGGAAAAACTAGCAAAGAGGACAACTGACTTAAAAGTTAAAAGTTATTAATGTTTAAAGACCTCAACTTGAGATAAATTTAAAATAAAATATAATTTTTCTGAATGCTCCTGAGTCACCCAGACCCTTTCCATTCCAGTTGTTACAGCCTCGGCACAGGGCAAGTGCTCCTTCCACAGGGCTGGGGTGTGTGCATCTGTGCTTTTTAAAACACACTTCTCTTTAGGACTCAATAATAATATCAATATTCCTAAAAAAGTAAATGAATAGTTTTCCTGTTAATGAAAGTAGTACATAGTGATTCATAGATGGACCTGCATTTGTATATTATTTTAAAAGACTCATTAGTTACAAACTGATCAAAAGCCATCCTCACCTGCTTTAACCAGGCGCACTGCACACTGGCCAGGGCTCACGCCATGCAGGTCCCCCTCGGGGCCAATGCACATGGTCGCTGCCACAGGCTTCCCGGACGCTTTCAAGGCTTCAACAGCCCACACTGCCTCTTCAACATGTTCAAAATACTGGAATAAGACAAGGTTACGGTACTTTTAATCTTGTTTTTCTAGAATAATTTGAAAACATTCTATGCTTAATAATTAAATTATCGCCCTGGCCGGTTGGCTCAGCGGTAGAGCGTCGGCCTAGCGTGCGGAGGACCTGGGTTCGATTCCCGGCCAGGGCACACAGGAGAAGCGCCCATTTGCTTCTCCACCCCTCCGCCGCGCTTTCCTCTCTGTCTCTCTCTTCCCCTCCCGCAGCCAAGGCTCCATTGGAGCAAACATGGCCCGGGCGCTGGGGATGGCTCTGTGGCCTCTGCCTCAGGCGCTGGAGTGGCTCTGGTCGCAACATGGCGACGCCCAGGATGGGCAGAGCATCGCCCCCTGGTGGGCAGAGCGTCGCCCCTGGTGGGCGTGCCGGGTGGATCCCGGTCGGGTGCATGCGGGAGTCTGTCTGACTGTCTCTCCCTGTTTCCAGCTTCAGAAAAATACAAAAAAAAAAAAAAAAAAAAAAAAAATTATCACTAGATGAGTGATTTTCAAACTCTGAGTTTGAAATATTTGGAATGTTGAATGTTAAAAATTTGAAATGGAGAGCCACTGGCATTTTTTAAATGGAATAGAATGGTGACTTCTTACTGTGCATTGCAGTCAAAAGGTTCTAATATTAGATTAACTGAATCAAATTTAGTAGAAGCCCTAAACTGAAAGAGATTTCAAAACTAAATATTACCACTACTAGTCATGTTGGCACCTCATCTTATATGGTCCTCATGAAAGCAGAAAGCAGAAAACCGGCACTAAGTGTACTTGTCTCATCTTTGATCATGTCTCTATTTACCTCCGCAATCAAGAAGTCCACATTCTTCTTCATAAAGACCTCTAACTGTTGCTGAAATACTTTTTTAACTTCAGTTTCACTCTTGCAGCTGAGGTACGAAGGTGTCTGACTCACGCCTCCTGCCACCAAAGCATCTCCCTCATCAGCGACTTGCCGGGCAATGTCACAAGCGGCTTCATTGACTTTCTGCCCCTAAAACGGTGAGTGTATGATACATCTATATTTTCATGTGAAATTGAAACAAAATTATTATTCAACTTTCTACATCTTTTTTGTATGTTACCATAGTGATTTGATTCCAGAAAATGACAATAATGGAATGAATAGTTCAGTGCTTTACTAAGTTGAGCAATTTGTAGTAACAATAACTCCAATAATAATGATAAAAAAATAAATCTAATGATGGTATATATGATATTATATTATACCAAATATGTGTGGGAGGACAGAAGTCTTTATATAAAAAGATCTGTAACCTTCCAGTGCCTCAGCTCATGTAAGAAAATAGTGGTGATAATAATGATTATTTCTTTTTATGACAAATACAAATAAAATTCAACTAGACTAGAGAATTTATGACTTTTTGTTGTTCTGTATTTTCTCAAAGAACAGATAAATGTATCACAAGTAAGGTCTTCTCTGATTATTTAGACATTAATAATAGACATGTCCTTGAAAAATCCCAGTGCAGTAGGTCACACGGACTCATGGAACTTTGAAACTCCCTGTTCACTGTCGAGATTACAACCTTGATGGGGTAGGTAAAGGGCTTGCCCAGCATCACACAGTTGATTTGTAGCTGAATCAGGAAGATTCCAGGTTCACTGACCTCTTATGCCTGTGACCTTTCCCCTACACAGCGCCACATTAAAAAATGGGAAGGATATAAGAATTTGTAAGGATACCCACTCAGCAACTTAGTCGGGAGACTGGGAAAATCATTAATCATTAAATACCTCTTCTCTGATCTACTTCATTAAATATGTTTCTATCAATTTGGGGTACTCTAGCTAAAATCTAAGTATTATTTACATATATCTCATTGCTGTCTTATTTAAAATAAGACACCTGTGAAGAGGCTCAACATTTTTTTCTGCAAGAACTATGGTTATAACATGTGTGTCTACTACACCCTTTCTTCCAAGAGTGCCATGTATGGTTTTACTCACAGAGATTTTCTCTGCAACATAGTTCCCCCTGTTCTCCAACTTGTCTTCACTCGCATAAAAGGTGAAGGTCTGCATGACATTCGACCCAGCTCTGAGGAACTCTCGGTGAAGCTGTCGAACTGTGAGATTGAGTAAGAGAGGCATTAATTAACCCATTATTAACCCATGATGTTTTCAGAAGCCTGTAAGATAGATAAATACGAAAATATCTGCTTAAATTCCTGGTTGCTTGGTATTCATGCATCCTGGAGTTAATGCGAGATGGATCTGGGTCTTTTGCCAGGAAGAAGAGATTTCTAGCATGGAGTGGGAGGAAGGAAAGAAGGGGGTCCCAGAGACAGGGAATCATTTCAGTGTTTTTTCCAGGTAGAGGAGGCAGGGAAGGGCATTCTTCCAACAGAGGAGGCAGGAACAGGTGTGACATTTGGGGGAACAGCAGACGGGCAGATAGGGGAACAGCTGGAGTTGAGTTTGTGTTGGAGAAGGATGGAAGATGCATTTGGAAAGGTGGACTGGTGACAGAGTATGAATGGTATAGCAGCACATCATCCCAAGGAGTTTAGGCTCCAGCCCACAAAGGTTAGGGCAAAACCAACAGTTTGTAAGCAACTGAGTGATGTGATTAGCTCAAAGGATGAGTGGGATAAGGATTGGAGCAAGGTGCCCAAACGTGTCCATGGATGAATGCCAAAGAGCAAAGCTTTCTTAGGGTAGAGGAGATATAACAGCATCCCTCTCATATAACTGAATATATTCCATTTTAAAGAATTATCTATCCTTTGCTCTAAAATAGTGGTTCTAACCCTTGGTTTCCCACTAGATACCCTATAAGCTTTTCTTTTTGAGAGAGAGAGAGAGAGAGAGAGAGAGAGAGAGAGAGAGAGAGAGAGGAACTCAACTCATTGCCCTACTCTAAGTTGTATATTCATTGATTGCTTCACATATGTGCCATGACCGGGTTTTGAACAGGCGACCTCAGCGCTCCTATCGACACTCTATCCACTGCACCACCACCAGTCAGGTGCCCTGCAAGCTTTTATAAGTCATGGGTACTAGGGTAACCCCACAGCTATTCTAATTAATTGGTTTGGGTCAGGGAGCAGACCCAAACCAACTGTTTTTTTAAAGGTTTCTCCAAACCTGTTTTTTTAAAGGTTTCTCCAACTGATTCTTATTTTCAGCCTTGTTGAGAACCATCATTCTAAGAGAGTAGAAAATGCTCATTTTATAAAAAGACAGCGAGCAAAGTAGGAAATCAGCAATCCAGTATCAGCCCCTGAAATTTATATTGAAATTTCAGAGGCCTATAAAATCTAACAGTCTGGAAGCAACTACACTAGAAGCCAAGAAGCTATGAAGACACTGGGGTTCTTAGTCATCAGGGGCTAAGACTGGAGATGAGTCTAGCATCTTTGCATCCCAGGTACCTAGTAGACCACCGAGAATATAGGAAAATCAGTTTTATTTTTTTAAAGACAAAAAAGCTTTAGAATTTCAGAAAATGGGTTTTACTCTTGAAGCCAAATCTTTGTTTTTAAAATCACAGAAACTTGAGTTCTCAGTGGGAATTTCAAAGGATGCCTAAATTAGGGGGCACTGCACTTGTTTTAATTAGCAACAGAATCAATAAAAAACACCTTGTATGGAGTCCCCATCTATCAATCAGACAAGCTGCTGTGGCTGGAGCAGGGGTGCACGGCCTGTAGACTATGTCCCTGTATACCAGGGTGACATGGTTTTTAAACAGGAAGTCCGCCTAGGTTGTCCTTGAGTGTATTTCCAGAGACTGAAAAAAAAGAAGTCCTGGAATGGTGGCAAATTGTTTATGTATACCAGTGGTAGTCAACCTGGTCCCTACCGCCCACTAGGAGGCGCTCCAGCTTTCATGGTGGGCGGTAGCAGAACAACCAAAGTATAAATAAAAAGATACATTTAACTATAGTAAGTTGTTTTATAAAGATTTATTCTGCCAAGCTTAGCGAAAATTTGACATAAAGTACTTGGTAAGTAATTATTATTATATGCTTTAACTTGCTATAACTCTGCTTTATACATTTTATAAAGTAAAGTTACTTCCCTACTTTATAAATCACCATTACTGTGGAATTGGTGGGCGGTTAGAAAATGTTACTACTAACAGATACAGAAGTGGGCAGTAGGTATAAAAAGGTTGACTCCCCCTGGTGTATATGTACGTTTTACAGTACAGAGGGTCTACCCTTTTATTAGATTTTTCCAGATGGTGGTGACCCAACACACCATTCTTAATTGATTTGATTATTCCACCATTTTTCTTAAAGTTGCAATGATTCTCAAAATGTGACCAACTTAGACTCACCTGGGGATGATGATTATGAATTCAGATGCCCCAGCCCCCTCCAAACCCATCAGCCCCAAATTCCTGGCCAAATTCAATGCTGATTCCATTGGGCACAGCAACCACAACTTTGGCATCACCTTCAGTAGGAGAATCAGTCTGGTCATTTATGGGCATCATTTCAATTTCTATTTTCTGTTCGCTCTCATCATAAAACTCCTGCATCTTCATCTTCTAACCAATAACAAGGTGTGATTGGTCTCTATGACAAGGACACAACCTATACTAATTAATTACAATCATGTTCTAGCTTTAAACTCTTCATTATACTAATTTTAGCATCATTAGAAGCTAAATGTTATCCAGTTTCTCAACTAAGTTGCTGAGTGGGTATCCTTACAAATTCTTATATCCTTCCCATTTTTTAATGTGGCGCTGTGTAGGGGAAAGGTCACAGGCACAAGAGGTCAATGAACTTGGAATCTTCCTGACTCAGCTACAAATCAACTGTGTGACGCTGGGCAAGCCCTTTATCTACCCCATCAAGGTTGCAATCTCGACAGTGAACAGGGAGTTTCAAAGTTCCATGAGTCCCCGTGACCTATTGCACTGGGATTTTTCAAGGACATGTTCATCATTAATGTCTAAATAATGTCTAATAACCTTACTTGTGATACATTTATCTGTTCTTTGAGGAAATGCAGAAGGACCTGAATTCTGTAGGCATTTTAAATGAATGTTATTCTTATTAATTGTAAAGGCAGATCATCATCATTATCACCATTATTTGCTAGGTAGTCAAAGTGCCTCATAGGTCAATGGCTGTATTTAGCATTTGGGGGAAATGAAAGGTTTTTAAAGAATTCATGCTCTGAAAGAGAACAGTGGTCAGTTTTCAAGCTCTTTTCTACAAATGGATTTGTGTATCTGCAGGTGCTTTCCTGATTTAGGCTGGATGACAGCTGGAATTGAGAGAGACCCTGAAAAGTTCCCTGGCAAGCTGGATGGCACCTGAAATGTTTTTGTGGGGCTGGTGCCTAGGCTTGACTTTTTAGTGCAGGAGATGGTGAGAAAGGAAGGTTATGTTACAGGTCTGTAATCCCTATCCAAGCCATTTGGGGGCCAAATGTGTCTTGGAATCCAGAATTTGGGGAATTTTAGAAAGTAAATACAGCATATGCATTATATATTATCTAACACTCTCATTAGGGTCTGAAGCAGTAGCTTTCACCCCCAATTAAACATATTAATACTTTTTTGCATTAGAATATATGACTAACCACATTAACTTGGATACAATTATATATCTCCTCACATTAATTCAGGTCACATTTTGCCCCAAAATAATTTTATTGAAAATGTATTATCCCACTGAAGAAATATGGCAAAATTTTACTTGACCTTTTATAGTTCACTGTGGAATTCCAAAGACTTGTATTTTCTCAAGTAAATGTACAAGGGTAATAGCTAACTATGATCTGTACATATATAACTTGGAGATATTATCTATATATATATATATTATACAATCTCTTACAGGTCCTATCCCACCTGCCCTCCTGACCATAAAAGATTATGGTCAAAAAAGTAAAGTGAGAGTAAGGTGTGTGGGTACAGCTGCAGGTAAGTAGATAGTTGAATTGAAATTGGGTGCCTAGTATACAGTGCATTTAACTAGTTGCCACATATGCAAGGGAGAAGAGCCTATCTGCCACACCGTGGTTGATCCTGTACCATTTAACTAAAAGTGGGTAAAGGGGGAAGGCTGAAACAGAAGAGAGGAAGGACTGAGAGTCTTGATGAGGTTGAGGAGGGGCAGTGTTAGAGAGAGTGAGCAGAAAAGATAGGAGGTGTACTCAGAGTGAGTACTAGTTACTGAGGGTTCAGAGGTGAACATCTTTGATGATGGCAAGGTCTGGGAGTGGGCTGCTGGGGGTGGAGGAAGAGTTAGGTGGAGATGAGAAGATCAGGCACTAACAGGAAGAGTGCTGGAGGAATCCTCTGTCTGGACACTGAAATCACCTAGAGCAGATGGATTTACAACCATCAGTCCCCCACACCGGCTCACCAGAAATTTTGTGACAGAAATTTCATGACGGTCCACAAAAGAGTTAACCACCCTGATGTGGTATTAAGGTTACAGACCCAGTGATCTTAGTCAAATTTGCTTATGCTCAGGGTGGCTTCTGTTTTAACAGTCCCTGAAATAATTCTATTTTTATCAGTCCCCAAGTATAAAAAGCTTGAAAACCACTGACCCAGAATAGTGAGGGAGGGAGGGACAGAGAGGAAGGCAGTGAGCCAGGTACTAGACTCCACTAGAGTAAGGGTCAGGGACCAAGAAGTACACATTGGTGACAGCAACAAGGAGGGCTGTTGTGCTTATCCAACATGTGAGTCCATACTTACATACCTAGCACAGTGCCCAGCAAGCATTAATAAATATTTGGGAAATGTGGCATGAATGTATATTCTGATGGCATGCATCTGGACTTGGGCCAACATAGTGTTCTTGTATGAGAACCTGGAACAGAGTGAGACACCCACCTGCTTCTGGGTGCTCCACAGAAGCTTCCGGGGTCCAGGGGCCTGCCTTCACGTAGCCCCTCTTCTCCAGTGCAAAGACAAACCCGCCGTCTCCAATCACAACCTCTCCAGAGTTTAAACGTTCTAGAATGCCCTGAAATGACAGGTGAGGGGGAAAAAAGGAGTTACTTGAGTTTTTTAGACAATTTTCTATCTTTAGTACTTTTGCTATTAGACTCTTGAGAAGTATGATTTCTGTAGAATTCTCAGAAAGTACAAGTATATTTTATAAATTCATGGTACTGTCTATAAGGGAAACAGCCGCATGCTCATATAATGAAAACGTGTGTATGTATGTGCCGGGGTGGCGGTCTTTCAGGACACGTGGAAGGGTTTTGAAGAATATCGTGGGAGGATGTCATGTTTGAAGAAATATCTGCAGGATTAAATAAAAAGGCTTAGTTGTAAATCCTCAAATGACTACTTAAGCACACATTGTTAAAATGGTAAAGGCTATTCTTTCTTCTATTGATAAACTTAAGCAATGATTAAAATGATATCATTTAATGCTATTAATATAATATATTATAGCATTGTTAATAATATATTAATATTTAATATAATAATAATATATTAATAATTAATATAATATAGCATTAAATGAGTCATGTAATGTTGTTAAGGCATTTTGAAGACTGAAAAGTCAGAAGACAAGGCACTTGGTAAAGACAGAAGAAGAAGATACCACCACAAAGGTGGTCATTTCCCTTAATTAAAGTCTTCTTTCTTTGGTATTAAAATTCAGTTTCTACAACAGCAGCTGTGTTATGCTGTCCAGGAGGACTTGAGTTCATGCAAACATGAGTGTGCATGTTTACACTCTACAAGTGCAAGATGAAAAAAGAAAGAGACAACTAAATAAAGTATTTGTAAAGGAATTTCCAGCCCAGTCTCCGTACCAGTAGAAGCATTTACAGTACTATGCAATAATTACCCTCATGTTAATGTTCAATAGACATGTTTTTAATGTAATATTTTAAAGAGCTTTGTGAATTGGAAAGTAATTTTTAATGTAACCATGTGTTTTAATTTAGAAGAATCATAGAGTTTAAGAATAAAAGATATGTTACATTCAATTTAGGTCATTTTCTCTGAATTTATAAATGAAGCATTAAGGCCCATAATTTTAAAATGTACACAAAGTTTCCCAGGTGAGGAGTATAGGGCCTCCTAATTCTTTTATTTGTAAGTAGTATCTAGAGTTGACTTTAAATGAGACAGCCCTGAAAAGACAGTGTAAAGGAATAACTTGGAATGTACTTACCAACTGTGTTCCATTTATTACCAAAAACAGTTAATAAAACAAATGATGTAATAACAAAGGTTACCTAAATCTGTGACAGCCGCTCATAGGATTTTGCACTCTATGTCCTCACCACCCTCGAGCCTCCCTCATTTTAACCCTCCCCACTTCCTATGCGTTTGGTCAGCTAGGGCTCAGAAAGAAGACACAACTAACATTTTCACTTTAAATGAAATAGGAGGACCATGCTATATGTTCCCAAATATCCCTTCTAGATGGAAAAATTTTTAAGCATTGAAGTTCGTGAGATAGGAAATAACTGCAACAATATAGAATTGATCATGTGTTACTTTGAAATCCAAATATGTTATGATTTCAGTGTGCCTAAACGCTGCATCTTCACACCACAGCTTTATAACCTAATTAACAAGAAAAACTTGTTAGTTTTCATAAAACTAGTCAGTGCAGTTACATAAAAAACATGAACAAGAATCAAATAAATGAGATATGACTTGCAGCTAACTTCCATTTGACTGAACTAACTCATATTTTTGTTCAGTCACTTAGCATCTCTTAGTGAACATGTGTGTGGTATCAAATTCTAGTACTACAAATATTTAAATACACAGTATAGCTAAGAATCTGATATTTGCTGGTGGAGTAGCTAGTGGTGATTCCATTACCATGTTGTTTATAAATTGGTTGAAAAATTATATCTCTTAGATTCTAGTACATTTAATTACCTGGACTTCTGATTTCTTTATTCATAAACTAAATAGCTTAAAAAAAAAAAAGTGGACCTGACCAGGCAGTGGTGCAGTGGATAGAGCATAGGACTGGGACATGGAAGACCCAGTTTTGAAACCCTGAGATGGCTGGCTTGAATGAGGGCTCATCCAGCTTGAGTAGGGGGTCACTGGCTTGAACGTGGGATCATAGACATGACCCTATGGTTGCTGGCTTGAGCCCAAAGTCACTGGCTTGAGCAAGGGGTCACTCGCTCTGCTGTAGCCTCCCAGTCAAGGCACATATGAGAAAGTAATCAATGAACAACTAACTAAGGTGCTGCAATGAAGAATTGATACTTCTTATCTCTCTCCCTTCCTGTCTGTCTGTCCCGATCTGTCCCTCTCTCTGACTCTCTCACTATCACTGTAAAAAAAAAAAAAAAAGTGGAATGTGCTATGAAAAAAATGTTCAAGGTACTGTTTTATGGGAAAAAAAATATTACAAAATAGTATGTGTAATATTGGATGGACTATTTTTGTATAAAAAGTACATGTTTGCCTAGACAACAACCAAGCAGAATATACACTAAAATGTAAAACATGGAGTTCATAAATCTTTTTCAAACTGTTTACAATGAATATGTATTAGCTTTGTAACATATAATTTAAAACTATAGACATATTACTGCCCATGTTTTAACACTGAAATATGCATGGAAACAAGGTTACCAAAGAAACATTTTCTTTTTTATGTCTATCTTTTGCTTATATAATCCTTTAAAGATAATACGTTAAAATGTTTCATTTTCTGAGTTTGAGTTTGGGGAGTGGGTTAAAATCTATCACTATGAGATTGGGGTCAAACCAAAAATATTTATTTTAATATCTATAGAATCATCCTTTCCAGCCTACACCAACTATTCATTTAGCAAATGTATGGATTGGCAGAGATTCTCAACCTAATTGAACTGGTGATAACCTATGATCATTTGCCACCTCAACATCTTTCTCAGGCCACAGGCATGCATCTATTAATGTTTCGTGGCATTTTAATATTTTAACTGGATTAACTTTTTTTTCTTTGTATGAAGATCTTTCTGATTTGGGAGGGATGGCTGGCAATGAGGATGAGAGAAGGTCCTTACTTAACAGCTGGGAGGACAGTTGGCCTGGCCCTGTCTGCCTTGTGCCTTCCCCTGGGGGCCTATGTCTGCCAGGACTCTTTGACACCTAAAGGTCGAGCATATTCCCTCCTCTCTGCGTTCTTCTCTTCCCACACACCCAACCCTCGTTCTGCAGTCAGTTCCCATCCGTCCACCCCCCAAACTAAACCAAGGCCGACAGTCTGGACCGGGACATTCGTCCCAACAAGGGAAAATATGTGCTTCTTGTTAATCAGGTGCTGGAGCTGCTGTTTTTAAAATCTTATTAACAGCACTTCTTAAATTTATTACGGCCTCTGTGCCCATTTTTGAGGCCTGCATGATGCATTTTGTTGCCATCACTGAAACTAAACTGTGGGAGTAAACGTACCATTGCCCAATCAAGCTGCGGTACGAGGCTGCGCGCAAAGGTAATCCTGCGGGAGGGAGGCGCGTGCTGGAAACCTTCGGGGCCCTGCGCCTGCCCCGACTGTGGACTGGTCCAGGGTGCAGGGGGGCGCACGCAGTGGCGGCGGCGAGTGCAGACACACAGTAACCCAGGCGTGCCACAAGGCACCCCTTTGCCCCACTGTGGTGGGGGAAGGAAGTCCCGCCTGTGTGTGTCTGGGAGCTGCACCTCCAGGGAGTGCTCTGATGTTGGCGTGCAGGACTCGGAAGATGTTGGGAGACTCAGAGTTCTGGGGGCGCCCTCGAGTTAGGAGTCACATAAATCAAGGGAGAGCTCTGGAGCTCTGGACCTGGGCAAGAATGGAGGGCTCAGAGGCGCCTTGGGTCCTGCAGGAGGAGTTCTGGGCGCACCTTCCCTTCCTGTCACCGTCACAGCGGGGTTCCGAGGGTCCCTCTGCACTCCCGGAGACTGAGGGTAGCAGGTTGGTGGGGCAACACCCAGAGCCTTGGCTGGGATGGAGAGCGCCCTCGGGTCCCCGAAGACTCACCTTCTTGGCTTTTTTGCCCCCAACGGGTGCCATTTTCTCGGTAGTGTCCGGACAGAAACTCGGCAGGGATGCGGACCTACGAGGCCAACGTGTGCCCCTGTGAACGAAGCCCGGAGCTGCCTCGCAGCCAGGCTCTTTATACTCACTGCTCGAGTGTGGGGTGGTTTCCCGGCCTCTGCACGGTCCAACTGCGGGCCTTGGGCGGGGAACACGCCCACCAACCTTTTACTGTGGCCTGCGGCTTGTTGTTGGGAACCTGCCCTTGCGGAGGGAGAAGGTCGGAGGAGATGGTAGAAGTTGTTCTCCCAAATGGGTGACAACAGTGAGAAGTAAAATAAGAAAGAAACAAAAATGAGGTTGCCACTCACTCAGGTTTCAGACGACCCCTCCTTGCCCCTCGCGGGTCCCTAATTCTGATTTACTTCTCCCTTGCCTGGGATCGTGCACTATTATTTACGTCAGTCACCCAAGGCCTCTAGGAATGCCCTTCTCATGCCCAAATATTTGTCAAACGCCGTGGTACAAGATTATTGGGTAAGGAGGCGATGCCTTGGAAGTCAGTCTGAAGTGGCACCTGTGTGATATGCATGCAGCAGTTATATAACAGAATACAAACATGTCATTTACTGAAGAGACTGATACTAACCCTGACTTAGTGGGTATGTTTAAAATACCTTCTTCCTTATATCCAAACATGCCTTGCCATTTCTAATTCAGGCACTTTAAAGAGATCTTTGCAACATTTAACCAGGACAAACCTTTAACATTTATACATGATAGTGAAAATGTATTTTAGCAACCTCTAAATCCACAGGAAATACTATGCATAAAAATGTATAGACTGGGAGGAAATAGAAATGTTATCAGTAGTTATCTGTTGATGGAGGATTTGGCTTGCTTTTATTTTATTCATTATGTTTTACTGTATTTTCCAAAATATCCTTACAATGAGGAAACATTGGTTTTAAAATAATTTAAAAATTATTTTTTAAAACGTTCAGCAGAACAGTAGAGTAAAAAACAACTAAAAAGCCTGAAACAAAAAAAAAAAATCAGGCTCTTTTACCCAAAATAAAAGCACAGGAGGAAATTTTTTTTTTTAATTTTATTTTTTTAATGGGGTGACATCAATAAATCAGGATACATATATACAAAGATAACAAGTCCAGGTTATCTTGTCGTTCAATTATGTTGCATACCCATCACCCAAAGTCAGATTGTCCTCTGTCACCTTCTATCTAGTTTTCTTTGTGCCCCTCCCCCTCCCCCTTTCCCTCTCCCATTCCCCCCTCCCCCCCCTAACCACCACACTCTTATCAATGTCTCTTAGTTTCACTTTTATGTCCCACCTACGTATGGAATAATGCAGTTCCTGGTTTTTTCTGATTTACTTATTTCGCTTTGTATCATGTTATCAAGATCCCACCATTTTGCTGTAAATGTTCCGATGTCATCATTTCTTATGGCTGAGTAGTATTCCATAGTGTATATGTGCCACATCTTCTTTATCCAGTCATCTATTGATGGGCTTTTTGGTTGTTTCCATGTCCTGGCCACTGTGAACAATGCTGCAGTGAACATGGGGCTGCATGTGTCTTTACGTATCAATGTTTCTCAGGTTTTGGGGTATATACCCAGTAGAGGGATTGCTGGGTCATAAGGTAGTTCTATTTGCAGTTTTTTGAGGAACCACCATACTTTCCTCCATAATGGTTGTACTACTTTACATTCCCACCAACAGTGTATGAGGGTTCCTTTTTCTCCACAGCCTCTCCAACATTTGCTATTACCTGTCTTGCTAATAATAGCTAATCGAACAGGTGTGAGGTGGTATCTCATTGCCGTTTGATTTGCATTTCTCTAATAGCTAAAGAAGATGAGCATCTTTTCATATATCTGTTGGCCATTTGTATTTCTTCCTGGGAGAAGTGTCTGTTCATATCCTCTTCCCATTTTTTTATTGGATTGTTTGTTTGTTTGTTGTTGAGTTTTATGAGTTCTTTGTATATTTTGGATATTAGGCCCTTATCTGAGCTGTTGTTTGAAAATATCATTTCCCATTTAGTTGGCTTTCTGTTAGGAGGAAATTTTTTATGTGAAACGATAGTTGCATTTCAACATACGCAAAGAAGAACATTACAGTTGTGAATGATGAGTTAATACACATTTAATTTTTTAAATGATATGCACTTGATATATAACTGAGAAAGTAGAGAAATCCTTTTGCTTCTGATTGTCAAGTTTAAAGTGGAAAAAACAAAAAGAAGAATGATAGATGAATATATGTAATTCAAATAATCTAATTTTTTACCCAGCAAGGGTAGGGAACAAGATAATGCCATCCTTCACAATACCTGTATTTTGGACAATTAAAGCAATGGAGTATCCAAGTAGGTAATATTTTAGTTAGTTAATGCATCAATTACTTATAGTAGTAACTTGCTGAGTAATTGATGAGTAGAACAGTGAACCCAGCTGTGGCTGCAGGGGCTAGGGGGCAGTATCAGGGCTCTGGCAGTAAAAACTGAAAGCAGACATCCTCAATTTCACTCAAACTCAGAAAAAGTTAGGAGAAGTTTTAAACCAGCAGCATTTAATTTAAAAATTAAAAATTGTGAATTTTTAATAGATATGTTGTGGGGCAGCTGTGTTAGGCTTGTTGGCTGGTGTACCAGCTGCAGGCTCTTTGCTTGATCAGTGCATGAGCACGTGGCAGAGGCACGTGTGCATGGACTATGTAAGGCTACGGGTGCTTGCACTGGAGAGAGATGGGGGATTGTGGCTGCGCAAATTGCCTCCCCGCCACGGTGAGAGGCCATTCTGCTGTTTGTTTCCCCTGCCTGTGTGCTTGTCCACTGTTGTGAGACTTTATTAAACGGAGTGGCCCAGTGCTTTCCGGTTCTGCAGTTTCTCTACCGTCTGCCGGAATCCAGTGTGAACCAGCCTGGCCTCGGCCACCGGCATTACAAATGTAGGCACACATGGCAAAAATTTAAAAAGTCTTTCCCCAGCTGCTGTTTCCAGTACAAATCCTCCTTGAAGGTAACCACTATTACCTGTGAACTGTTCTTCTAGCGGAACTGTATGCATATCTAAGTGTGTACAGGCATAGGTAAGTGTAATGCCAGTGGCCGAGGCTGGGCAGGTTCACACTGGATTCTGGCAGACGGTAGAGAAACTGCAGAGCCCAAAAGGGTTGGATCATTTTGTTTAATAAAGACTCACAACGGGGGTGGGGGGGTGGGGGGGACAAGCACACAGGCAGGGAAACCACCTCTCAGGCAAACAAACAGCAGAATAGCCTCTCACAGTGGCGGGCAGGCAATTTGTGTAGCTGCAATCCCCCATCTCTCTCCAGTGCAAGCACCCATCATAGCCTTATATAGGCCATGCACACGTTCTCTGCCACGTGCTCACTCACTAATTAGGCAAAGAGCTTGCAGCTGGTACACCAGCGAGCAAGTCTAACACAGCTGCTCCATAGTAAGGATTTGTATTTAAATGTAGGGAATTTTAGTTATTAAACACTCATCTACCTCAACCTTTTCCAAAATGATTTTATGGGCAGCTGTTGAAATATTTTAATTTTCCTCGGTTTATCCCACTTCCCCATATCCACCCCAGTGAGGGCCATTAAAAAAATTCACCTAATATTTCCATAATAAATATTAATATCTACAGTTAACTGAGTTCACAGTTCACTTACTATGTGCTGGGCACTACGTTAAGCCTTTTACATACACAATATTTACTCCTAACAACTCTGTGAGGTAGGCACCCACTCTTTGTACTCAGAACCATGAACTCAGAGAGTTAAAACTGAGTTATCTGTGTGAGTGCAGAAATCCCTTTGCCTCATTCCCAAAGGACCAAGTCCACTTCGATGTCCCTGGGGAGTGAGTTCTGTCGTAACTGTTCCCGGCAGGTTGCCTGTGTTCTTCTCTTCTAGAGCAATGAAATGAGGAAGGTTTTAACACTCAAGTCTTTAGCCTCCTACAAAGATGTTTTCAGTGGGAGATAAATCCTCAATAGGAAGAGGGGCTTTAGAGCTGGAGGTCAACCCCCTCAGTTCTATAACCTCAAAAGCAAGGTCTTTCCCTAGCAAAGCAGAGCACAGCACTTACTCCATTTAGTTGTTCAACAAACATTTAAGTACCGTTCATACAATGTTTCAAACTCCATGCTCCTTTCTAGAGGTAAAGGATAGTTCTTTTTTCCAGGGGGGAGAAAAACCCCATCTCAAATAAGAGTTAAAATGTAGGAGTTTTCATTTTCCATTTACTTGGGCTCATCTTTAAAAATGAAAGTGGCTTTTTATAGATCTCTTTAGATTAGTATGTTTCATCTAGCCGTTAAACCACTGAGGAGGGTTTATGTTTTAGCACCATGTAAAACACTGTTCAAGTGTTGACTTGGAAACAGGGCTAACCTCTGTATTCTCCTTGGCAAGGCTAGTATTTTTAACAAACTGCATGTGAATTCATTGATGTGCAGCCTCCCCGTTTGCCAGTCTGACCACATCTAGTTGTCCTACATGTTCCTGGTTTGTATATTTACCTTAATTTAAACGCATTTGATTTTTCGGCTTCTGCTGTAAATGTTTTGGGACCTGTGAGATTTTCTTTGCTCTGAGCTCTACCAAGTAGCCACCAAATTGAAGGTTTTACTTTCCTTATATTTTCCTCCTGCCCTAACCCCAGTTGCCACTGCCCAGGATCATGATAAAGGGACGGTGAGCACAGGCTTTTTATTTCATCTTCCCTGGGTGTGCAGCCTTCTCTCACTTTATCTTTCCTTATCGTGCTTTATTCTCTCTTACCATTGCAATGGCCACACTCAGTATTTATCCCAACACACCAGGCATATCAAACCATCTCACACAATTAACCTTCTTTGTAGTGTCTTGTTTTCTTCACATATAAAATTTAAGTTGACGGTAGGTGGCTTTCCAGGTTTCTTTTTGCAGTTGGCTTCACAGAAAGTTGGCTTGGCATAGACTAGAGCGTAAGATAAATGACCTCTGCCCAGAGTGCTCTCTTTGCCTTCCCCTTTCGGTCAGCAAGCACTTCCTTAGACTGGCTTGGAGGGTGCCTCTGTTCGTGCCTCCAACTCTGCCCATTCCTAGTTCCTGGAGAAAGAACAGAGTTTTGGGGGGTTTTTTTGCTTGTTTGTTTTTTGTTTGTTTGTTTGTTTTTGCTGGACTGTTCAGGGCTTCCTTCCACTACAAATAAAAGTGCTTCTCTCCAACAGTCTCTCTTAGGTTCCACAGGAGAGTCCTCTGAATTCTGGACACTCCCAATTTCTTAAATCATATTCCCACCATGGAATTGCTCCCTGGGTTCTCTTTCTAGCTCTGGAAATTTCTCTCTTCTCTTTCTCCTTTCCTTTAATGGTTTCTAACAGTGGATTTAGCCTGTCTTTTGTGGTATTGTGTCCCTTTGCTCCTTTTCTTTAAAACAACAACAACAAAAAAAAAACCCAGATAACTCTAACTTTAGGTCACTTGCTATGTGAAGTTAGCTGTGCTAAGTGCTTCATAGTAAGACTATACTTTCAGGGATCATTTCTATAGTTTGCTAAGTGCTTCATAGTATTATGTAATCTTCACAAACAAGCCTAGGAGGTAGGGACTTTACCATCCCCATTTTACTGATGACAACACTGGCACACATTGAGAACTTTCCTGGGATCGTGTCAATCACGGAGATGGAAGGATGACTTCAGCCCAGGCAGAATGAAGCCAGGAATCATATTCTTTAGAGCTACTTTGTACTTTCTTTTCAGTAAACGGTTTTTCTAAAAAAATCTTCCTAAACTCTTTATAATCTCATTCAACGTGGCCCCTCCCACTCACCTGGCCCAACACAGAGGTTCCTTCTCCAGGTTACAAGTTCAGATTCAGTGATGTACAATTATTTACTGACAGCAAACAGTCTGCCCTGTCAAGGTCACCACCCACAAATGCACCATGACTTTTGCATTGTGTCTAACCCCTGGGTTGCCCAATCATTCTGAAACTTTGTTGTTGTTTTAAATGGATATTGGAAAAGAAAAGCTATTATTTCCTGGGATAGCTAATAAAACCTAGTTTTCCTCATCTTTGTGATCTGCTGAGAGATGAACTAAGTCATCTATTGCCTCTTCGAATGGAAAAAGTGGAGTTGAAACTAAAGATTAACCCTTGTCCCATGGAGCTGCCACATGATATCTGTGTGGTCTGTCAGCTCCGCATGTAGCTCCTGATCTGGGGAGTTGTACCCCAGGGACAACCAACCCCATGTCCTAGATTAGAACCTGCAGGGGAAAACACATCAGGTTGATGGGTGTATGTTGTGAGAAGGAAAAGAGGGAGAGACAGATATGTAAAGGAAAGATCAATGGTGGTGCCGGGAGAATCTGATTGTGGTGGGATTAGATTTGGTGTCCAGCCCAGCAAGGTTAGACTTGAGCACTGTGCTGAGGAGCCTACTTGATGGGAAACTTACTACTAGGTTAGAACCAGAGTTCTCCTCCCCCCCCCCCTTTTTGTTCTCATAAAAACACTTGATATTTTTTCATTAAAAAAAAATTTATACGTTTAATTTAACAAAGTGACATTGGTCAGCTAGAGTACATAGATTTTGGGCAAATATCTACATCATTTGGACAGTCGATTATGTTGTATACCCATCACCCAATGTCAAATCATCCTTCGTCACCTTATATTTGTCCCTCTTTATGTCCTCCCTCCCCCTGGTAACCACTGTACTCCTATTTATGTTCATGACTCTCAATTTTGTGCCCCACCTATATATGGAATTATACAGTTCTTAGTTTTTTTCGATTTACTTATTTCACTCATTATAATGTTATCAAGGTCCATCCACGTTGTTGAAATGATCCGATGTCATCATTTCTTATGGCTGAGTAGTATTCCATAGTATATATGTACCACATCTTCTTTATCCAGTCTTCTATTGAAGGGCATTTTGGTTGTTTCCATGTCTTGGCCACTGTGAACAATGCTGCAGTGAACATGGGGCTGCATGTGTCTTTACATACCAATTTTTTCAAGATTTGGGAGTAAATACCCAGTAGAGGAATTGCTGGGTCATATGGTAGTTCTATTCTTAATTTTTTAAAGGAACTACCATACTTTTTTCCATAGTGGTTGTACTAATTTACATTCCCACCAACAGTGAATGAGGATTCCTTTTTCTCCACAGCCTCTCCAACACTTGTTATTACTGGTCTTGTTGATATTAGTTAATCTAACAGGTGTGAAGTAGTATCTCACTGTAGTTTTGATTTGCATTTCTCTAATAGCTAGTGAAGATGAGCATCTTTTCATATATCTTTTGGCCATTTGTATTTCTTCTTGGGAGAAGTGTCTGTTCATGTCCTCTCCCTAATTTTTAATTCGATTGTTTGCTTGTTGTTGCTGAGCTTTGTGAGTTCTTTATATATTTTGGATATTAACCCCTTATTAGAGCTGTTGTTTGTGAATATCATCTCTGATTTGGTTGACTGACTATTCATCTTGTTGTTAGATTCTTTTACTATGCAGAAGCTTTTAGTTTGTGTAGTCCCAGTCATTTATCTTTACCTTTACTTCCCTTGCCTTTGGGGTCAAATTCATAAAATGTTCTCTATGGCCAAGGTCCATGAGTTTAGTACCTATGCTTTCTTCTATGTAATTTACTGTTTCAGGTCTTATATTTAGGTCTTTGATCCATTTTGAATTAATTTTGGTACAAGGAGACAAACTGTAGTCAAGTTTCATTCTTTTGCATGTGGCTTTCCAATTTTCCCAGCACCATTTATTGAAGAGACTTTTTTTTTCTCCATTGTGTGTTTTTGGCTCCTTTATCAAAGATGATTTGCCCATATATATATGTGGTTTTTTCTGGGCTCTTAAATCTGTTCTATTGGTCTGAGTGTCTATTTTTCTGCCAATACCACGCTGTTTTGATTATTATGGCTCTGTAGTATAATTTGAAGTTAGGTATTGTAATGCCCCCAGCTTTTTTTCCCCCCTCAGGATTACTTTGGTTATTTGGGTTTTTTTATGGTTCCATCTAAACCTGATGATTTTTTTTTCCATTTCTTTAAAAAATTACATTGGAATTTTGATGTGAATTACATTAAATTTGTATCTTGCTTTGGGTAATATGGCCATTTTAACTATATTTATTCTTCCAATCTAAGAACATGGGATATTTTTTCATTTAATTGTGTCTTTTGTTATTTTCTTTAATAATGCTTTGTAGTTTTCAGTATATAGGTGCTTCCCATTCTTGACCTGCTCCATTTCCGACCTGGGCAGGTTCACCCCTTCTTAGGCAACCTGGTGGTCTCCTGCTTCCCGGAGGTCACCATATTGATGCCGAATTTAGTGTGGACACCCCATTGGCATAGTGCACTACAGCCCAGAACTCCTGGGCTCAAACAATCCTCTTGCCTCAGCTTCCTATGTAGCTGGGACTATAGGTGTGCACCACCGCACCTGGCTCCATTCTTTGTTATGTTCATTTCTAGGTATTTTATTTATTTTTTGTTGCAACTGTATAAGGAACTATTTTTTTGAGTTCATTTTCCAAAGTTTCATTCTTGACATATATGAAAGCAATAGATTTCTGTATATTAATTTTGTATCCTGTGACATTACTGTATTGGTTTATTATTTCTAATAGTCTTTCTGTGGTGTCTTTGGGGTTTTCTATATACAGGATCATTTCATCTGCAAAAAGTGAAACCTTTATTTCTTCTTTTTTCAATATGAATGCCTTTTATTTCTTTCTCCTGTCTAATTGCTCTAGCTAGACCTTCCAGCACTATGTTGAATAGGAGTGGAGGGATTGGGTAACCTCGTCTTTTCCTAATTTTAGAGGAAAAGTTTTTAGCTTTTTACCATTTAGTATGATGTTAGCTGATGGTTTGTTATATTTGGACTTTATTATGTTGAGATATTTTTCTTCTATACCCATTTTATTGAGTGTTTTAAACATAAAAGAATATTGTATTTTATCAAATGCCTTTTCTGCATCTATTGATAGGATCATATGGTTTTTGTTCTTTGTTTTGTTGATATGGTGTATTATGTTAACTGTTTTACATATGTTGAACCATCCTTGTGATTGTAGGATGAATCCCACTTGATCATAATGAATTATTTTTTAATGTGTTGTTGTATTTGATTTGCTAGTATTTTGTTTAGGATTTTTGCATCTGTATTTATTAGAGATATTGGTCTGTAGTTTTCTTTTTTTGTATTGTCCTTGACAGGTTTTGGTATGAGGGTTATGTTGGCCTCATAAAATGTGTTTGAAAGTATTGCTTTTTCTTCAATTTTTTGGAAGATTTTGAGAAGGATAGGAACCAAATCTTCTTTGAATGTTTGGTAGAATTCACTAGTGTAGCTATCTGGTCCAGGACTTCTATTTTTGGGGAGGTTTTTGGTAGCTGTTTCTATTTCCTCCTTGCTTATGGGTCTATTTAGGTTTTCCATTTCTTCATGACTCAGTCTAGGAAGATCATATATAGTTCTAGGAATTTATACATTTCTTCTAGATTTTGAATTTGGTGGCATATAGTTTTTTTATAGTATTCTACAATGATCCTTTGTGTATCTATGATATCCGTGGTAATTTCTCCTCTTTCATTTTAGATTTTGTTTATATGAGTCCTCTCTCTTTTTTCCTTAGTGAATCTTACCAGGGGTTTGTCAATTTTGTTGATCTTTTCAAAGAACCAGCTCTGTGTTGTATTAATTTTTTGAATAGTTTTTCTGTTCTCTATTTCATTTATTTCTGCTCTAATTTTTATTATTTCCTTTCTTCTGCTGGTTTTGGGTTATCTTTGTTCTTCTTTTTCTAGTTCCTTAAGATGTGATGTTAAGTTGTTTACTTGGGTTCTCTCTTTTTTTGTTCATATAAGCCTGTAATGATATGAACTTCCCTCATATTACTGCTTTTGCTGCATCCCAGAGATTCGGATATGTCTTATTGTCATTTTCGTTTGTCTGTATATATCTTTTGATCTCTACTTTTATTTCTTCTTTGACCCAGTCATTTTAAAGAAGTATGCTGTTAATCCCTCTACTGGGTATATACCCCAAAACCTCAGAAACATTGATACGTGAAGACACATGTAGCCCCATGTTCATTGCAGCACTGTTCACAGTGGCCAAGACATGGAAACAACCAAAAAGCCCTTCAATAGAAGACTGGATAAAGAAGATGTGGCACATATACACTATGGAATACTACTCAGCCATAAGAAATGATGACATCAGATCATTTACAGCAAAATGGTGGGATCTTGATAACATTATAAGGAGTGAAATAAGTAAATCAGAAAAAAACAAGAACTACATGATTTCATACATTGGTGGAACATAAAAATGAGACTAAGAGACATGGACAAGTGTGTGGTGGTTACCAGGGGTGGGGGGAGGGAGGACAGGGGGAGAGTTAGGGGGAGGGGGAGGGGCACAGAGAACTAGATAGAGGGTGGCGAAGGACAATCTGACTTTGGGCGAGGGGTATGCAACATAATTTAATGACAAGGTAACCTAGACATGTTTTCTTTGAATATATGTACCCTGATTTATTAATGTCATCCCATTACCATTAATAAAAATTTATTTAAAAAAAAAAAAAAAAGAAGAAGTATGCTGTTTAATTTCCACATTTTTGTGGGTTTGTTTACTTCTTTTTTTACAGCTGAATTCTATTTCAAAGGCTTATGGTCAGAGAATATGCTTGGTATAATTTCAATCTTTCTGAATTTGTTTATGTTGATTTTGTGGCCCAGCAAATGGTCTATTCTTGAGAATATTCCATGTACACTGGAGGAAAATGTATACTCTGATGTTCTGGGATGAAATGTTCTATAGATGTTGATTATATCCATTTGTTCTAGTGTTTCATTTAAGGCTAATATTTCTTTATTGATTTTCTGTTTGAATGAACAATCTAGATCTCCAATTGAGATCTCCAAGTATGACTGTATTTTTGTCTGTTTCTAATTTTTGTCAGTTTCTAATTTTAGATCAGTTAGTAGATATCTTATATATTTTGGTGCTCCCTAGTTTGGTGCATATATTATATATTAAGAAGTATTATGTCTTCCTGATACAGTGTCCCCTTTATCATTATGAAATGACCATCTTTGTCTCTCGTTACCTTTGTTGACTTGTAGTCAGCATTATCAGATATGAATATGGCTACACCTGCTTTTCTTTAGAATTTGTTTTGTTGAAGAATCATTTTCCAACCTTTCACTTTGAATCTACTTCTTTCCTTGTACCTTAGATGTGTCTCTTGAAGGCAGCATACAGTTGGGTTTTGCTTTTTATTTTTTATTTTTTTTATTTATTCATTTTTAGAGAGGAGAGAGAGAGAGAGAGAGGGAGGGATAGAGAGGAGAGAGAGACAGAGAGAGAGAGAGAAGGGGGGAGGAGCTGGAAGCATCAACTCCCATATGTGCCTTGACCAGGCAAGCCCAGGGTTTCAAACCGGCAACCTCAGCATTTCCAGGTCGACGCTTTATCCACTGCACCACCACAGGTCAGGCCTGGGTTTTGCTTTTTGATCCAATCTGTTACTCTTTATTGGTGAGTTCAAATCCACTTACATTTAATGTAATTATTGACATGTGAGGGTTTCCTATTGCCATTTTGTATATTGCTTTCTGAAAGCTCTGTGTCTTATTTGTTTCGTCTCTTTTGTTTTTCTGTCATTTGTTTTTGTTTGGTGGTATTCCATACTTCTTTCTTCTGTTTCTTCTTTTTTTAAGCTATGTGTTTTAGTAGGGACATTTTCAGGGGAGGTTACCACTAGGTTATTAAATAAAATTATCATATTCATTAGAGTCTATTATCTCATGATTGCTTCTGCACTTCATCTTCCTTTGCTACTGCTGATGTTTGTCCTCTTACCTTTTATGTTATTGTTGTCCCAGATTATCTTTGTTTTCATTGCAGTCTTGTTGGAGCTTTTACTTGTACTTTTGTTTTGTTTTGTTCTTTATATCTGGTCAGATAACCCCCTTTGGAATTTCATCATGGGGGGGTTCTGGTGATAAATTCCTTCAGCTTCTTTATGTCTGTAAATATTTTTATTTCCCCTTTATATTTGAAGGATAACTTTGATGGATATAGTATTCTTGGCTGGTAGTTCCTCTCTTTCAGTACTTTAAACATTGGGGTCCACTCTCTTGTGGCTTATAGAGTTTCTGCTGAGCAATCTGATGAGCCTTCCTTTATATGTTATATTCTTCTTTTCCCTAGCTGTCTTGAGGATTTTTTTCTTTGTCATTGATTTGTGATAATTTTATTACGATGTGCCTTGGAGTATGAGGTAACTCGGTGTTCTGTTTGTCTTGGATTCGAGGCTATTGCCACAGGCTGGGGAAAGTTCTCATCTATTATTTGTTTGAATATGTTCTCTATTCCTTTTTCCCTCTCCTCTTCTTCTGATATACTCATAATTCTTATATTGCTTTTTCTGATGGAGCCAGACAATTCTTATGGGGCCTGAGTTCTTCTCTCTGTAGTATCTGTAATTTCCTATCTTCAATGTCACTAATTATCTCCTCTATCTGGCCTGTTCCATTAGCTAAACTTGTTACCTCATTTGTAAGTTCATGTATTGAGGTTTTCATTTCTGTCTGGTTATTTTTTATAGTTTCAATTTCCTTAGCGAAGTACTCCTTTTGTTCATTAAGTTGTTTTTTATGCTCACTAAATTGCCTTTCTGTGTTTTCTTGTATCTCATTGAGTATTTTTAGAACTTCAATTTTGAATTCTCTGTCATTTAGCTCCAAGGTTTCCATGTAATTGAAACTTTCTCTGGAGATTTTTCATTATCTAGCTGAACTACATCTCTGTCTTGTGTATCCATGATATTTGATTTCTTTTTCCTTGATCACATTTGAGAGTGGTATTGTTAATAACACTAACAAGAGATAACTAAAAAAATGAAAATAAAAATTGAAAAAATACAATGGAAAAAGTGAAAATTCTATAAATAAGATAAGTAGAACAAAAACTACAGAAAAAAAGGAGCAGGAACTGAGGAAAAATGAAAAAGAGAGAAAAAAACAAAGTAAAAAACAAACAAAATGCCACAAAAAAAGTATGAGTCCAAAGTATAATCACTTGACAAAAAATGATGTTCAGATAAGAGGAAAAAAAGAAAAGAGAAGAAAAGGAAGAAAATAAGGGAAGAGAGAAGTAAGTATTAAAAAAGAAAGTTTCAGAAATAAAACCCTCACAAAAAAACAAAAATAAAAAATATAACAACTAAGTATAATGAAGTTCAGATGGGAAAAAAGAGAGAAGAAAAAGGAAAGAAAAAAATGAAAAAAGCAAAAAAAATGTATTTTCTAGTTTTGAGTGGTAACTTTTTCCTTTTTCTGGCAGGTGGCACTGTACTACAAGTTTTGCCTTTGTGAGGTTCTTGGACAGAGTTCTCCTGAGGCGTTGCTGTCTTAATGATGTAGGCTGGGTGGCAGTGGCATTGGTAGGAGGGGCTTGTTGTTAGTGCTTTGCAATTTTATGGCTCTAGCAATGGCCGTCTCAGGTCTTCCAGTGCCTCTCCGCACCTCCCAACAGAGCAGGGGATCAAACATGGGCACCTCTGCCTATCACAGGAGAGAGCCGCCTGGAGACTTAGCTGTGGGGGATCTACTATTGCCACTGTTCAGACAGCAAGGGAGCAAATTCAGGACTTGGGATACTAGAGGAGACAAAGCGGGGTCCTTCCTTCCATACCACTCAAAGCCTGATCCTGGGCAGGGCAGGGGCTGAGTATGTAGAGCCGGTACCCAAGCTGTGTGAGTGGGGCGGGTAGGGCACAGATCTCAGATGAAGCATGCCTCTGTGTTACGCAGGCCAAACTCTGTGGGCCACGCGGGCTGTTTGAACATGCCTTAGGGCCCTGCAGGCTGATCTCCAAGGGCTATTGACATGGCGATCTGGGAGCACGCTGCAGGCTATGTGCATGCTTAGCACGTGTGGTGGGAGCCTGGCAATGCAGGCAGACGTTGCAAAACCGTGTTCCAGCTCTTGTTTGCACGCCCCTCTTAATTCAGCTCCTTCGCTCTGCCCTTCAGTCTTTCCACTTTTCCTGGCTCCGAAACAAAACCCACTCTAAAAGTGCCTCCCTACCTCAGATCAGTAAGGAAAGAGGAAAACACCATCCTCCGGCTTTTTTCCTCTGTGTGCAGATTCGATCTTCGACCTGCCTTCCCACTAAGTCATACCTTTATCTGGTGTGTGTATATTTCAGGTGCTCCAGGGGTTTTTTCTCTGCGTATACTTGTTGAGTTTGTTGAAATTTCAAGGGAAGAGATCAGGAGTATTCCTCACGCCGCTATTTCTCTGACATTGCTTTTTTTTTTTCCACTTTTGTTTTCTGTTGGTCTGCATATAAGTATTTTACCAGTCAGCTGCATCTAAAGAGGATTTACTGAGGATTTTTAGCTTGGTGATGATATATATCTTTCTTTATAGTATAAAGTATTTTTTGGGGGGGGTGAGATGGCATGTGATTTTAGTCTACTTTAAGGTTATCACCAATACACAGCCCTCAGTTGACATAGGAAAGCAATAACATGTCTCAGAAGCAAAATCAGCATAACCAAAGAGCTTCGGAATCTCAAGAATATAGGAATATATATGTATATTTAAGTTAATATATGTATATAATAAGAATACTAAAAAGTTTATAAAAAAGGAGATACATGAAAAATAAGATTTTCTCTAACTTTCACTTTCTCAGTTTTAATTTTTTTTTTGGTATTTATAACCTACTCAGCTTAAAGAATTTCTTAAAAAAGTTGATACTTTTAGAAACCAGCTTCTAGCACATACACCAGAAGAGCTAAAATGAAAAATATGAAAATGTTGGGGAGGATAGGGAACAACAGGAACTCTCATCACTGCTGGTAGGAGTGTAAATTGGTACAACTGTTTAGGAAAATAAAAGTGTCATGATGACAAAAACTACTGAGTAGAGACCAGATAAAATGCACCAAGGGGCTGAGGAGAGGCAACAGTCCAGGTCAGCAAACTGAAGAACTGAAGCCCTGACCCCAGCCTTACTCAGAATAGTTATCAGCAAGTATAAATAACTCAAGGAAGCAGAAAGAAGAAGTTTTCAGGGGGTGAAGTAAAAGACAAGGAACATGCTGACTCCTAATCTCTGTTCTGAGAGCCTAAACAGTTTTGTTGCTAAATCTTATCCTGCTGTTCTGCTGTTTCCAGCATGCACTGTTTCCAGTATGGGGTCAGAGACCCCTGTACTATTCTCATCCACTCAGGGCTTTCTCCCCAGGGTGCCTCACTCTATCTAATGGTTATCCTAACTCTGCATGTTTTCACGGCATGCTCCCACAAAACAGTTTGGCCATAGCTTTCAAAGTTGCGTATATCTGTATTAAGCAGTTCCACTTCTGGGTGAAAACTTATTTAAATGTTCCTTAAAAGACAGGTACAAGATTGTTTATAGCAGCCCATTTATAAATAGCTCAAACTGGAAGCTATTCAAACAGCAATCAACAATAGAATAATAAATAAATTGTGCTGTATTTACAAAATGGAATGCTATATGAATGATTCAGTTATAATTCATGCAACAATATGGATGAGTCTTACAGACAGCATTGAGCAGAAGAAGCCAGAAACAAAAGGAAATACTATAAGATTACATTTATACATTGTACCAAAAAAATGCAAAACTAAACTATCCTCTTATAAGTCACAATATTGATTACTCTAGGGTTAGGGGAGAGTGACAAGAAAGGAATGGGGTGATTCTGGGGTGCTGGCAATATTTTTTTATCTAAGTGCTGTGTACATGACTGTGTTCAGCTTATAAACATTCCCCAAGCTATACATTTATACCATATGTACTTTTTGGTATGCATCTTATACTCCAGTAAAAAAATTTAAAAACAAAACAAAACAAAATAGCTTCTTGGCCTTTTGTAGATCAGCCCAATAAACTAAATAAACTAAAAAAGCTAAAATAAGCCAGTCTAGATTTTGAATACAATCATTTTACTGGTGGTAGGAAATGATTTAAGTAGACAGTATTAACTCTGTTTTCTTATAAAAGGAATCCATTTTGAAAAATAAATTTAGAAACTATATATGCATAAGGTACCCAAAATTCAAAATGTCATCAATTGTCAATGAGATTAATTATGAAATTCTGATCTAGAATAAACAATAAAAAGGAAAAATTAAAACATTATTTATGAGTATTGATTTTATTTTATTTTGTACTTTATTTTTTATTTTATTTTTTATAGATCAGCATTGCATAATGTGTATAAGATCTATTTTTGTTAAGTTAATTTTATTTTAATTAATTAGTTAATTAAAATAGATAAGACATTCATTTGGTTCAAAATTAAAAATTAAAAAAGGGTATCCTGTCTCTTGGGTACCCAATTTGCCCCACCCTGTCAACCAGTGTTTCATTTATTTTATATCATTCAGAAATATTTTCTACCCATACACAAATATGTTTAAACATTTCTTGCCCCCCCATTTAACCAAGCAGTAGTAAAACATAGAGACTGTCTCCATCTTACTGTTTTTGCTTAATAATATATGTAATATTTCCTATTAATAGACAAGGAGCTTCTTCCTTTTTAATAACTTAATAATATTTTATTATATAATATATCAGGACTTATTTAGTTTGTTCCTACTGATGGACAGTAACATTATATCCATACTTTGCCACTTCAAATAAAGCCAGAATGAATAACTTTTCATATATGTTATTTCATACATTTAAATAAAAATGTCTGGCAAATCTGGAAGACTAATTCACTTTGTATTATCAGGCATTTATTTGTTTTCTCCACTTGTGCTCATGGTTATTCTTTTAGATTCAGGTCAAAGTTTTCCCTGTAAATCCTTCCCTGCCCTTCCTTCCCCAGGCTCACCCCAGGGTAGGAACTTTGTGTGGGCTGAAGAACCCAATCACCCTCCAAAGTAGGAAAATGTGTTTCAGATCTTAATATATTTATAAATGTGTTAACATACTTCAGAATAGAACTAAGAACTGCTTAAACCTATTTTTTAAAGTTATAACATATTAAGGAAATCAATACAAAATTAAAGAGCATAATGTTTTTAACTGGGTTTCCTGAGATATGGGTTTGGTTTCAGGTACGTATGTTATCTGGGACATGAGGCTGGGAAGCCTAATGAAGAGGTAGGAAGTGCAGACAGGGAAGGAAGAGAGTCTATGTGTGCTGCTCTAGGCAAGGGGGTAGCATTGCTTTTTTTCTGGGACTACCTGAGAATCATGCAGAGTGTATTGGAACTGTCTACTTGGAAGTCAGGATGCTGGAGTATTAATCCAAGATTCCTTCTCCCAGTGATTACGGTTGCCTTGAGGACATTAACTCTCTCACACTTTTGGTTGTTGCCTGTGGGAAGAGAGGTCTGCAGTTGCACAGGAGAGGACCCTGGGCCAGTAAGCGGGATGACTCAGGCAGCACTAGACAGAGGGCACTGTCAGTGCCAGGTGAGTCTGGCCCCTGCAGCTGCAGGTGAGATTTAGCCAGAGGTGTGGAGGGAATGGGACAGGGGCACTGGAATCCTCCGATCTAGTCTGCTCTAGCTATGTACTTAATTGGGTGAACAAAATGGCAGGTACTGCTGTGGCTTGAAATTCTGGTCTGGAGCTCCCTACAATGTCAAGTAGGGGAACTTGTTCTGGGTACTTTGTACTATTAACTTATTTGTACAAGGCCCCAAGTTTGATTGAATAACAACAATTTCTTGAGATACTATTCTCCTGACTCTCTCTCAAATTGTGGTAAGCTATATGTGACACAGAATTTGCATCTTAATAATTTTTACATGTGTTAAATACATTCATATTGTTGTGTAGCCATCACCATCATTCATTTCTAGAAGTTTTAAAAAAAATCTCCCTAAACTGACACTTAGCATCCATTAACCAATAACTTGCCATGTGGCATTCCTTATTCCTGACAACCACCATTCTATTTTCTGTCTCTATGAATTTGATGACTCTGGGTACCTGTTATAAGAGGAATCATATGGTATTTGTCCTTTTATGACTGGCTTATTTAACTTATCATAGTATCTTCAAGGTTTATAGCATATGTCAAAATTTCTTTCCTTCTAAAGGCTGAATAATATTCCATTATATGTGTATACCACATTGTTGTTTGTTTGTTTATCCATCCATCTGTTGATTCATACTTGGGTTACTTCTACTTTTTGGCTACTGTAAATAATGCTGCTGTAAACATGGGTTTAGAAATATCTGTTTGAACCCCTGCTTTCAATTATTTTGGGTGTATACCCAAAATGGAATCATATGATAATTCTATTATAATTTTATAAGTAGCCACCATACTATTTTTCATAGTGGCTATACTATTTGACATTCCCACTAAGAGTGCACAAGCTTTCCAATTTCACCATGTCCTCACCAACATTTGTTATTTCTAATTGGTGTTAGTTACTATTCATTGTGGTTTTGATTTGTATTTCCCTGATGATTAGTGATGCTAAACATCTTTTCACATGCTTGTTAGCAATTTGTATATCTTCTTTGGAGAAATATCTATTAAATCCTTTGATCATTTTTAGATTGGGTTTTGTTGTTGTTGTTGAGTTCTTTATATATTCTGGATGTTAACTGTAATCACATACATGATTTGCAAATACTGTATTTTCTCTCCTTTCATGGTTTGCCTCTTTTCCTCACTCTTTTTTTTTTTTCTGTCTGTTTTTAAGATGCTGTGGTTTGGAATGATTTAGGGACTTTTCAAGATTACCAACATCTTTATTGGAGGCACTGGGACCTGAGCATGATTCTCTAATTTTTTATATTTTAAGATTTTGTTTATTGATTTTAGAGAGAGAAGAAAGAGAGAGAAAAAGGGGTAAGGAGTGGAAAGCATGAACTTGTAGTAGTTGTTTCCCCTTTGTGCCTTGATTGGGAAAGGCTGGGGTTTCGAACTGGCGACCTCAGCATTCCAGGTCGACGCTTTATCACTGCGCCACCACTGGTCAGGTAGATCTCTGACTTTTTACCTAATTTCCTTTTTTACTATTTTACTCCAATCCCTAACGTTTGGTCACATAAACATAAAATGTAGTTTGACCTATGGCAACAATTACTCCATAAACAAAGTACCAAGTGACAAAATTTTAACTCATCCTTTGAATGACCCAGGCTCTTGCTGCTATCCTCTTTCATTCCTCCTCTCCCATCATTCAGTAATGATGTTAAAGAGACACAGAATGCATCTGGCTGGTTTTAGTTATATTAATTAGCTAATCAATTAATTAAATTTATTTTCTTTATTATATCATTGTACGACCAGTAGCCGCCACCATCATGGCCATTCACATGCAGGTTCTCACTGGATTTGGGAAGATTCTGGTAAAGAAAGAGTGGAGCCAAAAAATGGTTGGCCATTTCTTTATTCTAGCCTCACACCAGCAGGAGAGTAAAACACACACAGTGGGAAAACACTTCCCTTTCACTCAGAGCTCACAAAGCCACTGACTCATCCGGGTTTTCCTAGAATAAAAGGTCCCCACCAGCTCAGTCACCTCTGGTTCCCCATCTGACAACCTTCTCCCTTCTCCTCTCTGTACAAACTGGCTTCTCCTTCAGCACCCTGCCATCTTAGCTTTCTTCCTCTTTCCCCTTCTGCTTCTTCACAAACTTTACTTGGTGAGAAAACCCCTCCTTCAGCAACATTAGCATAACAATGGCCCTTCCCAAGCAGGAAGGTAATTAGTGATTTCACAGACAGCTGCCCAGTGCCATTTTTAACAATGAAAGTGAGCAAACTCAGAAAAACACAAATTTTACAAACTCATTTGCCCAACAATCATCCTTAAAAGGCTCTATTCTGTTCTTTAAAGTGTTTTTAAGAACCATAACATGTTTTCCAAAGGCTATTTATTTCCTCTAAGCACTGATGATAGTAATGTTGGCCACTGCCTAGCAGTGCCTGACACAAAGTAGGCTTCCAGTAAATGAGTGTTCAGTGAATGCTGGGCTGGCAACAACAAAGGGAGGGAATTTGTAGGGAAATCAAACTGTTTGATTTACTAGGAAAAAGAGCAGTATCTTCTACATTGTGGCTTCTGTGGAAATTGGTTTTATTTGTCTCATTCCTCACATCTGGAGCTTCAGGATGCCGCAGACTCGGGAGGAGGCAGGAATAAGTCTCCCCAGAAGAACACAACGAGCCTAAGGAGGCTTTCTGGCTGGACGTTGAGGGGAGTCAAGACTTGGGCCCTTTTGATCAAAGCATCCTGCTTCCTCACTATATTGTGGGAGGCTCTGAAAAAGGAGTCTTGAAAAAACAATGAAACTTTTGGGCCTTTCAATATGATTCCTTTCTAACAATGACCCCTTGAGTAAATCACTTAAACTTCCTGGGCCTCTGTTTCCTTTCAAAAACAATAATAGAGTTGAACCAGAAGAGAGATTCTCCTGGGGCTCTAAAATGCTTTATTGCTATTTTAGTATTCAATTTTGGGGGGGAAATGGAAAAACAAATTGAGCAGGTCTAAGAGCTAAATATAAATAAATACTCTTACAGCAGATTCTCATGGCCATTAAAGATTTTAGAAAGCTTAAGTAAATTTTTTTCCTTTTTTAATTTTTATTTAAATTATCTTTAATTTATAATCTCAGTTTATGACCTTAATTATGTAATAACATGATATATTTCACACATATAATTAAATTTAATATGATAACATCATAAGGGTAATTGTAGTCAATTGAATATTTGATTTCTGTTTGTTAACGTGACCATGTTATCTGGCTGCCTACCAACTTTTAAATATTTTTCTATGCTTTGGTGTAATTTTCTGTTTGAGAAATCCTGCCTTCCCAAGGTAGAAGCTCCAAAACTCACTTTCTTGACACATAGAACATAGCAGGCCAATGACTTTGGCCTTATTAGTCAGACACACGGACTTGAGAGTCCAAGAAGCAAGCAGTGTGATGCAGCAGGCATCAAGAGGAATCCCTTTCTGGCATGGGCTGTGCCCAAGCCAGTAGAAATGGATGACAGTCCTCATAGCTACTGTGAATAGTGTGTTCACACATAAACTGGGTTGAGTGCTGTTCATTGAGATCAGCCTGACTCTGGCCCTCCTGGAGGTTCTGTGAACTTCCAAATGAACTTTACTAAATCATTTTCCTGCTTAAACTTCACATAGAGTGTTTCCTATTCCCAGCAAACAAGAACATTGATTGATAGATTTTATTTCCCAAATAATCTGTCATATACCCAGGACCAAAGTACTTCTTTTCCAAGGCCAAAAATAATCTTTTAAGTTATCTGTTCTTTACCTTAATTTTTTTTTAGTCTATAAACTAATATGACTGATGCTTTAGTAACAATTATTTATTCATTCAACCAATCTTATGCTCAGAGTTGCAAGAATATAGTGATTTGTAAGACATAAGCCTTATCTCTGAAAGCTCACATATGTTTTAAAGCTGAGCGTCTAGTCTTGGATGGTTTTGTAATTATAATAGTGCTTAACATTAATGAATATGTACCATGCTCCAGGCACATGTGCTCACTCATTGAACTGTTCCCACAATTGGAAGAGTAGGTACAGCTGTTACTGCTTCAGATGAGGAAAGCAAACAGCTTCCCCAAGCCAAGTGCCGTGCTCAAGGCCATAAGCCGTAAGCAGCAGAGCTGAGATTCAAAGCCAGGTGGTCTGCCCCAGATACACACCCTTAACACTCCTCTATGGGAGCAGGCTCATGTCACTGTCAGCATTTTGATGACGATAACACCATTTATATTCATCTTTGAAACTACTTCTCTCTTATTCTAAAACCAAAACTATCAACAGGCACCACTGAACCAGGAGAGAGTAAATACTCCTCCCTTCTTTTTAAAGATAAAACTGATCCCCTAAATGGACCATAACCTTTCCCTCAGTTCCCTTGGACACTGCTGAGATGGTAGAACTTTCAAAAAGACTATTTAAATGCCTTGCTCTTCCCTTTTTGTGGCTTATTCCTTTAAAAAAAATTTTTTTTATTGGTTTTTAGAGAGAGAGAAAGAGGAGGAAGAAGTAGGAAGCGTCAACTCATAGTTGACTTCCTGTATGTGCCTTGACCAGGCAAGCCCAGGGTTTTGAATCAGCAACCTCAGCATGCCAGGTCCATGCTTTATCCACTAAGCCACCTTAATACAATAGCCAGAGAGATCCTGTCCCATCCTGTTCAGAACCCTCTAGTGTCCTCTCCTATCACTAAGAATAAAAAGCAAAATCTTTGTTAAGACATAAAATCTCACTTATTCCAACTGTACTTACTCCTCAGATCTGGCCTCCTGTAACGTTCTTCTCTCTCTGTTTCCAGCCACTCTGGCTTCTTGGCTGTCCTTGAACACATGGAGCAACCTACCACTTCAGACTTTGGACTCTGGGGCTTCTCTTCTCCAAGATATCCATGCAGCTATCATTCCTTACCTATTCCAGGTCTTCCCTTAAAAATAACGTTTTCAGTAAGGGATTCCCAAGGCCCTTTCCATCTAAAATTTCAGCTTTACTTCACTGATGTAGGCTCTAGGTCGGTGTTTCCCAACGTGGGGCCCACGCCCCACAGGGGGGAAATTAGATAGTTAAGGGGGGCAATTTGAAAATGGACTTGACACGACTTTAACTCTTTCGCCCCGGGCCATTTAAATGCAATGCTAGATATCGGTGCCAAATTTAACAAAAAATGCAATTCTTAAATAATTGCAGTAAATAATTATTAGGTATAATTTCGTTTGACGAGACCAAAATATCAACTGGGTGATTGGCGTCGTCAAGTAAACTTCGTCCTGGGTTCACCGCGGAGGTGCTGTCTGCCGCAGGGAACCCCGGACGTTTTAAAAACTCGCTAAACAACGCAGTTATTCTCACCTAATTGGCCCATCGCAACTTCTGTAGTGTTTCACATCATTCAGTTGGTGTTAATTTGAAATAAGTGTCAGTCAAAACTGTTGTAAAAGCTCGTTGATTTAATAAATATACATATATATATTGTATAGATATAATTGGTAAGTATTTGATTTTATTTTTATCAATATTAAACTCTTTATTAAGTACTTCTTGCATCGGGGCTAGAAAGCACTAATATTTTATAAATATTATTGGGGCTATAATACTGCATGCACAACAATTTTAATTTTAGAAGCATAACTTTCCAGAAAATTTTGTCAAGTGGAAAAAATATAGATACCTTTGATTTTCGGTGGTAGTGTAGTAAATGTGTTATATACATTTAAATAAATATGAATTTTTAGTATACGTTTACTCTATGTCACATTGAATATATTTTAACACATATTTTAATATTAGTTTTTAATTGATCTTATTTTTATTTCTTATAGCCCATAGTAAATTGAGTGGTGCAAGCAAGAAAAAAACTCATCAGTATTTGGAGGAATATTTAAAATTTGGGTTCATACCCGCTGTTCACGATGAGTGGATTCTTTTTTGTCTTTTATGCCAGCAATGCTTGACCAACGAATAAATGAAACGAGGTCGTCTCGAGGCGCATTTGAGGGCGAAACATAGTGCTCATATTAATTCAGATTTGAGTTACTTTAAAACTTTAAAGAAAAATTTTGAAAAAAGAACATTAAAGTCTCTATTTACTGCTCGTACTTCAACTAATAATCGTGTTCTTGAGGCTAGTTAACAAATTTCTTTATTCATCGCTAAAACTGGAGAAAATCACACTATAGGAGAGAATTTAATAAAACCGTCAATATCAGCATTTCTTAAAACGGTTCTTGAAAAAGATGACAAAGATGTAAAAGCTATGCCACTCAGTGACAATACTGTTAGCAGAAGAATAGACGAAATGAGTGAGGATATTGAAAAACAACTTATTGAAAAGCTGAAAACAAGAAAATTCTCCTTGCAAATGGATGAATCAACTTTGAGAGACAGTGAGGCAGTATTGATAACTTACGTAAGATATATTGATAAAGGACATTTTGCTGAAGAAATGTTGTTCTGTAAAAGATTAGAAAGCACCACTACCTCCAAAGATATATATAATAAGCTAAAAAACTACTTAGATGTCAATGATATACCAATGAAAAATATAACATCTTGTGCTGCAGATGGTGCTCCCAATATGATGGGCAAGAAAAATGGCTGCTTAAAATTGATGAAAGATGCGTATCCAGAAATGATTCTTGTGCATTGTGTTATTCATAGGGAAAACTTGGTAGCTAAAAACATCTCGCCTGTTCTGAATGAAGTATTACATACAGTAATAAAGTGTGTTAATGCTATTAAAGCTAGTGCCAAATGTGAGCGTCTTTTCAAGCTATTTTGTGAAGAACAAAATGAAGACCATGTGAGACTTTTACTTCATACTGAAGTAAGATGGCTATCTAAAGGAAACTGTTTGAAAAGATTTATGGAACTGTTTGATACTCTTAGTGATTTTTTAAGCAACAAACCTGAAATGAAGTATCTGTTAACAATAGATGGTAAAGCATTTGTGAGTTATTTAGCCGATATCTTTGAAAAACTAAATATATTAAATAAGCAACTTCAAGGAACAAATAAAACTCTTGTCGATGCAAAAGCAAAGATATTTGGTTTCATTACCAATATTGAGTTATGTCAGAAACATATTAACAACAAAAACTTTAAACAGTTTCATTGGCTCCAAAAATGTGAAGTAACTGATACCACTTTACTTGTTATTGTCAATCATTTGAATATTCTATCGGCTAATTTAAAAGAAAGATATTCTGATTTAAAACAAATTGATTTCCCAACATGGATGATGCAGCCAATGTTAGTGGATTTGTCTGATATATCAAATATGCAGTATCAAGAAGAACTCGCAGAATTGCAAAATGATGAGTCAGTCAGTTAAAGCTTTATTTAATATCAAAGGAGTGATGGCATGGCTTTGTGAGGAAACAGAAATCAAATACCCAAATTCAACCAAATGTGCAAGAAAACTATTGCTACCGTTTCCATCTTCATTTTTAGCTGAATGTGGATTTAGTGCTGTAAATGATTTACTGGTAAAAAAAAGAAATCGGCTGGATATAACACAACGTGGAGACTTGAGACTAAAGCTAACCAAATTGGAACCTAGTATAAAATCTCTGTGCAGCAAGCATCAAGCGCAAGGATCACACTAAATTAAAATAATAAATTAATATAGAAAAATCTGTATTAAAATTATTTGGAATTTAAATTTCTGTTTTTCATTATATGTTTTGAAATTTTACTTATTGTGTTTTGTTAACAATTTCATAGTGATTTCTTCCTAGAACCTATAATTTATGTTTATTAAGTGAACAAATCAATTTTTTAATGTTAAAAATTATGTATGTTACATGGGGGACATAAAAATTTTAGAAAGGTTAAGGTGGGGCATGGCACAAAAAAGGTTAGGAAACACTGCTCTAGGTGATCAACTTTAACTCAGGAAAGAGAGGACTTTCAGGAAACAGGACTTTCAGTGCTAACACTGGGTTTTTCCTGGACAAACCAGAACAGTTGGTCACCCTATGTAGTTCCAGAACCTAGAACAGTGCCTTGCTCCTAACAGTCTTCATAAATATTTGTTGAGCAGAGTGAGTGAATGAATGAATGAACCAATGAATGAGCTAGTAGGTAAGAGAGAGAAGTACTTTTCAAAGGGAGTGCAGGGAGGTATTTATTACCCCTAGAATCAGAACTTATAGGCATATCTATTCATCATAGCAATGTGTATGGCTTCTTTAGCATGGAAAGAAGCCCAACTTGCATGAATGGTGGGAACTAATGTTTTTAGTCCCCTAACTGGAAAAGTATAATTGATCAATTTTGCTGTTACTGAAAGTGATTTGGAATAGTGTGTCCCATGCTCATCTTTTAGAGAAGCAGTTAAAATGGCTGTGTTGGCTTTACTTTTTTTTAGACTTTAAAATGACATACCTGTATTTTAAATGGCAATGACACATTTAAAATTTTTAACATTTAAAAATATTTTATTGGCTTGTTTATATTCCACGTATGAATGAAGTCATATGGTATTTCTCTTTTTTCTGTTGTGAATGATCCTGAGTCCCAAGTTGCTTCTCTGTCTTCATGCTTCCTCCATCTACTCCAGTCCGGATTCTCCTGGGGTCCCTTCTGCTTGTACAGCCTGCTCTTCTACATCTCAGTGTCCCCTGTTTTTTCCCACCAGTCTCCCTAACTTCAGCTTCTTTAAACCAGCAGTCTGATGCTGGTATGTCGCACATCACACACTTGTTCTTCAAAATATTTTCGGTAAGAGACTTCAACAAGGCGGCATAAGAGTGGTTTATCCATCTATACATTCATTCACTCACTCATTTATTTATTTAATGCTTTTTTTTTTTTTTTTTTTTTTTTTTTTAGTGAGAGAGACAGAGACAGGGGTGGGGGCAGATAGGAACAGACAGATAGGAAGGGAGAGAGATGAGAAACATCAATTCTTTGTGGCACCTTAGTTGCTGATTGATTGCTCTTTCATATGTGCCTTGACTGTGGGGCTCCAGCCAAGCCAGTGACCCTTTGCTCAAGCCAGCAACCTTGGGCTTCAAGCCTGTGACCATGGGGTCATATCTGTGATTCCATACTCAAGCCAGCAACCCCACGCTCAAGCCAGAGACCCCATGCTCAAGCCAGCGGCCTCAGGGTTTCAAACCTGGGTCCTCTGTGTCCCACGCCAATGCTCTATCTAGTTGCCACCGCTCGGTCAGGCCATTTAACACATTTTTAAAATTGATGTAAAATTGGTGTATAACTTTTGTTCCAAGTATACAACATTGTAATTTGACATCTGTATGCACTATAAAGTGATCACAAAATTCTAATTACCATCCTTCACTGTACAATTGACCCCTTTTACGCATGTTGTATCCCCTACCCCTTTTCCCTGGTAACGACCAATATGTCTTCTCCATCTATGCTTTTTTTTATTTTGTTGGTTTGGTTGTTTTTTGTTGTTGTGTAGATTCCATATATGAAAAAAATCATATATTTGTCTTTGAGTTATTTCATTTAACATAATACCCTGAAGGTCCACTCATGTTCTCATAAATGGTAAGATTTCATTCTTTATTATGAGTAAGTATGTATGTGTATCACAATTTCCAAATCCATTCATCTCTTGAAGGATACCTACTTATTTCTATATCTTGTCTATTATGAATAATGCTGCACTGAACATAGGGGTCCGTGTATCTTTTTCTTTTTTTTTTTTGTATTTTTCTGAAGTGAGAGCGGGGAAGCAGAGAGACAGATGCCCATATGTGCCTGACCAGGATCCACAGGGGGGGATGCTCTGCCCATCTGGGGCATTGCTCTGTTGCAACTGGAGCCATTTTTTTAGCACGTGAGACAGAGGCCATGGATCTTTCCTTAACCACCTGGGCCAACTTTGCTCCAATGGAGCCATGGCTGCAGGAGAGGAAGAGAGAGAGAAGTGAGAGGGGGAGGGGTGGAGAAGCAGATGGGCACTTCTCCTGTGTGCCCTGACTAGGAATCAAACCCAGGACTTCCACATGCCAGGCGATGCTCTACCACTGAGTCAACCAGCCAGGGCACATGTGTCTTTTTGTATTGCTATTTTTATATTCTTTGGATAAATATCCAGAAGTATGTATAGCTAGATCATATGGTAGTTTTAATCCCAATTTTCTGAGGACTCTCTATTGTGGCTGCCCTAACATTCCTACCAACAGTATATGAGTATCCCATTTCACCACATTCTCTCCAAACACACCTTTTTGAATTCTAGATTGTGCCAGGTATGGGGAATTCAAGAATTAAGATATTTTCTCTGCCCCCTCAAGTCAAGGGCAGTTAACTAAATAGGAATGATTAAGGAGTATTAAAACTACATAGTATTTATTCATGATAAATCTAGGGTACATATGTGAGGAATTGAGTGAATAAATGAATGAATGAGTGAATATAATGTATATGAGAGTACAGAGCCCTCAACTGTTTTGACTGAAATGAAATGTGACTGCCAGAGTGCCAGCAATGCCACACTCAGCGCCCCGTCTAATTGACTCAAGACTTTAATAAAATAACTCTGACGGGCAAATTGCACCCTTCTCTAGCACTTTTCAGCATTTTCATTATCGATTAAACAAACTATGTGCTTGTCTGCAAGACAGCTGACTGTGCAGCCAACATGGGTTGCTTAACTTTGCTTGTGATTTGCATAAGGGTATCAAATCATGGCCGCGGTCACAGCAAAGCAGGAATTGTTTTTCCAGCTGAACTTCGATCCTCAGTTTCAGCACATCTCTTCTATCTCGTCTGGCGTTTCCATGCCAGCTCTTGGCCGGTGTGCACTGCTGATTCTGCACACGGCACAGCAGGGTTTATCAAAGGTATATTTACTCTTCTTGATAACTCCCTGGTATGTAAACATATGTTGGGGAACTGAAAAGAGCTAGTTCAAGCCAGTTTTTCTTAATATCACTGATTGTTCGTAACTTTTTATAAACAATTACCCTTTTCTTAATTTCATCCAACCAAATCAAAGCCAATGGAAAATTTGCCTTTAAAAATAACTCATATTAATATACTAAATTATTTAAAGTAAACTATAAATATGAATGTAACAATTTAGTATTTATTTTAAAGAGTTACAGTTAGAATTAAGTGGTTTAAAATACTTTCCCCCAAAATGTTTTTATTATTATCTGAAGTGTGATTCAGTTACTCTGTAATTGTAGGGTATTTCAATGTAGGAAATCTTTCTCTTATAGACTTTCCTTTATTGAATACCCACTTGACTCTTGGAAGTTTTATCAACTTCCACTTCATCAACATTCTTTTTATCTTTTTCTTCTCTCTTTTCTTGATAAGAGAGAGCCATCATCTCTTCGACATTTTATAGCGGGTCTCGCACTACTGTACCAAGAAAGAAACCAGCACGTTTGACAAATCTAAAGCAACTTTTGTCTTAAAGATAACACTCAGGCAACAAGTTACCAAATCAGCACACAACACAGTTATTAAATTTTCTTCTGGAACACAAATTTCAGTGGCTACACACTATTTCATCAAATGAGTGTAACCTATGTTATTGCTCAGGCTGATCTTCTCTTATTGCTCTTGGTCTGCATATCTTCTTCAAAATCATTTTCTTTTTTTAAAATTGATTTTAATTTATTGTGTTTACATAGATTCAGGTGTCCCTCTGAATACATCCCCCACCCCTGTGTTTCCCTCAACACCCCCCTTACTCCCCTCCCCCAACACCCCCCCATTTCCCTCCAGGATTTGCTTTCCTGCTCTCTATAATGCTGTGTTATGTGTATATAATATCACCAATCTCTTTCCCTTCTCTGATCCCATTCTCTCATCCCCTTTCCCTCTGTCCACTTTCCCTCTGGAACCTTTGATCCCACCTCTGCCTCTATTCCGTTCCTCAGTTCATGGTTTTCATTGGATTCCTCAAATTGGTTAGGTCATATGATATTTTTCTTTCTCTGCCTAGCTTATTTCACTTAGCATAATAGTTTTCAGGTCCATCCATGTTGTCACAAAAGGTAAGATTTCCTTCTTTTTCATGGCCACATAGTATTCCATTGTGTATTTGTACCACTGCTTTTTAATCCACTTGTCCACTGACAGACACTTGGGCTGTTTCTAGATCTTGACTATTGTAAACAATGCTGCCATAAACATGGGGGTGCATTTCTTCTTTTAAATCAGTGATATGGTGTTCTTGGGATATATTCCTAAAAGTGGGATGGTTGGGTCAAAAGGAAGTTCCATTTTTAATTTTTTGAGGAATCTCCATACTGTTTTCCACAGTGGCTGCACCAGTCTGCATTTCCACCAGCAGTGCAGGAGGGTTCCCTTTTCTCCACATCCTCGCCAGCACTTGTTATGTGTTGTTTTGTTAAAGAGCAGCATTCTGACTGGTGTGAGGTGGTATCTCATTGTGGTTTTAATTTGCATTTCTCTAATGATTAGTGAAGTTGAACATTTTTTCATCTGCCTATTGGCCATCTGTATGTCCTCTTTGGAGAAGTGTCTATTCATTTCTTTTGCCCATTTTTTGATTGGATTGTTTATCATCCTGGTCTTGAGTTTTACAAGTTCTTTATAAATTTCAGTTATTAACCCCTTATCAGACATATTGTCGAATATGTTCTCCCATTGTGTAGTTTGTCTTTTTATTCTGTTCATATTGCCTTTAGCTGTGCAAAAGCTTTTTACTTTGATGTAGTCCCATTTGTTCATCCTGTCCTTTATTTCAGTTGCCTGTGGAAATAAATCAGCAAATATATTGCTGCAAGAGATGTCAGAGAGCTTACTGTGAGTTTATTTTTGTGAATGATGTAATTTGGTGATCTAGTTTCACTTTTTTGCAGGTAGCTGTCCAATTTTTCCAACACCATTTGTTAAGGAGACTGTCTTTACTCCATTGTATGCTCTTACCTCCTTTGTCAAATATCAATTGTCCAAAAAGGTGTGGGTTTATTTCTCGATTCTCTGTTCTGTTTCATTGATATATATGCCTGTTCTAATGCCAGTACCAAGCTGTTTTGAGTACAATGGCCTTGTAGTATAACTGGATATCAGGAAGTGTGATACCACCCACTTTATTTTTATTTTTTAAGATTGCTGAGGCTATTTGTGTTCTTTTTTGGTTCCAAATAAATTTTTGGAATATTTGTTCTATATCTTTGAAGTATGCCATTGGTATTTTAATAAGAATTGAATTGAATTTAAAATTGCTTTGAGTAATATAGACATTTTAATGATGTTTATTCTTCCTATCCATGAACACGGTATATGCTTCCACTTGTTTGTATCTTTCTTGATTTCCTTTATCAGTGTTGTTTTGTTTTTTTACAGAGACAGAGAGTCAGAGAGAGGGATAGAAAGGGACAGACAGGAATGGAAAGATGAGAAACATCAATCATTTTTTTTGTTGTTCTGCATTGCGACACCTTAGTTGTTCATTGATTGCTTTCTAATATGTGCCTTGACCGTGAACCTTCAGCACACCAAGTAACCCCTTGCTCGAGCCAGTGACCTTGGGTCCAAGCTGGTGAGCTTTGCTCCAACCAGATGAGCCCACGCTCACGCTGGCGACCTCGAGGTTTCGAACTTGGGTCCTCCGTATCCCAGTCGAACGCTCTATCCACTGCGCCATTGCCTGGCCAGGCAAAACTTTAGGGTTTTCTGTGTACAGTATCATATCATCACCAAATAATGATAATTTTACTTCTTTTCCAATTTGGATGCCTTTTATTTTTTCTTTTTGTATGATTGCTGTGGCTAGGACTTCCAGAACTACATTGAATAAGAGTGGTGAAAGGGGGCACCCCTGCCTTGTTCCTGATCTTAAAAGGATTGCTTTTAATTTTTGCCCATTGTGTATGAAGTTGGCTGTGGGTTTGTCATAGATGGCCTTTATCATGTTGAGGTATGTTCCCTGTACTCCCACTTTGATGAGAGTTTTGATCATAAATGAGTGCTGGATTTTATCAAATGCTTTTTCTGCATCTATTGATATTATCATGTGATTTTTCTCCTCCCTTTTGTTTATATCATGAATCACATTGATTCATTTGCAAATATTATACCAGCCTTGCCTCCCCAGAATAAATCCCACTTGATCAAGATGTATGATTTTTTTATGTATTGCTGGATCCAGTTTGCTAATATTTTATTGAGAATTTTAGCATCTAAATTCATCAGGGATATTTGCCTATAGTTTTCTTTCTTTGTATTGTCTTTGCCTGGTTTTGGAATCAGAATTATGCTAGCCTCATAAAAAGAGTTTGGAAGTCTTCCTTCCTCTTGAATTTTTTTTTTATCTTTTTTTTTAAATTTTTTTTAATTTTTACTTTATTTATTCATTTTTTAGAGAGGAGAGAGACAGAGGAGAGAGAGACAGAGAGAGAGAAGGGGGGAGGAGCTGGAAGCATCAACTCCCATATGTGCCTTGACCAGGCAAGCCCAGGGTTTCGAACCGGCGACCTCAGCATTTCCAGGTCGACGCTTTATCCACTGCGCCACCACAGGTCCCTCTTGAATTTTTTTGAAATATCTTGAGAAGGATAGGAGTTAGTTCTTCTTTGAATATTTGGTAGAATTAGCCTGTGAAGTCATCTGGCCCAGAATTTTTGTTTGTTGGAAGTTTTCCGATAACAGTTACAATTCATTTGTTATAATCGATCTGTTTAGGTTTTCTGATTCTTCCAGATTAATTTCTGAAAGGTTATATGTTTCAAGAAATTTGTTCATTTCATCTAGGTTGTCTAATATTTTGGCATATAGTTCTTTATAGTATTTTCTTACAATCCTTTGTGTTTCTTCTGTGTCAGTTGTTATTTCTCCATTCTCATTTCTTTCTTTTTTTTTCCTTTTTTTTTCCCCACTCTCATTTCTAAGTGTATTTATTTGAGTCCTCTCTCTTTCTTTCTTGATGAGTCTGGCTAAAGGTTCATCAATCTTGTTTACCTTTTCAAAGAACCAGCTCTTGGTTTTATTGATCTTCTATATATTTTTTTAGCCTCTATGTCATTTATTTTCACTCTGATCTTTATTATTTTCTTCCTTCTAATTTCTCTGGGCTTTACTTGCTGTTCTTTTTCTAGTTCTTTTAGATGCAGGGTTAAGTTGTTTATTTGAGCTTTTTCTTGCTTCTTAAGGCATGCCTGTAATGCTATGAACTTCCCTCTTAGGACTGCTTTTGTTGTGTTTCATAAGTTTTGAGTTGTTGTATGTTTGTTTTCATTTGTTTCAAGGAAATTTTTTATTTCTTTCTTGATCTCATTATTAACCCATTGTTATTTAATAACATGCTATTTATTTTCGAAGTATTTGAGTGTTTTTCAGTTTTTCTATTGTAGTTGATTTCTAATTTCATGCCATTGTCATCCGAGCAGATGCTTGATATGATTTCAATCTTAAATTTATTGAGACTCGTTTTGTGTCCTAACATGTGGTCTATCCTAGAGAATGTACCATGAGCATTTGAAAACAATGTATATTCTGCTGCTTTAGGGTTACAGTTTCTGAAGATATCTATTAAATCCAGTTGACCTACTGTGTCCTTTAAGTCTGCTGTTTCTTTGTTAAAATTTTTTTTCTTTTTTTTTTTCTTCTTTGATAAGTTGGAAACGGGGGAGGCAGTCAGACAGACTCCCGCATGCGCCCGACCAGGATCCACCCGGCATGCCCACCAGGGGGCAATGCTCTGCCCATCTGGGGCGTTGCTCTGTTGCAACCAGAGCCATTCCAGTGCCTGAGGCAGAGGCCATGGAGCCATCCTCAGTGCCCGAGCCAACCCTGCTCCAATGGAGCCCTGGCTGCAGGAGGGGAAGAGAGAGACACGGAGGAAGGAGAGGGGGAGGGGTGGAGAAGCAGATGGGCGCCTCTCCTGTGTGCCCTGGCCAGAAATCGAACCTGGGACTCCTGCATGCCAGGCCGACACTCCACCACTGAGCCAAACGGCCAGGGCCTCTTTGTTAAATTTTTTGTCTTGAGGATTTATCCATTGATGTTAGTGGGGTGTTAAAATCCCCTACTATTATAGTATTGCTGTTGATCTTGACCTTTATGTCCATCAAAATCTGCTTTATATATGTAGGTGCTCCTATATTAGGCGCATAGATATTTATAATGGTATATCTTCCTGTTGGATTGCTCCCTTTATCATTATGTAGTGAATTTTCTTATCTCTTATTATAGCCTTTGTTTTAAAGTCTATTTTGTCAGATATAAGTATTGCTACCCCAGCTATTTTTTTCATTTCCATTCGCATGAAATATTTTTTCTATCCTTTTACCTTCAGTCTATGTGCATCTTTTGTTTTGAGGTGGGTCTTTTGTAGACAGCATATATATGGGTCTTGTTTTCTTATCTATGCAGCTACCCTATGTTTTTTGATTGGATCATTTAATCCATTTACATTTAAGGTTATTATTGATAGGTAATTGTTTATTGCCATTTTCTTTTTTAAATCTACAGTCCTCTTTTACTAGATTCCCCTCATTTGTTCTGTTTACAACAGGCCCCTTAACATTTCTTGTAGCATTGGTTTGGTTGTAATGAATTCCTTGAGTTTTTGTGTTTTTTTTTGTCTGGGAAGCTTTTTATTTCTCCTTCAATTTTAAACGGTAGTCTTGCTGGATAATGAAGTCTTGGTTGTAGACTCTTGTTTTGCATTACTTTGGATATTTCTTGCCATTCCCTTCTGGCCTCAAGTGTTTCTGTTGAGAAGTCGGATGTCATCCTTATGAGGGCTCCTTTGTAGGTGATTGACTGCTTTTCTCTTGCAGCTTTTAGTATTCTTTCTTTATCTCTTAGCTTTTGTATTTTAATTATGATGTGTCTTGGTGTAAGTCTCTTTGCGTTCCTCTTTAATGGGATTCTCCGTGCTTCTTGAACTTGTGTGACTTTTTCCTGCATCAGTTTAGGGCTGTTTCCAGCTATTACTTCTTTAATCAGGTTCTCTATTCCTTGTTCTTTCTCTTCTCCTTCAGCAACCCCTATTATGTGGATGTTGTTTCTCTTCATGTTGTCACAGAGCTCTCTTAGAGTTTCCTCAGACTTTTTGATCCTCTTTTCTTTTTGCTGTTCTGCTTCTGTGCTTTTCCTTATCTTGTCCTCTAAATCAGTGATTTTCAACCTTTTTTGAGCCGCAGCACATTTTTTACAGTTACAAAATTCTGGGGCATACCACCTACCAAAATGACACAAAATGACACTCTAACATACTATATGTATATTATACATATAGTTAATAATATAATTTCTAAATGTATTTATACTCACAACTGACCATGTCTCACAACACACTAGTGTGCCGTGGCACACTGGTTGAAAAACACTGCTCTAAATCACTGATTCAATCCTCTGATTCATCCAGTCTGCTTTTTTAATTCCTTCTAGTGTAGTCTTTATTTCTGATATTGTGTTTGTCATTTCTGTCTGATTCTTTTTTATGATTTCAATGTCTTTTTTGATGCCTGATATTCTTTGTTTAGGTGCTTATTATGTCCATCTATTGTTGCTCTAAGATCCTTGAGCATTCTCACAATCATTATTCTAAACTCTGCATCCAGTATCTTGGTTATTTCCATCTCATTCAGTTCTTTTTCTGGGTATTTCTCTTGTTGACTCATTTGAATTGCATTTCTGTCTTTTCATTTTGTCTCTGTATAGACTGCTCCTTTGGATGTGTTGTTTGTCTAGCTAGGTGAGTATAGGGTTGGTGTTTTCTGCCTCTAGCTTTCAGTTGTGTTTTTTCTAGATCTTCTTGTGTTGGCTTCAGCTATTGTTTGTAATCTGCTGTGGGCTACTTGTCTGCTGCTACTGCTGTTTTTGCTGTGTGTGACAGCATTTTCTATGCCTTAGCTGTGTCAGGTGTGAGGAGCCTTTCCTTAGGATACTACTCTAACTAGGGTTGTTAGGTTCTGAGCTGATGCTCTCTGTATCTGGCTGCTGGATATACCAGCCATGGACCTCCCTGGCCAGAACTTGGTGCACACCAGTGGGGGTCACTGCTTTTGACTGGCCCTTAGCAACCTTCTTAGAGCTACAGGCAAGCCAGAATTTGTGGCTGCCTCTGCTGGGCCCTGATGCCATTGTAAATATCAGCTGCACTCCTAGGCTGGTTTTTATCTACTCTTGGCCAGTGTGTGTGGCCTCTCTATTCCTGAAATGTGGTATTTCCATCAGCCCTCTGCTGCCTCTACCTCCTTGTGCACTCAGGCACTGGCACTGCTGGGCATGCGGGCTTGCAGGCCACAGCTCTGGCTGCTCTGTGGGCTTGGGAAACTCCTCACCTTACTGGGTTCTGCCTCACTCTCACAGGTGCGCGGGATGACTCTCCAGGATCCATGCCTTGCTGTCTCCATGTGGGCTGCCTGGCTCCACCCCCTTGGGCATGCAGGAGGCTTTCTGGGTTCTGCCCCTTGCTGCCCTTCACAGGGGGTGCCAGGCTCTGCCTCTGTCTGCTGTGCGGGCCAAGTGCTGCAGCCGCTGTGGCAGCCAGGCCTTCCTGCCATTTGGAGGGTACTCAGAAGATAGCAGGGGGGCGTGTAGTCCAGACCTCAGCACTCAAAACCTGTGTCCCTGATGATTCCCCTGCTTCCAAGCATCTCCCTGCCATAAGTGAGGCAGGAGAGCCTCTGGTGAGCAGGGTAATTGTTTCCCTTTGCTGGCTTGGTTCTTCCAGGAAAAATGGCCACTTTAGGTTTGGGGAGTGACCCAGTACAGAAGTCATGGTGGCTGTCTCCCACAGTCTCTCCCTGTGCCCCTGAGACTACACTCTCCTCTCGCAACTCCAGTCCTCTTAGTGCTCCCCACGCCTGGGGCCCCGGGTAAGTGGCTGTGAATGAGGTTTTCAGCATGGTTCTTTTAAGATGGAGCCTGGGTCTGAGAGTTCTGTCTCCCTCTTGCAAACAGTAACCTGGCTCTTCTTTCAGCTAAATACTCTCTGTATTTCTCCGCTAGTCTCTTGGGCTCCAGGCTGAGGTTCTGGTCCTGAGTCTGAGGATCCACAACTCTCCAGGCAACCCACCCGCCATGAGAGTCCCTCCAGGCCGCCTCTAGCTCCTGGGAGTGGGGCAGCCTATTCTGCGTCTCCACCCTTCCTACCAGCTCAGTGTAGTTCCTTCGGTGATGCTTGGTTATAGATTTCTCTTAGTTTAGTCCAAAGTTGGTTTTTCAAAATGATTGTTCCTAAGTTAATTTGTAATCCACTTTGGTTCTGGAAGGTGAGAGTTGTAATGTCCGTCTACTCTGTCGCCATTTTCCTCAACCCCCTCAAATAATTTTCCTATCAACATTTTTCAATCCTATGACTAACAAACTCTAGAGAACATTTAAAATATTTTTTGGTATATATCACAATTGTCAATCTGAAAAGTTGATGATTTGACTCTTTCTAAAAATCTAAATGAGTTGCTCTTAGCTAATATGGACCTTAAATGATTTTCCGTGTGTGTGTGTGTGTGTGTGTGTGTGTGTGTGTGTGTGTAACCAAGGGACCTAGATTTAAGAATAATTCCTTATCACCTACCATATATAATTCATGTTTATTCATTACACCACTTCTTTTTTTAAAATCATTTTTATTTACTTATTCATTTTTTTTAAAGAAGAGAGACATAGAGAAAGAGAGAGAGAGAGAGAGGGAGAGGGAAGGGAGGAGCAGGAAGCATCAACTCCCATATGTGCCTTGACCTGGTAAGCCCAGGGATTCAAACCAATAACCTCAGTATTCCAGGTTGATGTATTATCCACTGCGCCACCACAGGTCAGGCCTTATTACACCACTTGTAAACTCTGTGGTATAAAACTGGATGAAGGTTTTCGTTTGTGCTACTATAGACACAAGGAAGGGATTCAGAGTGAAGGATGGCTCCCCCTCCTGATGTAGCTTCTTGGCTCTTGCTCTTTGCCCTTTTACATAATTTTTACCTACTAAGCAATCTGTTGTGTGAGCATCTACTCTCACAGAGAGAGAGAGAAAAAAAGTAACAGCCTGGAACATAAATAATAAATGTTGATTATTATTATTTCAAAGAATATCCATAAAGTTTAAAACATTCCAGCACTACAAAAGATAAATTTTTATGTTTATTGTCACAAATGGGTACATTATTTTGATCAACAGAGAGAAATCAGTACATAGAATATAACACAAAGGTAAATCAAGAAAATATTAGACCAAGATAGATGTAAACTCTGACTTTTAAAAAGGTCTTCTAAAACTGTTACTTATTTTAAACAGTATTTCCTTGAACACTATTGTTATGCTTAGCACAATGCTAAATAATATAAGGAGAAATATAAGTACATCACATGGTCTTGTCCCTAAATCGTTTATAATCTAGCTACTTGTGATTATAAAGACACATTAAAAAATTATAGAGCCTAACACCTTTAAGGAAAATCATCTTTGAAAGCAATTCATTTGGAAGGTTATACATTTATCTCAGCAATCCTTCCATTGTTCAAAAGGGTTTTTGCTTCATTTCCTTTGGGATTGCCTTTGAAATTGTTGTACAAATCATGTAAGAAAAACAGGCTCAGTGCCCTAGTTTAAGATGCCACCCTGTCTTCCTCAGGCACCTAGCTAGTCACCTGAATTAATCACTAGGTCAGTGCTCAGAGACTTCTGGTTGTTTTTTAATCTCTAGTTCATCCCAAAGACAAATTTTGGTGTTCCTGATAACCTTCAAAACAATGTTCTGGAGTTTCACTGGACAGTAAATACTGCAAACAAGCAGCGTTTCTCATGGCCTCAGCCTCCGCTGCAGCACCCACCCCGGGCTTACCCACAGCGCGAGTGCAATGCTCGTATGTTGGCTTTAACTGAGGGGGCTGCATCATGTTAGCTATTCAGCGGCTGGAAATATCAGGGTGGCTGACGGTAATAGCGGGGAAGGAGTCCAGATATGGCTTGAGGAGGATTTCTTTCTGCTTTATTATTTCGGTGTTTTCACTACTTCTTAGATGTCTGACTTTGACAGCGAAGGACAGAAAGGTCTGCCTGAAGCCGGCAGCATTTGTTCCCAATACTCCCTTCTAGCCCTGTGTTTTAAAAAATATATAGTTAATTAACTTAAATATTGGTATCTAATATATCTATCAAATATACATAGTTAGGTGGATGATCAAGCTAAAGTAGAATTTCTGTCATACAGAACAACCATGTTTCCAGCCATTCATGCCAGGGGTCTTTCTCAAATCTCTATCCTCAGTAACAGTCTTTAGGTTTCATACCACCTGTCAGAAAAAGACGATGTGTTTGAGTTTTATAAACTTGCATTCATTCTGGAATTTCTAGCAGGGTTCTTCTTGTTCCACTCAGTATTTTAATGTAATAACAAGTATATGAAGATGGTTTTTCACATAATGAGACAAAGTATAATTCTTTACAAAGTAACTAAAAACAGAACACAAATAATTTTGTCCGTATTTGTTTCTTGTTTTTAGACAAAGAAAGAAGATTTTTAAAAATATATTTTCACATTTCCCCCCTTTCACTTATGAAACAATGAATAAATCAATGTGTTGGGATGATGAAAATGTCAGAAATCTGGGTACATCCAGGTTTCTGTGCAACCACAGACATCTGCAAACATCGGTATGTTTGGGAGTTCAGGGCTCAAGGAATGTCTGGCTTCACTCTAGAGAGTAATTCTTTATCTGTAGTGGCTAATGCATTTTAAGGTTCTCTAGACAATGATAATGAAAATAAGTTGTTTCTCACTTATTTGAAGTATTTTATTTATCACCAAGGTATGCCTTTTCCTCCTTTTAATTATATTTAGCACTTTTTTCTAAGTATGACACCTATAAAAACCATCTTCTCTAATAAATATCCAGATCTCCCAAAAGAAATGTTTGGCTAAATGATTTCTTCTCTACTTTTACAATCTAAATAAATTTACATTAAGAAAATTGTTCCAGTTCAAAAGTGAATATTGTTCTAAATCCCAATGAAATAAGTACAAAATGGATTAAATGTATACTAGCACTGAATAGTAAGAGACAGCGGAGATTTGGACTCGTTTTTGGAAGATGGAAAATGACATTGTACTGAAGAGAGAGAAAATCAGAGATGTAAACAGAACTGTAATTCCAGCTCTGCCCCAACATCATCATTGCTGAAGTGGGCTGAATATAACCAATAGTATAATTTAATAAGAAGACATTAGAGAAGGTAAAGAACTGTTATTCCTCTTTTAACAATGAAACAGGAAGTTAATGAGAAATTTCTAGAAAACCAAATGTAGTACAAAGAAAGTCAGACCAAGTATGAAGTAAATTAAAATATGATATGCATTGATATTACATATGAAATATAAGAGGAGAAATCACTCTGACTTTGATGCTTGGAACATTTTACTACAAGTGGCTCAGGTTCTGTAAAATAGGATTATATCTCTTTTTCTATAGTTCCATGCTTACGACTTGGTTGTACAGTGAATAATGTTTAGAAAATCATTACCAAGACATTAGATTGGAAATTTTATTAGAGGCCTTGAGATAAGCTAGATATCAGGTGTTAAACAAGACAGATGCTCTGCAGAAGTTTCAAAGTAGGTGGCCAAGAGCCAGTCAGATGATTCACCAGACTCTCCACTGGGACGAAGAGGGTGCAGTTAAATTGGGAGCAGACCACCCTCTCAGAGGCTGTCTGCATAAAGGAAAGGTGAAAGGGCCTCTAGCCAGCTTTGAGTCTAATAAGAGACAGAGTGAACCAATCTGGAGGTATTTAAAATCAGGCCCCGAGAATCACTGGGAAAGACGATGGGACCCGAAAGAGGGTGTATCTGGAGTGCCATGCTGAGAAATCTAGGATCTGAGGGGGAAGAGCAGTCAGAGGAGAAGCGTGAGAACTACAGCAAAGGTTCCCGGTGGAGGCCCCTGAAGAACGTGACCGTGCTCAGGAAGCTCCGCCGGTCCAGAGGAGGTAATCTTTTAGTTACAGTGCCAGTCAAGTAGTGCCAGCTCACCCCTCCTTCTATCCCTTCTCCTGTCACTTTGAATCTAGGAAGTCAGAAATCGTGGTTAGCAATTTGGGAAGGGAAGGTGGGAATTGTAAGACAGAGAAAGAGAAGAATCACACTGACTGTCGTGGTTTCCGACCTATTGAGGTCTCTGGGAAGAAGAGGAAGTTTTAGGTTTGAAACATGTTCCATGTTTTGATTTCACATGGAATGGAACACTTAATTATTGAATTGACATTGTGTTGGCTAAATCAAATGATTGTGGGGCTTTCTATACCTAAGACTAACTACCCAAAGAAGTCTTGGGGCATGTCAGGATTTTCAAACAGAGACAGAGGAAAGAGGTCACCCACTGAGTAGGTTGGGAGAGACAGAAGGGGACAAAAATAAAGTTGTGTTTGAATTTGTATTTTATGCATCCTGCTTGTTTACTATGACAATTATAATAATATTGTAGATGTTATTTACTAGCTTTACATTTTTATAATAAATCTATATTTTATTACAAGTCTTGGAAGACAACTATAATTACAGAGCATAACACAATGGTTATAAACTTTGATGATATGAAAGTAATGGTATAATTTAAGCCAAGATGTAGGTGAGGTAGAGGAAGTAGAGGGAAGCAGGAATCAATTCTTATTTTATAAAGAGTGGAGTAAATAGATAGGGCCGCATTTTGATGAATTAAGAAATAAGCAGTAAAATATGAAATTCAAACTTATAAAGAAAATCAACAGAAAAAATAAATGTAATTAATCAAAATGGGAAATGGAGAACAGGGAAAAGGGGAAGAGTATGTGATTTAAATTCCTCAGCTTTCATAAAGCTTTTTAAAAATTGATAAAACAAGAAGTAGATGTATAAGACTTTAAATGGCTTTAATCTAATACCCATAGTGGTATCTCTGGGAATAGGACTGGTGTCAGGAGGAAAGCAACTTTTACTTTTCACTTTCTACAAGTTATACTTTCTGAATTTTTATTATTATATGCATGCTTAGTATTTACAATAATAAAGTGAGATTTGAGAAAACAGTATTACTAATTAAAAAATCCTTACCTGGCTCTGACCCAGGGTTTGGTGTGCATACTGAGGCCACTTCCCCAGCTGCCATGCTTTTCTGACGCTGGTGGCAGGAAGCCCCTTTCTGGGGCCAGCTCCTCTGCAATTGCCCTGATGTGGTAGGGCTCGAATCCACAGCACCCTCCGATGAACCTGACCCCCAGGTTGTAGGCCTCTCTGGCATATTTTTGAATATCCCACCTGGTTGCAACTCTGGGCTCCAGACCTGTATTACAGTAATTATGGCATTTCTGTTACAATTTTCAGATAATAGATGCTCTAATGAGCTTTTTTTCCAATTAAAAAACTGTCAATTTTAGATTAGACATTCTTTAAATTGCTCACTTTTGGTTAACATTGAAAGTTTTTGTCTTATACATAGGTGTGCATTTTACCTGTTTCCAGTTTTGTCACAACTAAAAATCACAAGGACTTCTCATCACATGCGCTGAGCTTACCAAAGGGATACTCTGGGAGGTCCACAAACCCGCCCAGGCCGCAGTCAGGCGTGTGGAAGCCCAGGGCCTGCACCATCAGGTGTGCCCGCAGCCCGGCGGCCCGCACCCCTGCCTTCATGAGCTGCATCGTCCTCAGGCTGGTCCTGGGCCCAAAGCGGCAGTTCACGCCAACGATGGAAGCCCCTATGCAAAGAAAAAAAAGAACTGTTACATTTTATTCTTTTACTTATTTTATTTTATTTTTTAATAGTTAGAAGGTGCCTTAGAGGTCAGCTATCCCCTGCTACCTCCCAAGTTTTATGGATGAGGAAACTAATTCCAGCTCATTCTTTTATTTCGGACCTGCTCTGAAAATATTAAGCAGACTCTGATAAATGTCATAAACAACAACTGAGCTGTTAATCACACTCTGAGTCCCAGTGACCTGCTTTCACCAGCTTCACAGCACATTCTCCAGGTGTGATGCCATGCTTGTCACCCTCGGGGCCGATGCACATAGTAGCTGCCACAGGTTTCCCGGACTCCTTCAAGACTTCTACAGCCCACACCGCTTCTTCAGCATGCTCAAAATACTAAGAGAAATGTCATTTTTTTTCTGTTGGTCCAAATATAAAGCTGCTTTTAGTGATAGAAGGCAATTGTTGCAGAACAGTTATAAAAACAACTGAGTATACAATACAACTTGCTAAGGAAGGTGTCTCTGCCAGCCTGACTGATGAGCACCTTTCTGAGGAGCCCTTCACCATGCAGGGTGGGCAAAGCACGCTCACAGCTGTTCGTCTGGAAGTAATGTAATGTTAAATAATAAGACAATAATTAAACTGTTTCACGTACTCACAACTGTAAACCTACTTTTGCCCTACCCTGTATATGGATTTTCATTCATATAGATCTAAAGAACACAAAGGTTTTTTTTTTTTTAATTTCATTTATTCATCTTTAGAGAGGAGAGAGAGAGAAACAGAGAGAGAGAAGGAGGGAGGAGCTGGAAGCATCAACTCCCATATGTGCCTTGACCAGGCAAGCCCAGAGTTTAGAACCGGCGACCTCAGCATTTCCAGGTCGACGCTTTATCCACTGCGCCACCACAGGTCAGGCAGAACACAAAGGTTTTTAAAGTAGTTGAATGCTTAAAATCATAATTTTGAAGAAGCTAAAGTTAATAAACTTTGGACTCACCTTTTATGGAACTGGGCTAATAATGAATAGTTTGTTATGCTTTACACTACTTCAAAGTGCTTTTATATTCACTTGTAGATATTCATAAGTGTTGTATAAAGTAGACATAGAAATATGACTATTTCCCCAGATGAGAACATTGAGGCACAGAGTGGGAGGGATAGCTACTGCATTTCTTGGTGAATGGTGGACAGGACACATTGTCTGGTGTATTTATGACACTTGCAGGACTGCTTCTCAGGAACCCCCATAAGTGCCACAGTTGAAAAACTGGCTTTTAGTGAAGAAAAGCTAGCAGAAATCTCGCTGCTTCTTCCTTTTTCACCTCGAAACATTCTGCAGAAGCAGTATGTGAGGAACGACAGAGAGACACAAGAGAGGCTCTTATAAAACAGACTGGTGTTCCCATGATGTGGAGAGCATTCAGGGTAGAGTCTGCACTGTGCGAAGGACTGGTCCCAGGTGGGTACGCTGTAAGTGGCTCTGAGTCTTGGGAAGGTTGAAGAAGCAAGGTTTACAACAGCTTCAACAGAGCAACTGGGGAAATAGCAGTTGTTAGGCTGTTGTCCTTGTTGGGGTAAAACTTTAGTTGAGGACTTGACTCTAGCAATTGCAATGGGAATTGGTGCATGAAGGTTTTTTAATTTTTGGAGGCGGAGGAAAGAGAGTATTTTTGGCCTTCATGTTCAGTCAATGGCCAATTCTGTCTCGTTCTTCAAAATACTGCTCTTGTGTTACAGTTTGAATGAAAAGAGAGAGGTAAGAGTGAACAAGGGTGGAGTTCCTTGGAACTGAGGGTTATCAGTGGGCCTGGCGGAGTCTGAACATCCACCTACCCCGTGGCTTTGCTCCCTCGTGGCTCTAGTCCATACACACAGCTCCTTCTAGCCCTGCCTCTCCCCTGGGGAAAGATACTCCCTGAATCACTGCCCCCTTTCTCTGACCCCAGGTTGTAGTGTCCCCGCGAGAGTCAGATGCTGCAACCACCCTGACCTTAGAGAACCAAAGGCTGCAGCTGGGCCTCTTATTAGGTCTGTCCTTGGGCCTCACAGAGAATCTAGCATACAAGTGAGAGGATATTGGCTATAGTGCATTTAAATAAACCTTTGACCATCTGCAGAGAGGAAATGAGGGCATAAGGCAATCCAATACCATCATGAACAGTGAAGACTACTCATTTATACTTGCCAATAGGTTTGACACTATGCTTACCTCTGCAATCAAGAAGTCCACATTTTTCCTGACAAAAACCTCTAGCTGTAGTCTAAACAGTTTTTTAACTCTTGCTTCATCCTTGTGGTGTTTATATATTGATGTCTGGCAGATCCCACCAGCTACCAAAGCATCACCTTGGCCAGCCACTTCTCTGGCGAGGTTACAGGCAGCTTCATTTACATCTTCCCACTGAGGTTAAAGAGCAAGAATCAAGATGGTGAGCCTGGCATTTTAAAGGTAAAATACAACTGATAACAAAGGGGGAAATGAGCAAGTAAGATGAGTAGAAGTCACTGGTTTTAACTGCAATTCAAGAAGACCAGCAGAGTTGGGTACCACCTCCTCTACCACCGATGAGCTTGCATTTCCATTACTGTACTTACCACATTGGAGTTTAGCATATTTGTTTGCCTCCCATACTTGACCCTGAGCCACTTCAGAATGGGCTGTATGCCTTTGTACGATCTTTGTATCTGACTTAAGGGAGTGCACATAACAGGCACTCAAGTGTTGGTTGGGCCTTACCATATATAAATATTAACACTTTACATTTACAGAATATCTCACAATACTCTATATGCTTCATCATTTTCACCTTTTACAACCACTCCAGGCGATTAAGCATACATTATTTCCATTTTACAGAGAAAAATAATGCTCCATGCCATTAAGTGTCTTGCACAAAATCACAGAGCCAATAGGTGGCAAAGCTGGGTATTCAACCCAGTTCTCATTCCTAGGCCAGTGCTGTGTTCCCTTAGGACCACCGTGTCTCCAGATGGGCAGGTCAGAAAAGAAGAAGTGAAATGAGAAGGTAAAAAGAGCATCTATACAGTGTTTTTTCTCTATAAAAAAAATAGTACAGGAAAACGGCCATGCCCTTCCAGTGGCCTGTCCTTTCACAGTTCCATGGCATTCCTTCCCCTAAATAGGAAAAGCTTATTCATTTAGTGTGTATACATCTACATAACAATTAGTTAATATATTTTATGTGGAGTATGTAATAAAGTATTATAACACATCAGGTCAATTCCATAGCTTCTCATCAAGAGGTTATTTTTATTATATGTGATCACTGCCCACTCACCTCCCACTCTGTCCCCTAGCCATGTGGCATCACTCTTTACCTGGCTTTCCATGTTTTCTTCACTGGCAGAAAAGGTGAAAGTCTGCATGACATTTGCTCCTGCTCTCAAGAACTCCATGTGAAGCTGACGAACTACAGAGTAGTTGTTTTTTAAATTGAAATTAAAATATTAAAAAATCACAGAAACGGTCATTTGCAGCAGCAGCAGCAGCTCACCCACACACATCTCCTTCAGTCAGACACACTTTCAAACCTAGTACTTGTCTAAAAAATTGCCGAGTAAGGTCAGTAAAAGTCAAGGACAGGACATGGCAGAGTCCATACCAAATCAGGGCTGTTGAGAGTAGCCTCATATCACCCTGCTGATGGCCTTACAGCTTGGTGAAGTCTCGTGCAGAGATTTAAGCTTGGTAGGCCAGTTGCTCTTGGTCTCTTGGTCTAGAGAGGGCTTGTTCAATTTCCAGTGTCAGGAAGAATCTAACTATTCTACTTACAGTCAGCACTGTGGTGCCCTCAATGTAGAATGAGGAAAACTATGTTTATTTCTTCACCCCTGCCCCTCTGCAACAGAACCTAGCTAGCTGTCTATTGTCTGTGCTATGTTAAATTGGTGGATACCATTAATCATCCTTACCAAACACACTGTTATAATGTACAAATTAGCTAGAAGGATGAATCTGAAGCAGTGACAGTTTTACTATGCCAAGGAAACTCTTGAATTCATGAAAAAAATATTAAGATGTATATTTTGGGCCCTGGCTGATTGGCTCAGTGGTAGAACGTCGACCTGGCATGTGGAAGTCCCAGGTTTGATTCCTGTAAGGGCACATAGGAGAAGTGACCATCTGCTTCTCCTCTCCTGCCCCTCCCCCTTCTCTCTCTCTCTTTCTCTCTCTCATTTTTTCTCCCATAGCCAGGGATTGATTGATTCAAGCATGTTGGCCTTGGGCACTGAGGATGGCTCCATAGAGCCTCCACCTCAGGCACTAAAAATAGCTCAGTTGCAAGCATGGCCCCAGGTAGGCAGAACATCGACTCCAGATGGGAGTTGCTGGGTAGATCCTGGTCAGGACACATGCGGGTGAGTCTCTCTCTCTCTCTCTCTCTCCCTCTCCCCCTCCTCTCAAATAAATAAGTAAATAAAGATGCATATTTTGGCATTCCCTCTATATGAAGACGCAAGTGTGTGTGCCTGGTGGGGGGAAGAGAGAAAGAAGGAGAGAGGGAGAAGGAGACCATTTTCTTTCAGCCCATGTACTGCCACTATCCACACCTTGGCAATTTTTATAAGTGAAATGGTCCTTAGAAGACACACATTATTTTTTTTTATCTTCTCTCAATCATATGTACATACACTGTTACCCAGGTAAACACTCTTAGAGATGTTGGCACTGACCTGCATTTGGATGTTCTACCACGGCTTCTGGAGTCCAGAGCCCTGCTTTCACATAGCCCCTCTTCTCCAGGGTTATGAGAAAACTGCCATCTCCAACCACAACCTCCCCACTGTCCAGACGCTCTAAAATACCCTGAAAGAAAGAAAGAAAAATCACCCTCTTTTTTTTTTTTAACTCTAAAAAGTAGTTTCTAATTTTCGGAAAGGCAGTATGTTGTTCCTATAGCTCCTGTTCCGTTAAAGGCATCAGTGTCTAGCACTGTTCCAGAACAATTGAATACACTATTATTTCTTGGGTAATCCCTGTACTGGTTTTGTGCAAAGGCTGTGACTATTTTTTTCCTAATATTTAATCTATGTCATAATATAATGGAAGTGGTGATTCCATAGTAGTTATTTTGGGTTTTCAATGTTTGTGGCATATACAGTGTGTTCGTAAAGTCATGGTGCACTTTTGACTGGTCACAGGAAAGCAACAAAAGATGATAGAAAAGTGAAATCTGCACTAAATAAAAGGAAAACCCTCCCAGTTTCTGTAGGATGATGTGGCATGCGCAGATGATGACGTAACACCGTGTATACAGCGGAGCAGCCCATGGCCATGCCAGTCGAGATGTGGACGGTCCAGAGGAAAGTTCAGTGTGTTCTGTGGCTCGCTAAATTTGAATCCGTGACCAAAGTGCAACGTGAATATCAGCGCATTTATAACGAAGCGCCACCACATAGGAATAACATTACTCGGTGGGATAAGCAGTTGAAGGAAACCGGCAGTTTGGTGGAGAAACCCCGTTCTGGTAGGCCATCAGTCAGTGACGAGTCTGTAGAGGCTATACAGGATAGCTACCTAAGGAGCCCTAAAATCTGTGCATGAGCCCACATCGAACTGCACTGAATAGGTATGAAACTGGGAGAGTTTTCCTTTTATTTGGTGCAGATTTCACATTTCTATCATCTTTTGTTGCTTTCCTGTGACCGGTCAAAGGTGCACCATGACTTTACGGACACACTGTATTGGTAGTTTCCTAATTAGTGTTTTCTCTCCTCTTCCTTGCTAATGCGTTTTGTTTGGGGAGACAATGTTTTCAACTTAAAAATAATCTCAGGGTCCCTTGCTGCTGGGAATGGCCCTTTGACACAGTGCTGACCAATAGGTGACATAGCCGGAGGTCTGCTGAAGGTTTCTGGACAAGTTTTGCTTTCCTGATAGAGATGCCCACTCCCTTCCATCTTGACACTTTTTTCCTTTCTGACTGGAGTGTCAGCATAAGCCCTGGAGATCGAGCAGTCATCCTGTGGCCACGCCATTGACACACACATGCTAAGGTGAGCAGAGCAGAAGGATAACAGCTGCCTTCTGTCTGGATGGCATCTCTGAGTATTCAGCAAGAAAAATAAACCTCTTTTTTTGTGTAAACCACTGAACATAATCCTAATGAACACAATACTTGATAATTATGCTCTACGTCTTCCATCATGTTTATATACCTGTTATCATTTGGTACTCCCAACAACTCTTTGAGCTAGGCAGGACATTTTAAAAACAAGGAAACTGAGGTTCAGAGAGGCTATGTGACTTGCCCAAGATCACAGAGTTAAGTTAGTAACAAAGGCTTCAGATCTTCTAAATTCCAAGTCTTTTTCTATTTACCACTTTTCAGCCTACTCATAACTTGAGTAAAAGTTTGTATCCAGAGCAGTTATCCAAAGGTAATGGTTGCCATGTCCAAAACACACCCCCCTCAGATACGTGCATGGCTCACTTTCTCACATCCTTCAGGTCTTTGGTCAAGTGTTATCTTTTCAGTGAGGTCTTCCCTGACCACCCTCTGACAAACTGCAAACACCCCAGGGTGATCCCGAGCCCTCTTGTACAGTATAGACTACAGTAATTGAAGATATGATGTGTTAGTGAAAATACAAGGCCAGTTCACTTCAGCCCTGCCCGCAGCTGGACACAGAGCATCGCGTACACTGGGGAGAAAAGCCTCCAGTTGCAGCATCTCGTCAGTCAGGCTAAGTACCAGGCTGTCATATCCACACTATCCACTCTCCTGTGGAAGGAGGTGCAGTGCAGCCCTGCTGTGTTGGCCACAAACACTGTTTGACCGACAGTGCTCCTGACTCCAGTTCTTTTTCTATATTTCATATCTAAAGACGGATTTTAGCTGGATTTGGAAGAAATGTAAAGATTTGCCATGATTCTCACCTACTCTCTACTACCTCCAAAAATACAATTTGCTCTTTTTGTTTGTTCTTTTGAAACATAAATAAGGACTTAATCTTTAAACTTTCAGTGAGACCTTCCCACATGCCAGGTAGAGCTCTAGGCAACGGCAATACACATTAAATCGAGAAAAAGACCGGCTACCTTGTGGAAGGCCAGTGGTCAACAAATCATCTCAAGACAATGTAAAAAGTGAATGCTGCGGAGGGATATATAAAATTAGATGTATAGTTACCCGTATAAAAATCTCACCTTGAAAATCTAACACACTTCAATTAATTATGTTAAGACTCAACTTTAATAGTATACATCAAAGAATTTTAGTGGGGAAAAAAACATTGGTATAAAATTTAGGTGTCATAGTTAATATCTCACCTCCCACATCCAAACAAAGTGCATGTATTTAACACTCTTGTATATGCTCCCCACCATCCTCACCCCCCCAGGTTACTGAAATGCTCTTAGTTCCCTCCAGCACGTATTCTATCTTCCAATGCTGCCAGAGCAAAGCCTGGCCTGACCTACTCTTATCTGTGATTACCTCTTCCTCTGTATCCTGTGTAAGTCCAAGCTCCCTTCATTTCCACACCCATCACCTGCTGCACTGTCTGCTTCCTGCCCTGTCTTTTCCGTGTGGCTGTGAGATGTTTGTGGCTCAGTTGACACACCTTGTCAACTCCTACAGCACCTAACAAAGGAGAAGTCTTTAATAAACTAGTCAGAGTTCACAGGCAGACAAGACTTTTGAAAATGTAACATGTCTCACATAAGCTACAAGCTTTGTCATCAGGAGAAAAGAAAAAAAAAATACTGTATTTTTCACTCCATAAAAAATACTGTATTTTTCCTCCACTTTTGGGGGAAAAAAATAAGTCTTTTTTTTTTTCTTTTTTTTTTTTTCTTTTTTCTGAAGCTGGAAACAGGGAGAGACAGTCAGACAGACTCCTGCATGCGCCCGACCAGGATCCACCCGGCACGCCCACCAGGGGCGAAGCTCTGCCCCCCAGGGGGCGATGCTCTACCCATCCTGGGCGTCGCCATGTTGCGACCAGAGCCACTCTAGCACCTGAGGCAGAGACCACAGAGCCATCCCCAGCGCCCGGGCCATCTTTGCTCCAATGGAGCCTTGGCTGCGGGAGGGGAAGAGAGAGACAGAGAGGAAAGCACGGAGGAGGGGTGGAGAAGCAAATGGGCGCTTCTCCTGTGCGCCCTGGCCGGGAATCAAACCCGGGTCCTCCACACGCTAGGCCGACGCTCTACCGCTGAGCCAACCGGCCAGGGCAAAAATAAGTCTTGTGGAGCGAAAAATACAGTATATTCTTTAATGGAAAATTAGCTAGGGTTTTAAGAAAATTATAGTACATCTTTGGCAATGTCTTGATGATACCAAATAAAGGTAAGATATTTTTATCTGTTATTCAGTTTTCTAAACAGTCATTAGCAAAATAAAGAAGTTGCTAAGATTCAAATTCAGGGTATCTTTTAGCCCCTCCTTCACTGCTGCACTTACCACCTTAATTAATTACTATATCAGTATGATTTAAAGACAGCTCTAGAATGACGGGTCTATGTGAAATAAAGAACACTGTAAACTAATTCGTGGTACATTTATATTTTCATTCCAGTCCCCCTTTCAGTTTCGCAGTGAATCTACCTGGGATCTGAGAGTGAGCTCTGAGAGACAGTTATGCCCCCTCCATGCAGGTATCCATATCTGGTCTTCTGGAGTTAAGATCTGGCTTCAGGGCACTTCTATTCACACACAAAGGAGTCTACCAACTTCACCCTGTGGCAGGAGGCAGCCAGAGATCCAGCTGCCTAAAGTATCTCCCCATATGCCTGAAAATTGCCCTGGTACAGCTCTTTTGGATTAAAGAAGCAATTGGAGGTGTCCTCTGTGGCAATTAAACTCTTTAAATGCACCTATTAGCTGCGACGAGAGGTGAGATCAACTCCTTCCTTTCAACACTTTAATTTTAACTCCCAAGTACACATTGACATGGATTAGTATATCATAAGCTTGGTTCTGCAAGAAGAGAGGCCAGGAAGAAATTGAACAGAACAGCATTGTGGGGCAAACAGCTGCGTTAGGCTTGCTCGCTGGTTTCCCAGCTGCAAGCTCTTTGCACAGTTAATGCATAAGCAAGTGGCATAAAGCCACGTGTGTGCTTCTATGAAAACTCTGGGTGCTTTCCCTCAGTGGTGATTCTCCCAGATTGCTCTCCTGCCACTGCAAGGTGCAGTTCCCTGAATACCTCAGCCGCCACTGGCCACTGAGAGGGGAGGTTTTCCTGATCCCTTGCCCTCCACTGGGAAAGTGGTTTTCCTTTGTTTATTCACTCGCCTGTCTCTGAGAGCCTCCAATAAACGGGTATGGCCTGATGCTTTCTGACTCCTTACTTCCTCTACTGTCTGCCTGAATTTAATGTGAACCAGCTTGGCCTCACCCACCAGCATTACAAGCGTATTTTCAAAACTTAAAAAAAAAAAAAAAGAACTGTAAAAGTGAACATAGTATGAGACAAAGTTTTGAGAAAAAATCAGCAGTGTTCTGTGCTTCTTGCTGCCTTTATTATGCCCGTTTCCGTCAATGCCCATATTTTACTCTTATAATCAGAAAAACATATCCAAAATGTTTTAAGTTTTTAAACCCATATTTCTCATCTTATGTATCAATTACCATTATTGTGTGTATATAAATATTTTTATATGTGTAGTTGCGATCAGTCTGTAATGTATCTTCTCCCTTCCTAAGTTAGGATTGCCAAAGCACTTTGCCTGCTTCCACACTTAGCATCTTAATGGGCTAACAAATTATTACGAGGATGAACCTTAATTTATTTAGGGAGCCCACTACTGTAGGGTGTCTTGATTGTTCTTAACTTTAGGATATATGATATAAGTCAGTGGTGCACATTTTCAAGTCTGTATTTCCCCGTTCTTCCCCACCATCTCACAAATTTGGGGGCACAAGTGGGTTGCTTTGAGGGGCCCTGGATATGTTCTGTGTCCAAGTTCATGTCCTTCCTAATTTTATTTTGTCACCCCTTCTTCCCACAGTGAGTGTGGAAATGGGTGAACAAAACCAACAGCTGGCGACCCTAATGGTAACGGGCCGACAGAAAGAGCCCGGAGGGAGATAGGGACTGCCAGGTGGGATGAGACGGAGGGTCCTCATGCACCCTCCCCTCCACCGTCCGCCGCGGGTCTGGCACTGATCGAGCCAGGCCTGGCTTCAGGCTAGCCAGCTACCGTGATAGCCAGGCTGTGGCCTTTCCCGAAACCAGAGGGAACGGGACTCTGGAGCAGGAGACCCGGGACACAGTTGGTGCGGGTCCGCTAAGGGGAGAAAATGGAAATGTGACCTCTGAGTCCGGAGGCTCAAATCCCGCTCCACTCTGCGCTGGTCGTCTATGAGGGCCTCCGTGTCCTCAACTGTAAAATGGGGACACTTGTGAAGACAAAGAGATAATTCGCGTAATGCACTGTGTGCAGAGCCAGCCTCCAGTCAGGGCTCAATAAATGGTACCTAGGCTTATTATCCTATCCTCACCCCAAGATATACCGCCATCCGCCTGGCAATCCGATGAACCGAGGCCCAGAGCCATCCAGGCGCCGTGCCCTGGCCGCGGAGCTGGGCAGTGGCTCCGGCGGGATTGGACTCCGGCGCCAGGAGCGCGCAGCCTAGAGGGCTGGTCGAGTAGCCGAGGAGCTGCGGACTTTGGGAAACTCACCCTCTGAGCCCCGAGGCCTCCGGCGGGTGCCATAGCGGCGGCGCGCTCTTGCCGGGGCCGGGTGGCAGGAAGCGCGCCTGCCTGTCCCTGACCCGCCCCTCCCCCGGGGGAGGGCCCTGTGGCCCCCGGCTGCCCGCGCCTCGGAGCAGTTGTCGGAGCTGTTGTTTGTGCGCTTGCTTCGCCATGCTCCGCCCGGGTGCGCAGCGGCTGCTGGGCCTCCCCCTGCGGGGTCTCCCGCTGCCTGGCTCCCCTGGCCACCTGCGCTCCGTCAGTGGCCGCCAAGGGTGAGTGGAAACCACCGCCGGCTCAGAGGCCCAAATCCAGGTGGCAGCAGGGTGGGAATGAGGGGCCAAGGCGGACTGGGTATTGGGGGTGCTGTGAGAAATGAGCATTTGGCTTTCTTCTTCATTTACGTTTTCTTTTCCGTGCACAACCTCACGAAGTGATACAGCATAAAGGAGTTCCCAGTGAAAAGTTGCTTCAACTCCAACCCTCCTTCCCAGTCACCTGTTACAGTGCCTTTTGTATGTACCCAAGGAGGATCTATTGTGTCTACAAACACAAATGTATATGTTTTGTTTTTTTGGCTTACTTACACATTGTCTCTCCCCCCCCCCCCCCCAATTGATAAAGAGAGAGGAAGGGAGAGAGGGAGAGGGGAGAGAAGGGGAGGGGAGGGGAGGAGAAAGAGAGGTCAACTTGTTGTTCCACCTGGTTGTGTACTAGTTGGCTGCTCCTGGGACGTGCCTGCCCTGGAATGGAGCCCTGACTTCGTGCGCAGAGAGGACGCTTTATCCACTGAGCCCCAGGCCAGGGCCATACCATATATTGCTTTTTTCACACTATGTGTTGGAGAAGCTCACGATCCAGCTGGGAAGACAGTCATGCAAATAAATATATGAAACCACTGAGCAGTAATTATAATTAGAGAGGCATGTACAGGGTGAGAGGAAGTTACATGAGAAAGAACGTTTTAGTTCATCTGGCTCTCTTTAACCTGGGAAACAGTGGAGGGAGGTGATACAAGATTTATAGAATTAAACTTCATGGATATGGCTTTTGTGGAATAAAATTATTATAACTATTTCATAAATTTATTAAGAAACATTATTCTCTAAATTCTCTTTTAAAAAAGTCACCTGTTCAATTCTTTAACTGTATTGCTTATCTACAATGGGCCAGAATGATATGGACTGGGGCTCAAATGCCTCCTCCTCCCTCCCCCACCAGGTTGCCTAAGTTAGGCTTTTGATGCTTTAAAAAAACAAACAATAAACAAACAAAACCACTTTAGCTATCATAGCCTAGTAGAACTACCATTTTTTTAAAATTGTCTTTCAGAAAGGACAACCCACCCTTATCTGCAGAAACAAGATGGAAAGACAGAGCAGAGGCAGTGATTGTTGGAGGTGGCTGTGTTGGTGTGAGTCTGGCTTATCACCTCGCCAAGGCAGGGATGAAAGATGTGGTCCTCCTGGAGAAATCGGAGCTCACTGCAGGATCTACCTGGCATGCAGTAAGAAAAGCACCTCCCAACACTCATATACGCTGAATTGCGCACTGGTGCAATTAGTTTTCTTCCCCTTCACAACGCCCTACTGCTAGCTCCTTAGAGGGAGCTCCCTTTCAGCGTGTTAGAGCAGTTCCATTGTGGTTGGCGTACTTCCAGGATGTGATTAACATTGATGACATCTTTATCTTGAACATATGGCTTCTGGATTCGCATCGTGGCTCTGTCATTTTCTAACCATTTGACTTACCTGCCAGTTACTTAAGTTTCTATTTCCTGATGTGCAGAACAGGAATATTAATAGTACCTACCTGCTAGGGTTGTGATGAAGATTGAATTAATATGTGAAAAGTTATTAAACAAATGGTGTTTAGTAAATGGTACCCTTTGTATCAAAGAACAGCATCTGGGTGATCCTTAACAGGACCAAGACCTTCACCTGTATTCCCCTCACCTGGCTTGTGGTCCTTTTTCATTTATTTGTTTATTTATTTATGATATTAAATCAAAACAAAGTCCCTGCCCTCGTGGAGCCACATTCTGGTGGGGCAGGCGGAAAATTCACAAACAGTGTGTGAGAGTAATCAGTGCCGTGAAGAAGAGGAAAGCCAAGTAAAGGGACAAAATGTGATGGAGATGGAAGAGTTAGGAGGCTGTGCAAAGAGCAGAGACAAGGCAGGAGTGAGTGAGTGAGAGGCCATGAGGCTGTCCAGGTAAGAGGTTGTCAGCAGATGGAAATTTGGGCAAGTGGCAATATCTTAAGAAGAGGGCTTACATCCTTATAACACTTTTAGGTCGTTAAGGAGAATGTACTTTTAATATTTTAATAACTTATTTGCTCATTTATATTTGATTGGTTTGATGTGGCCTGCATTTTAGAATAAATTACCAGATTTTCTGCAATTTTACTTCTTAGACATCCCAAGAATTAAAAAAAAAAAAAAGCAACATACCCTTGTCATAAGTTCTTTTAAAAAAACTGGGCAAAGTTTGTAATATGCTAGTTTCTTATTAAATGTTAACTGTGGAAAACAATTTCCCTTAAGCAAAAAGTTACCAGAGTGAGTGGAAAAGACATTATTCTGGGTTATGAACAAAGTATTATGCAATGGTTTGCAAAATGGGATTCATGCAGTGTGAGCTCAAGATGGAGTCAGGTGTCAGAAACCAGGTTTTTGTCCCCTGAGGAATGAAAAGAAAAAAGGGCTTCCCTAGGAAGCTGATTCTATGAATTTTTTTAAGTCAAGGAGGCTTCCCTCTGAGGAGTAACATGAAAAAATCCCATGTATTAGGCATTGTTGACACAGAGAAATATTTGGGGCAAAAACAACAATGTGGAAGGTTGGGGAGCCAGCAAACAGGGCAGAATACAAAAAATAAAGGCCGTCTCCTGAAGTATCACATATGCTCAGGTTAAACGTGTCTGTGAATGTAGGAATCAGTGCTTAGGGAGGAAAGGACAGCTTGCAATGTGAGTAGTATTCAAAATGGAGTCACAAATCCAAAGATCCTGAGGGTTTTTCTATGTTTTAATGACACTGCTTTGTCAGCAGCTGACATTACTAATAACATGGAGCATTTCTTGTGGGATGGAGGTTAGAGGAGAGGATTGAGTGAGAAGCAGTTTTGCAGCATGGGGATGGTAAGAAAGGAATGGTTTTGGAGGGCTGAGGACTAAAGATGCAAGATGACCCATTTGGGGAGTCAGAAGACAACATTAGAACTTTCTATTTATTTTTATCTAAAAAGTGTAAGAACAAAATTAAGCTTTCCTAGTGTTTATAAATAGCCCTCACCTTTGATGTGGGTAGTATTAAATATGATTCCAAGCGACTAAGGGAGAGGTGAGAACTCTGCAATGGAAATGTCCTCACTTTTTCTTCTGTCTTCAGTATGTCATTTCATATTGCACATCACGTGCTATAGGATATTGCTCTGTGACTCATTTTATAGAACCAGGGCTTTAGTAATATAATTGGTGATGAAAGGGAGAGGAAGGGACCTTGAGATTGTTGTGTTGCAAGGAGATTTGTTGGTTATCTCATTATAATAATTAGAAGAGTTATAAAACTTAAAGTGTTTTTTTGTTTTGTTTTATTTACAAAAAGTGTCCCAAATTTGGTGACCTTTGTCACCAAAATGCAAACAGTTGCCATTCATTTCTACATAGCAGATACATATTTTAAAAATAGATGCAGTCTAGACTTTTAAAGTAAAGGTGATATTACAATAAGTGAGAAATAACTGCCTCTGTGTGTGTGTGTGTGTGTGTGTGTGTGTGTGTGTGTGTGAGAGAGAGAGAGAGAGAGAGAGAGAGAGAGAGAGAGAGAGAGAAATGGTTCTGTTGGGAAGAAAGAGCATGTTGGAAAAAGATGGATTGGAAATGTTGGCATTATTATTAGATTTTCTGGCCAAAGTGATATGTATCACCTAGTAAAACTTTCATATATGCAGAAGTTAAGTTTTTTTTAACTTGTCTAAAAATTTTCCAAATGAAGAGTTTCAGTGGAATTCACATCCATTTATTTAAAATATAAAAATGCAATACTTTCCATGTAGCTTATAATAACAACTGATAAACAAGAGAACATGAAATATTAGTGGTCGCACTTCAGCGGATACCTTCATGTAGGTATTGATTGGGATGAGGAAGTGGTGTCAAGATACAGGAAGAGGTGTCCAGATGCAGAGGGCACAGCTGTAGCGTGCACTTTTCCCCCTTAGATTGCAGTGTCAGGGACAGGTGGTTTCCTCAGCTATCACAGCCATTCAAACCAGTCTCAACATAAAACAAACCTACATTTAGGCCTTCAAATCGTTGTTTTACCAAGGTTGATCCAATATATATATTTTAATAGTAAAGTATATCAGTCACATAGCCCTTGCCAATATATAAATAAACAATATTTCAAAGCTTTTCTATATAATAAAATAATTATTTAAAATATTTAATTCATTTCCTGTTGTTTTATATTCTCTGTTAATTTAGTAAAGCATATTTATATATCATGTGAAAAATTAGGAAATGCACATATTTTAGAGGGTATTTTCAAACTTTTTAATTAGATGTGAGTGCCTGGATAAAAGATTTACCACTGGGATAGAGAATGGCTTGAGGTCAGTCAATGGCTTTTTGAGGCTGAAGAGGCTCATTAAAGAGGGGAAAGGATTATTAAAGAGATAGGGAGAGCACCCCTAGCTCAACTAATAATTTTTCTAACTCCATTATTCCTTTTATTCATGATTAATTGTTACTCTGCTATAAGGAAGAGTTTCCTCTTCTATTTATTTATTTGTATCAATATTCATAAATTCTTATTTTTAATCAAAGGGCTATAGTTTCTAATGATTATTTGTGTCTCTGATTCATCTTCCCTCTTTCATCTTCTCTTATCAACTATAATTTTATTTTTTTCAAATCAAAGGTAAGCCTCTTTCTGGTCTTCCTTGAAAATGTCTGTGACCCTTCCAGCACCTTCTCTTCCCTTAGTTCTCATGTTTTCATATGTTCTGGCACTTGATCATATGCTCTTGATTTTATTGTTTCATGTATGAAACTTTCATGCTCTCAGTCAGACCATAGGATCCTTTTTTATTTTTTAGGTGAGAGTAGGGAAGATATAGAGACAGACTTCCGCATGAGTCCCAACCGGGATTCACCCGGCAACCCCATCTGGGGCTGATGCTCAAGTACCAAGCCATTTTCAGTGACTAAGGCTGATGTGCTCGGACCAACCGAGCTATCCTCAGTGCCTGGGACCATGCTTGAACCAGTCAAGCCATTGGCTATGGGAGGAGAATAGGGAGAGAAGGGGGAGAGGAGAGGGGGAGAAGCAGATGGTCGCCTCTCCTGACTGGGAATTGAACCAGGTACTTCCACACACCAGATCAACATTCTGCCACTGAGCCAATTGACCAGGGCCCAGACCATAGAATTTTCAAGGATAAGAACAGTGTTTTCTCCTTCTTCAAACTTCTCATTTACTATGACCTTGCTGAAACTCAGAAGAGAAAAGCATTTCACCCTTCTTCTAGCCCAGTGGTAGTCAACCTGGTCCCTACCGCCCACTCGTGGGCATTCCAGCTTTCATGGTGGGCAGTAGCAGAGCAACCAAAGTATAAATAAAAAGATAGATTTAACTATAGTAAGTTGTTTTATAAAGATTTATTCTGCCAAACAGCGAAAATCTGACATAAAGTACTTAGTAAATAATTATTATTATATACTTTAACGTGCTGTAACTCTGCTTTATAAATTTTATAAAGTAAAGTTACTTCCCTACTTTATAAATCACCATTATTGTGGAACTGGTGGACAGTTAGAAAATTTTACTACTAACAGAGATACAAAAGTGGTTGGTAGGTATAAAAAGGTTGACTACCCCTGTTCCTGCCCTAAGAAAGACAAATAAATTAATAAATTCTGTGTAAGATATTACGTTTGGATAACTTACCATAAAAGCAGATATGGTTGACCTCAAATTTTAAACACAGATTAAAAGAAAAAGATAAGTTAATAAAAATATGCGGGATATAAAAATAGATAATATAATTTCATGCCTGGCAAAAAAAAAATTAAGCTCAGCACTTACGTCTGTGTTCTAGAAGCAAGGAAACTAGTAGTATGAGTGTTTTGGTAGAAATAGGTACACTATTTCACTAAGGTTGAGCTAACTTTTCCTTGACCAGGAATTCCTGGAAGAATTTGTTTCCTAAACAAAGGATATTGGGCTGAATTTTTTTGAATAACAATTTTATAAAAAGTAACCCATGTGACTCTTTCTGATGAAAGATCATTAACTCCTATGAAAATGGCTTTCTGGGGTGGGGAAAAAGACAATAACTTTCTGATAGTTAAAATTAGAGTATCTTGAGGAGTGAATGGTGAATTCTAGGTCAGTGCTCATGAATATCAGTTTTCTCAAATAATGGGAGCTATATGGAAGATAAAATTGAGTTCTCCAGTAGACACTTGAAGGCCACAGATTCTCTATTACTGAACTAGAACAGTTCATATGCACAATAGGTACCAACCATGTAAAGGAGAGTATAGTATTTGACTGAAAGTTAAGGAGCCTTTTAGTTCTGTTGTAATGGGGCTGTGCTATGAGAGGATTTATAAGCTGGGCCAGGATTTTTCTTAAAACAGTAGCTCTGCATACATTCAAATGCTTGAATAATTACTTGATAGAAGCCTGGTCCATAAGGAATGGTTGATGAACCTTTATTTTATTTTCAGATTATTTTTCAAAATTATTTAGAAAATTAAATTTAACAGGGTGACATTAATTGATAAGAGTACATAGATTTCAGGTCAATATCTCTATAGCATTTGAACTGTTGATTGTGTTGTGTGCCCATCACCCAAAGTCAAATCATTCTCCATCACCAAATACTTGTCCCTCTTTACTCCCCACCCCCAACCCCAGCTTGATGAATTTTTAAGCGAGGTGTTTTTGAATTTAGGAGAACCAAATGCCCACCACTACCATAGAAGAACCTGTAAGTACTTCAAAAAAGACTTTATTTTGAACAGATTGTGTTCTGATGAACTTTCCAGGCTACATTAGCTTCAATATGTGGCCATACATATTTAATTCAGAGAACCTTCTTCATATAATTGCTTAGAATTCTTTGTCTGGGTACTACATTGCATCTGACTTAATAAAAGGGATTTTGGCATGCTAACATTTATTTTATTATTTTTTTCTTAAATTTTATTTAGACAATTATATTTAACAGGGTGATATTGATCAATTAGAGTATATAGATTCAGAGAAAACATCTCCAGATCATTTTGACATTTGATTATGGTGTATACCCCTCACCCAAAGTCAAATTGTCCTTCATCACCTTCTATTTGGTTTTCTTTATGCCCTTCCCCACCCCACTCCCTCCCTCTCCTCCCTTTCCCTCCCCCTGGTAACCACTGCACTCTTCTCCATGTCCATGAGTCTCAATTTTATGTCCCACCTATGTATGGAATCATGCAGTTCTTAGTTTTTTCTGATTTACTTATTTCACTCCGTATAATGTTACCAAGGTCCATCCATGTTGTCATAAATGATCCTATGTCATCATTTCTTATGGCTGAGTAGTATTCCATAGTATATATGTATCACATCTTCTTTATCCAATCTTCTATTGAAGGGCTTTTTGGTTGTTTCCATGTCTTGGCCATGTGTCTTTCCATGGGGCTGCATGTGTCTTTACATACCAATGATTTTGGGTTTTGAGGGTATATACTCCAATAGAGGGATTGCTGGGTCATATAGTAGTTATATTCTTAATTTTTTGAGGAACCACCATACTTTCTTCCATAATGGTTGTACTACTTTACATTCCCACCCACAGTGAATGAGGGTTCCTTTTTCTCCACAGCCTCTCCAATACTTGTTATTATCTGTCTTGTTGATAATAGCTAATCTAATAGGTGTGAAGTGGGATCTCATTGTAGTTTTGATTTGCATTTCTCTAATAGCTAGTGAAGACGAACATCTTTTTCATATATCTGTTGGCCATTTGTATATCTTCCTGGGAGAGGTGTCTGTTCATGTCCTCTTACCATTTTTTTTTATTGGATTGTTTGCTTGTTTATTGTTGAGTTTTGTGAATTCTTTGTATATTTTGGATATTAGACCCTTATCTGTGCTGTTGTTTGAAAATATCTCCCATTTAGTTGGCTGTCTGTTTGTTTTGTTGTCAGTTTCTTTTGCTGTGCAAAAGCTTCTTAGTCTGATGTAGTCCCATTCATTTATCTTTGCCTTCACTTCCCTTGCCTTTGGAGTCAAATTCATAAAATGTTCTTTATGGCCAAGGTCCATGAGTTTATTACCTATGTTTTCTTCTATGTAATTTACTGTTTCAGATCTTATATTTAGGTCTTTGATCCATTTTGAATTAATTCTGGTACAAGGGGACAAAATGTAGTCTAGTTTCATTCTTTTGCATGTGGCTTTCCAGTTTTCCTAGCACCATTTGTTGAAGAGGCTTTCTTTTCTCCATTGTGTGTTGTTGGCTCCTTTATCAAAGATGATTTGACCATATATATATGGTTTTATTTCTGAGCTCTCTATTCTGTTCCATTGTTCTGAGTGTCTATTTTTCTGCCAATACGATGCTGTTTTGATTATTGTGGCTCTGTAATATAATTTGAAGTCAGGTATTGTAATGCCCCAGCTTCATTCTTTTTCCTTAGGATTACATTGGCTATTGGGGTTTTTTATAGTTCCATCTAAACCTGATGATTTTTTGTTCCATTTCTTTAAAAAATGTCATTGGAATTTTGATGGAAATTGCATTAAATATGTATATTGCTTTGGGTAATATGGTCATTTTGACTATATTTATTCTTTCTATCTAAGAACAAGGAATATTTTTTCATTTTATTGTATCTTTTTCAATTTCCCTTAACAATGCTTTGTAGTTTTTATTATATAGGTCCTTTACATTCTTTGTTATGTTTATTTCTAGGTATTTTGTTGTTGTTGCAACCATAAAAGGGATTATTTTTTTAAGTTTGTTTTCTGATGTTTCATTGTTGGCATATAGGAAGGCCATAGACTTTTGTATATTAGTTTTGTATCCTGTGACCTTACTGTATTGGTTTATTGTTTCTAATAGTCTTTCTGTGGAGTCTTTGGGGTTTCGTTGTACAGGATCATATGTGCAAAAAGTGAAACCATTACTTCTTCTTTCCCAATATGAATGCCTTTTATTTCTTTCTCTTGTCTGATTGCTCTGGCTAGAACTTCCACACTATGTTGAATAACAGCAGAGAGAGTGGGCAGCCTTGCCTTGTTCCTTATTTTAGAGGAAAAGCCCTCAGTTTTTTGCCATTTAATATGATGTTAGCTGATAGTTTATCATAAATGGCTTTTATTATGTTTAGATATTTTCCCTCTATACCCATTTTGTTGAGTGTTTTAAACATAAAATGATGTTGTATTTTATCGAATGCCTTTTCTGCATTATTGATAGGATCATATGGTTTTTGTTCTTTGTTTTGTGATGTGGTATATTACGTTAACTGTTTTACATATGTTGAACTATCCTTGTGATTCTGGGATGAATCCCACTTAATTGTGATGAATTATTTTTTAATGTGTTGTTGTGTTCGACTTGCTAGTATTTTGTTTAGGATTTTAGCACCTGTACTTATTAGAGATATTGGTCTGTAGTTTTCTTTTTTTGTGTTGTCCTTGCCAGATTTTGGTATGAGGGTTACATTGACCGCATAAAATGTGTTTGGAAGTATTGCTTCTTCAGTTTTTGGAAGACATTGCGTAGAATAGGGATCAAGTCTTCTTTGAATGTTTGATAGAATTCACTAGTATAGCTGTCTGGCCCTGAACTTTTATTTTTGGGGAGGTTTTTGATAGTTGTTTCTATTTCCTCCCTGCTTATGGGTTTAGGCTATCTACTTCTTCATGACTCAGTCTAGGACCATGATGGCAAACCTTTTTATAAAAAGCACCCACTTTAGCAGTGCTGGTCAACCTGGTCTCTCCTGCCCACTAGTGGGCATTCCAGCTTTCATAGTGGGCAGTAGTGGAGCAACCAAATGGTGCCACGATTGGCCTACCATGAAAGCTAGAACACCCACTAGTGGGCATGAGGGACCAGGTTGACCAGCACTGCAAAAGTGGGCAGTTTTTATAAAAAGGTTTGCCATCACGGGTCTAGGAAGATTGTATTGTTCTAGGAATTAATCCATTTCTTCTATATTGTTAAATTTGGTGGCATATAGTTTTTCATAGTATTCTACAATAATTCTTTGTATATCTATGATATCTGGTGATTTCTCCTCTTTCATTTTGGATTTTGTTTATATGAGTCCTCTTCCTCCTTTCCTTAGTGAGTCTTGCCAAGGATTTGCCAATTTTGTTGATGTTTTCAAAGAACTATCTCCTTGTTTTACTGATTTTTTCTATGCTTTTTCTGTTCTCTATTTCATTTATTTCTGCTCTGATTTTTATTATTTCCTTTCTTCTGCTGGTTTTGGGTTGCCTTTGTTTTTCTTTTTCTCGTTCCTTAAGATGTGATGTTAAGTTGTTATAAGTTGTATCTCTCTTGTTTGTTTATATAAGCCTGTAGTGATACGAACGTCCCTCTTATTACTGCTTTTGCTGCAGCCCAGAGATTCTGATATGTCGTATTATCATTTTCGTTTGTCTGTATATATCTTTTTTTTTTTTTTTGTATTTTTCTGAAGCTGGAAACAGGGAGAGACAGTCAGACAGACTCCCGCATGCGCCCGACCGGGATCCACCCGGCACACCCACCAGGGGGCGATGCTCTGCCCACCAGGGGGCGATGCTCTGCCCCTCCGGGGCGTCGCTTTGTCGCCACCAGAGCCACTCTAGCGCCTGGGGCAGAGGCCAAGGAGCCATCCCCAGCGCCCGGGCCATCTTTGCTTCAATGGAGCCTCGCTGTGAGAGGGGAAGAGAGAGACAGAGAGGAAGGAGAGGGGGAGGGGTGGAGAAGCAGATGGGCGCTTCTCCTGTGTGCCCTGGCTGGGAATTGAACCTGGGACTTCTGCACGCCAGGCCGACGCTCTACCACTGAGCCAACCGGCCAGGGCCTGTATATATCTTTTGATTTCTACTTTTATTTTTTCTTTGACCCGCTCATTTTTTTCAAAGTATGTTGTTTAATTTCCACATTTTTGTGGGTTTGTTTACTTCTTTTTTGAGCTGAATTCTAGTTTCAAAGACTTATGGTCAGAGAATATGCTTGGTATAATTTCAATCTTTCTGAATTTGTTGATGTTAGTTTTGTGTCCCAACATATGGTCAATTCTTGAGAATGTTCCATGTACACTGGAGAAAAAGGTATACTCTAATCTTCTGGGATAAAATGTCCTATAGATGTTTATCATATCCAGTTGTTCTAGTGTTTCATTTAAGGTCCATATTTCTTTATTGATTTTCTGTTTTGATAAATGATCTAAAGCCATCAGTAGTGTATTGAGGTCTCCAAGTATGACTGTATTTTTGTCAGTTTTTATCTTTAGATCAGTTAGTAGATGTCTTATATACTTTGGTGCTCCTTGGTTTGGTGCATATATATTAAGAAGTGTTATGTCTTCTTGATTTAATGTCTCCTTTATCATTATGAAATGACCATCTTTGTCTCTAATTACCTTTGTTGTCTTGTAGTCAGCATTGTTAGATATGAGTATGGCTACACCTGCTTTTCTTTGGATATTATTTGCTTGGAGAATAGTTTTTCAACCTTTCACTTTGAATTTGTTTTTATCCTTGTAGCTTAGATGTGTTTCTTGAAGGCAGCATACAGTTGAATTTTCTTTTTTGATCCATTTTGCTACTCTGTGTCTTTATTGGTGAGTTCAGTCCATTTACATTTAGTGTAATTATTGACACTTGAGGGTTTTCTATTGCCATTTTATATATTGCTTTCTGATAGCTCTGTATTTTGTTTGGTTCTTCTCTTTTGTTTTTCTGTCATTTGTTTTTGTTTGGTTGTATTCCATATTTCTTTTCTCTGTTTCTTCTTTTTTTAAGCCACATGTTTCTGTAGTAGTTTTTTCAGGGGTGGTTACTGTTAGGTAATAAAAAGAATATATATCATATTCATTGTAGTACATTATCTCATGAGTGCTTCTGCACTTCATCCTCCTTTGCTACTGTTATTCTTTGTCCTTTCCCTTTTTTTGTTCTTGTTGTCATAGATTAATATTGTTTTTATTGTGATCTTTTTGGAGCTTTTACTTGTAATTTGATTTGTTTTGTTCTTTGTATCTGGTCAGATAACCTCCTTTAGTATTTCCTGAAGTGGGGGGTTTTCTGGTGATAAATTCCCTCATCTTTTCTATATCTAAATGTTTTTAGTTTCTCTTTGTATTCAAAGGGTAGCTTTGGGATAATGACAAAGAGATAAAAAATGAATTCAAAAACATGCAAAATGCCACAAAGAAAAATATGAGTCCAGAAAAAAAGTTTGTTCATAAATGTCAATCAAATGAGAGAAAAAGAAAAATAAAGATAAAAGAAGAAAAAAAAAGTTAAGGGTTTTGAAATGTAACCATCATAAAAAACAAGAATGAAAAATGTAACCCCTATGGATAATGAAGTTCAAAAGGAAAAGGAAAGAAGAATAAAACGGAAATAATAAAACAGAAAAGATAAAATGACCAAAGTGGGGGGAAAAAAAAAAAAGAAGTTATAAAAATGTAATTTTTTTCTGGTTTTGAGAGGTAGATTTTTTTTTTTTTCCAGCTGGTGGTGCTGTACTACAGGTTTTGCCCCTGTGAGGCTCTTGAGTAGAGATTTGCAGTTGTGTCGCTATGGCAATGACATAAGCTGGGCCTCAGTCCTGTTGGTAGGTGGGGTTTGTTAGGGTTTGCAGGCTCCGACAAGGGGAGACTCAGTTAGTTTTCCAGATGCCTCTGCCACGTCTCTCCCTCCTGAGCTTGCAGCCTGGGAACTTAGCTGTGAAGTTGCCTCAGCCACTGCTTGCAGAACAAGAAGCTCTAAGAGCAGCCTGGTCCTTCCTCCAGCACTGTTCAAAGCACAGTTCTGGTTAAGGCTGTGTCAACCAGAGCTGCCAGTGAGAGCAGGCAGGGCTGGGAGTGGATTGCAGGGCCACCAGGCAGGTCTAGTATGTCTCAGTGTGCTGCAGGTTGGAAGCTGATTACAGATCAAGGGCCTTTCTAAGGGTCCCCGGGCATGTCTAGTACTCCTCAGCGCACTGGGGGGTCTAATCTCCACAGGCTTTGCTCCCTTGTGCCTTGTTTGGTATCCCGCAGCAAGCTACGTGCGCACCCAGCCTGCACGACTTCTGCAGTGCACACGGGGGCCTGCTCCCGCCCACTTAGGCGCACAACGCCTGTGATCCCAGTCAGTGCTGGAATGCAGGAATGCACTTTGTGACCTGTATCGGCTCAGGGAGGCGCCCCGTCTGGACAGGTCCAGGCCTAGGGATCCCGGCTCTTGTGCACTTCCGGTGCTGTTGGTTGGGGCGCTGGGACCACACAGAAATGCTGGCTACAGCCCATGCAGAAGTCCACCACTGACAATCTCGAGCCTAGCCCCTCCGCCCGCGAACACGGGTGTCCACGCCAGAGGCGCCAGGTGGAGCCACTTGCACACCGCCCCCAATTGCAGACCCCGGAGCGCACAAAGCCCAAAGCTGCTCCAGTGCCAGCCTCCATGGGCAACCCACCCCACAACCTCCATCGGAGTCTGCCGCCCGTGCTAGCCCCGCATCCGTGATCTCGGTCGAGCCGGCACATTCTGTCCTCTGCTTGATCATCCGGCCTAGCCCAGCTTCTTCCCTCTGCCCCAGATCCTCCGTTTCTCTCTGTTCCAGATGAATGTGGCCCTTCCTCAGATCAGTGAGGAAAGCGGAATACTCCGTTCTCCATCTTATTTCCTTCAGAGTGGATTATATATATATTCAGCTACCTTTTTGCCCAATCATACCTTTGTCTGATGTTTGTATATTTCAGGTGTTTCTGAGATTTTTTTTTCTCTGAGTTTAGTTGTTGAATTTGTTGAAATTTCAGGGGGAGATATCGGGAGCTCCCTTCACAGTGCCGTTTCTCTTACAGACTCTTTTAATGTATAAATTCAATCACATTTAGATTTTTTTTTCTGAGAGTAATTATTCAGTATGTATTCAGCAAATACATGTGGGTACAATCAATGTGTTCATCAAACAGGTAAAAGCTACAACAAAAGTCTGTTCCTCAACTCAGCAGGTTATAATTTCCAGGAGTTTTTGAAATCTTGAATTTTGGAAATTCCAAGGGAAACAGGAGGGCTTTTCCTTTCAAGGGAATGGTGAGATTGGGTCAAGGAAAACTCTTTGCTAGTCTGCAGTCCTTCTCCTTGAGGGAGCATGCGTGATTTGCTGGTTGATTCCACATTGTGTGCCATCCCCCTATCTTCTTTCTCTTACTGTATGTCCCAAGCTTCCTCCTAAATCATCCCATTTCTGAATCTTCAAACAGTCCTTTCCCTAATAACCGCTAGGGACTTAATATATATGTGTTCATTGGCTGGCTCTGACATTACTTATACGGTTCAGACTGTTCTTACAATGTGGCATCAGCCTTAGGCTCTGGTGTGCTCAAACCGGTGCTGATGTGTCCTGATCCCAAGGGACTGGCTAGTGCGGCTCCATTTCCTGCCAGCGATAAATTCCTGCTTAACAGATAAATGATCAACACTTCTAGAATGTTAATTTTTAAATATTTCCTTTCCTGCTCACTTTTAAGGCAGGTTTAACAACATACTTTCATCCTGGAATAAACTTGAAGAAAATACACTATGATAGCATCAAACTTTATGAGAAACTGGAAGAAGAAACTGGACAGGTAAATGCATTGAACTTAAAATTTGTCTTTTAAGTTTCTTAGAAATATGTAGGATCTCTGAAGGACTTTGATATCATTATATATAGCTGTTTGTAGTGGCATCAAGGGCACGTGAGATGTTTAATGTGGTAGAGAAATCTGATGAGAGGTTAAGGTAAGAACCTCTCAAATCTGCTCTACCATCAGTTTAATGACTTGAAGTGTATTACCCATGCAATTATCTACTCTTCTTGATTTTTTTTTAATGAAGGAAGAATACAAAAACAGCAGCTTTCAAAAATATCTCTACTCAGTTACTCTATCTAGAAATGAAGAAAGTAGGGCCTTTCAGCAACTGAATTGACAACAAACAGCAAAAGAATTTGAAAACAATGTGTGGCATATTGTCACATGGCTTTGACAAGTACTTCACTAAAAGCCCCTTACTTTTATTTTGACTTCCTTTCATAGTTATTAGTACTCTCAAAAGAAAGTGGCAGCCATAGTCTATCGATAGGCTAAGACTGAAGTCTACTTAAAATTTTCATGTCATTTCCCTTGCCTAAAGCCATTAAGGGAAATGACGGTCTACAGGCCAAAGGACAAAGGAGGAGATCTTCATTAGCTGAGCCCTGCCTGACTTTCTAGTGGTGGTTGTTGCTTTACTGATTGGTCTTCCCTACAGACGAGGAGTAATCTGAAGGCAAAGACTGCATCTCTTATCTCTATAACCCAGGGTTCAGCTGAGTGCTTGGCCAACTGAAGGACTTTGATAAATATTAAATGAATGTTTATTTCAATTCACACCTAATCTCATCACTGTAACATTTGATTCTTTATATTCCCTCCTCAAATGCTTTGCCTTTCTCCTTTCCACATAATTTTCTTTTACTCTGTATATTAATACTATCTCACACCATTAGCTGTCTGCCTTCACCTGTAGACTATAAGCTCCATCCAAGCAGGAGCTTTGCCTTGTTCATAACAGCATCTCTGGGGCTTAGCACAGTGCCTAGCTCAGAGCAGGCATTTAGTAAATAGATGATGAATGAATGTCTTTTTGTAAGATGAAAATATGTTTATATAGTTATCCCCTTCACTGCATAGTAAATCTCTTTTCTTGTACCCCTGCATTATCATTGTGCTGGAGAAGAATCATGTTTGAGTGCCAAACAGTGACTTATTTATGTGTTTTTACTGGCATTATTGTAACAGGTGGTGGGATTCCATCAGCCAGGTAGTATCAGAATTGCTACAACTCCTGTAAGGGTAGATGAATTTAAATATCAAATGACTCGGACTAACTGGCATGAGACGGAACAGTATATTATTGAACCAGAAAAAATTCAAGAGATGTTCCCTTTACTCAACATGAATAAGGTATTTATTTTAAGGGAATTTTCACAACATGTTGACTTGAGTTAAGATTAGAAAAAGTTATTTTAAAATGTTAATTAAAAATAGAAAAACTGTGCACACATTTTAAATGGCAAAATCAGATGATTGATACTAAAATCTGGGTAAATTAGAAGGTGGGCTATTACATGTGCTAAATGAAATATGAAAAAGTATACTAGTTTTACACCTATGACAATTGAGAAAACATTTTCAATAACTTTCTATTACTGTGTTTCTCATACCTAGGGATTTTCATACATAAACTTTCTGTATGAGAACTACAACGAAAACAATAGCCTGGTATGATAAATATGCATATAGAAAGACGGCATTATTAACATTTTCTACAAAATCAAATGTAGAAGTACCATACTATGTTATGACACAAATATCACCTAGCTCATAGCTATATTTCCCTGACATGCTTGATGCCAGGTAGTTATCTAGTTTTAATCAAATTTAACTCAGAGAATCCACTTGACAATTAAGTGTCTTTTTTGGCAGAAAGGGAGCTGGGTGACAATCCAATTTAAATAATAATAACAATAATAATAATGACTAACTATACTACATAACATTACAGTACATATTTATGTACCAGATACTATAAGCCCTTACATGCATAATCTCATTTAATCTTCACAATAATGATATAAGATACATATATAAGCAGGAAACTGCAGTTTAGATGGTTTACATAGGGGGTCTACATACACTATTCCAGTTAAGAAGAGCTGAGCAGAGATTTGAACCAGGCTCTCTGACTCCTTTGTACATACTACCTAAGGGTACTGGGTGGGACTGTTCTGGGAAGCAGAGGCTTATGGTTCTCCCTGGTGACTACTGCAGTATTTCTGATACCCAAGGGTTTGTATCATTGATCTGGATGCTGGGGTTGTTTGCCCTTGTGAGTCTTTATAGGCTGCTGGAACTCCCTGGTCTATAATTTTGTGTGATGCCAGAGTAATTGCAGGCTGGTGTGGCATTGCACTGTTTGCATTGAAATTCCGTCACCACCACTTGTGAAGATATGCTTATATCTGTTTATATGTCAGTCTTGGAATACTTTGCTGGCTGTTCTCACCATCACAGAATTTTTTCAAGGGCATTAGGTAATGGAGATATAGGAAGAGTATTTTCTGGCTCTGGGGCAGTATGCCAAATTAAATAGATATAAGATCACAGAAATTATATATCCATTATAAAATGCCAATGTGACATTTGGAAGGCTACAGTAATATGAATTCCATTAAAATCAAAAGCCTCTGGCATTAAACCTATAACAAGAGATTGGATTAGTAATCAAAAACTTCCTACAAAGAAAAGCCCAGGTCCTGATGGCTTCATTGGTGAATTCTACCAATCTTTTAGAAGAGTATCAATACCAGTTCTTCACAAACGCTTCCAAAAGTAGAAGAGAGGTGAACCTTCCCCAACTCATTTGTGAAGCCAGTGTTGCTGTGATACCAAAACCAGACAGACATTACAAGAAAAGGAAGATTGGCAACCCTTATGAATATTACTACAAAAATTCTCAATAAAATACTTGCAAACTGAGTTTAGCAACATATAAAAAGGATTATGCAGCATGACCAAGTGGAATTTATTCCAGAAATATAGCGTTGGTTTAACATGTGAAAATCAGTCAATGTAGTACTATATTAATAGAATAAAAGACAAAAAGTGATGATCATCTCCACAGATACAGGCAAAAAGTTGACAAACCTCCTTGCTCATATTTGGTGCACAGTAGATTTTTGTTGAATGGCTTTAGATCTAAGACCTAAAGATAGCCCTTCACAGTATTCACTCCCGTTTCATCTGGGGTTTGTTGTTCTTCTTCTCCCCCACAGTACCCAGCCTCAAGCCCTACCACAAAGTAGCTATTTAAGTTAGTTGTTGAATGACTAAGTTAAGTTTATATTTTCCTGACACCAGGTATATATTTAACATGTGAATTTACTAACAGTATTAAATAATTAAATATAAAGAATAGAACAGTTAGTATCAGATTTGACTACAAATGTCAGAAACCAAAATAATACCTAAACAAGATAGAAGTCCATGTCTCTTTTATTTAGATAGTCTGGGCTTGAATGGTGACTCTTTTCCATGAAGACTTCAGGGTCCCAGTCACCTTCCAAATCACTGTTCTGTCATTCCTGGGGTGTGACTCTTATGCTCTTACTCTAACATGGCAGCTAGAGCTCCAGTCATTATGTCTGCATTCCAGACAGCAAGATACAGGAAGGGACGAAGAAGGTGGACAAAGGGCCTATTTCAGTTGTCTTTTTATTATGGTTTGTGGAAGCTGCCACATGACACTTTCATTTGCATTTTATTGACCGAAAACTTATAATAGTCTTATCTATCAGCTGGAGCTAGTAGCTACCAACTATTGGAAATCATTTGTTCTTAGTGGCCTGGTGTCTAACTAAACCTTACATTTCTATTGCTGTGGGCGGGGGGAGGGGAGAATGGATATTGGAGAGAGTTGCAAGGCTCTCTTAGGTAGCCTGTGTGAGTCCTGCCTAAGTCTGAGTTTTGGTATAGCAAAAAAAAAAAGCAAAAAAAAAAAAAAAAAGCAATATATGCAGACTGATCAATCTGTTGCCTTGATGCATTTTTTTAAAGTCCAGTTTTGTTAATCATTTGCTGGCAGGATATAGTACACTGAATAATGAGTATATATTCATTTGAGTTCTGAATTTTTTTATGATCAATTTAGATTTTAGCTGGACTGTATAATCCTGGAGATGGTCACATTGATCCTTACTCTCTAACAATGGCCCTGGCTGCTGGGGCTAGAAAATATGGTGCCCTTTTAAAGTATCCTGCACCGGTGACTTCCCTGAAACCCAGGCCAGATGGAACGTGGGATGTTGAAACACCACAGGGATCTATAAGAGCCAACAGAATTGTGAATGCTGCAGGTAAGTGTCATATCTTTTTAATTAGTGAGGATTTTTTCAAGTTGCAAATAAATAAGATACTATGCCATAAAGTAATGTTTTATACTATGAACATTGTCATAAAAACATTACGATGTTCCCAAAGTGAACATGTCTATTTCTGAGCTGCAAAGCCCTCCCCTCATCACTGTGCTCTTGGTGTGTGAGATAACCTCTGTCCTTGGTTATCTACGTGGTGTTCTTCTCCATGCTCCATTTTATTTTGCTCCAGGTTATGTTTTGCCGAATTACGCTTTTCCCCCTTCCTTACGTGCACTCTTTATTTAATAATCAAATTCCAGTAATCAAATTCGTGAGCATATTCTTTGCTCTTTTTAGGACTGATTTGATCATTTGTATTCTCTCTCATCCATTTCTGAATACATTAGTTAAAAAACTTTTAACCCTTTTTCTTTCAGAACATTGTTAAATATACTTCATAATTTTTTTCTTAGGTTGCTTTGTTAAAATTTAGACTTAGAATAGAATGAAGCCAAAAGGAATATTTGAGATAATCAACCAACCACTCATTTTCCATTTATGGAGACCAAGGTCCAGAAAGGTCATGCCACTTGGCAAAGTGGCACAATTATGTCAGAGCCAGGATTTGGACCTGAGTCTTTTGATTCTTGAGTTAACACACTTTCTAACAGTTCATTTGCCTGTGAAATAATTTTTAACTCTCACACACACAAAGATAAATTCTTGTGCAAATGAAAATGCTTATGCAGTCTAAATTGGGCTGATAATTTTTATTTACCTATAATTCATAATGGTTAACTTAAAACCTAAAATAAGCATGAGGCAGTAACTGATTTTCTTGTCTTCTGCTCTTTGAGTGAGTGTTTTAATTGTACAGTGAAAGCAATCTTTGTTACAGATTAGCTAAATGATATGCCATGTGGATATGCTAGAAGCATGGATCCTTACAATTCTTAGATGTAACTTGGATTGATATTATTTTTTTTAACAAAATATTTTAAGTAGTTCTAGAAAAAGTCATATATTCAATATTTAAGAGTTTAAGTTAGTATTTCTGAAGCCTTCTACTGCATGTCCCAATTTCAAAAGCATAAAAAAGCTCACGCTTTCTTTGATATCACTTGAAATTCAAAACATGGTCATGTAAAATTACTTACCTAAAAAATAAAAGGAAAGGCATAAAATACTACTTTCTTTCTTACTTACCCCAACCTGCCACAATTCCCCTGTTTTATCCCCTACCCTCACTGTCTTACACACCAGTGGTTTAAATTCTGCTACAATATGTCCGGCACTGACTGACCAGGCGGTGGCACAGTGAATAGAATGTCGGACTGGGATGCTGAGGACCCAGGTTCGAGACCCCAAGGTCTCCAGCTTGAGAGTGGGCTCATCTGATTTGAGCAAAAGCTCACCAGCTTGGACCCAAGGTTGCTGGCTCCAGCAAGGGGTTACTCGGTCTCCTGAAGGCCCGTGGTCAAGGCACATATGAGAAAGCAATCAATGAACAACTAAGGCGTCGCAATGCGCAACGAAAAACTAATGATTGATGCTTCTCATCTCTCCGTTCCTGTCTGTCTGTCCCTGTCTATCCCTCACTCTGACTCTCTCTCTGTCTCTGTAAAAAAAAATTTTTTTTAAATAAATTAAAAAAAAATATGTCAGGCACTGAAATCATTCATCCTTTCCCCCAAGTAGCAAAGATTCATTGTAATCTTGTAACATTCTTTATGGTCTCCTGAACTGAGCCCCTAAAGCATTTTACTGTTTTCATAGTGATAGCAAATACTAAACAAACATACTCAGACTTCCAGGTCAGTACCATGGCAGACATTGCTAATTGATCACTGCACTCACTTCTGATGGGCTTACACAAACCCCACCATTATTCTCCACATTGTTTCTGAGAGCCACACACTCACAATTGCTATTTTGAGAAATAAGATAGAGGACCTTAATTTAACACTTTTCTCAGTTGTTTTCCTAAAATGGATAAAATTTTATTTGTATTTTATTGCCATTGTAATAATATTTCCCCCTAAACCACAAACTGTGAGGAATAAGGAATCATCGAAAAGAAAGAATACTTTCCATCCTCAGGACACTGGTTACCAGAAGAAGCACCTATTCTGTGTGCTTGTGAAATCTTGTGCGATGATCCGGTAGGGTCAGGCAATGGCAGGGCTCCTGGAAAGCCGCTCTTCTGGTGCTGGCCTAGGAAAACAAATACCTGTGATTAGGCTGACAGTGGGCCCCATGTGGAGTGGTAAACATTGGGCCATACCGTCAACCTAATTTGGGGGATTTTTCCAGATCAGCACTAAGAAAGCTGTTCTTAGGATGTCCTTCTGCCCTTGCCCCTGAAGCCTCCTCCCCACCCATCTACTCCTTTTCCATCCTCATCGGTCACTCCAGATAGCTCCTTAAGAACTATGCTATCTCAATTCTCAGTTATTTTCTTAAATGAAATTTGTTGGGGTGACATTGGTTAATAACACTATATAAGTTTCAGGTGTACAATTTTATAATATATCATCTGTATATAGTATTCCGTTAATTCTTTATCTCATTTAGGTTTTATCTCTGGCCTATATATATATATATATATATATATATATATATATATATATATTTTTTTTTTTTTTTTTTCTTTTCCTCCTCTTTCATCTGTTCTCTTTCATTAGGCAAAATTACTGGAGAAAATCTAACTGGCTACATATTAGTAGTCAATGGAAGGTGTGGAATGGTGTGTGTTTAATTAGTTGTAAATCTTTTCAAAAAAACCTTAAAGTATAGAAGCTCCCCAGATAGAAAGCCTCAGTCAGTGGGGACAAAGGGTTAGATGTACCCCTTCTGTAATTAAAGCTAACAGAGTCAGGTTCCTGAATGAAAGCAACCATCTGCAGCATGCTAACATGATTTGAGAATGTGTGTTTGATGGAAGGTTTCCCAGAATTACTTAGTGAGACCAAGGTGTCTCACAAATTTAGGCAAGACCCTCAGGCCAGCTCTGAACTCTAATTAAAGTAACCAGCATGTGGAATTGGAAATAAAACCAAAATGTAAATGATGTAAAGGCCACCATTATCTACTGCATTGTACAATAATAACCTGCTAGAAGTTTCTTTACATGGAGTCATAGCAGAAGGCTGTTGAGTTTTTAGGATATCTGTGAAAAAGAAAGTCTAAAAGTAAAAAATATGTCCATTTGCTGGTGTGTCTCCAGCACTGTCCATGGCAGTGGGGCTTTCATGACCAGAGACAACGCATTGCCAACCATGTGGCCTGGACAAATGGAGATAATAGTTTCTATCTCAATAAGTTATTATAATCACTAAATGAACTACTAATGTAAAGTATTCAGAACAGGGTTTACCATATAGAAAACACTAAAATTAAATATAATAATAATTATTATAATTATTTCCTTGAAAGTCTGTGTCCTGGTCAGGGAGACACTAACATGAGGGTACCATAATATCTTGGTACCAGCCTTAAAATTACCCAAATCCTTTTACTTAATCTATAGTCAATCAGTATCCATTCTGGTAATCTGACTTCCCAAAAGCTTGGTTCTCAAGCTAGTGTGCATAAGGGTCAGCATGGGAAATTTTCCAGATTTCTTTTTTTAATTGATATTTTAGAGAGAAGAGAAGAGGGGAGAGGTGAGAGAAAGAGAAGCAGGAAGCATCAACTCATAGTAGTTGCTTCCTGTATGTGCCTTGACCAGGCAAGCCCAGGGTTTTGAACTGGCGACCTCAGCGTTCCAGGTTGACACTTTACTCACTGTGCCACCACAGGCCAGTCAGGTTTCCTAGATTTAAAAAATATCCTAATTCATGTGGTCTTGGTGGCAAGCTGTATTTTAAACAAGTGCTCCAGGTACTGTATTGTCTGCTCAGGTGGTCTGCAAAATATGTTTTGAGGAACACTACTATATAGGTAGAGAGAGAGCATGAGGTAACCTCATTTTGAAGAGAGCAGAGCTGAAGAACAGTTGCCGACACTGCTGATCTCTTGGTAGGCATTTGGCTAACTTGCCTTTAGTGTTGCTTAAAAAACTGCTTCATTGTACCTTCATTTTATCCCTCCTGTCAGGTGCAGCTCAGGGATGTGGGTGGGGTGGGAACTATTTATTATGATGTAAGATTTTTCTTTGCTTAGTAATGCGTGTTTCTCTTGACCTCATTAAGCCTGAGATAACTTTGTAAACTTTACTTAAGAATTTTCATGATATGATAAATCAGAAATGTGATTGGATCATGCCAATGGAAAGACCAGTGTCCAGCCAAAGGGAGTTGCTTAACTTTGCCTGGTACTCTGCGTCAATGAATGTCACTGTATAAACCATCTTTGCTGCTGTGTAAGCCCTACTGCCAGCAAACTTGTCCATAGACCTGGACCCTTCAATTCTGTTAATCACTGAATTTGTTTATAAATGAAGCCATTTGCAATGATTGTTTTATTAACTCTTCAGTGTTTTCCAGGTAGTAATGGTATATTTTTAGATGGTTCCTCCACATTTGTGTCTCTTCCCTTCACACTTGGTGGCTGGGTGATCTAGTAGGGGTTGAAGTGTAATCCCAGCCTGGTTTTGATTAACTTGATTGGCATATAGTAGAGAGAATGCCAACAACCACTACCACCATAGGGTAAAATAGCATAGTTTTCTATGCTTCCACTTTATTTTAATGAGCAAGCAACTAGACTCAGAAATGTATAAATATGTTTGAATAGAATAGGACTTATTTTATTCAATTTCTGTTTTTTAATTGAAACAAATATATTGAGGATATTGCAAGGCTTTAACTTGCTAGGCTAAATATTTGGCTTTTTATATTTTGAAACTCCTCTAGTGCATATAACTAGAATATGTAACTTTACTCTACTTTCCTACAAAATCCTGACACTGGTAATTCACACCTTCCCACCAGCCTAAATAAATTAAGTCTCTAAACTATTAAAGGACCAAGAAATATCTCTAAGGCCCACTGATAAGATTTTTGGTTTGCAAATGGCACCCATTTCTGGGGTTGTTTTACAAGTGTGACCAATTTAGCCATTAGTCCAAAACATAACAGAACACAAGAGTGACGTTCAGATGGTTGAACAGAAATAAATTTTGGTACTTGAGAGTCTGTCATCTGGGTGCCCAGATTGACTCAGAATTGATGATTCTGAATTTCATAATGATGGACTTCAGAGCTCTTTATTAGATTCTTAAAAAGCAGAAATAGAAATGGTTAAAATTTTAGAGTGAAATCCCTAAAGAAATAAGTAAGATTTACTAATCATTTGAATGATTACTCAAAATTATTATTAAACGAACAAGCACACAGAACTCCTTCCCGCAAATGATCCATTGGTGGGTGAGGTAATTCCACATCCCTGATAAATAATCATTTTAGCTTCTAAAATACCTTTATAAAATTAAAGAGTATTGGATTTTTTTTAAGTCTCTGTAGCAAGAAAAACAGTAAGATGTGATGATTCCAGGTGTCCCCATGTGACCTTGGGCAGGTCTGTTTCCATTTCTGTCTCTGGACTTTAGCTTTACATTTGTATACTGAGGAGTCACTCAAGGGAATCAAGGGTTCCTTTACCCACAAATTATCTAGTTCTATCTTTTGCAAAAGAAAAAAATCATGTTCGTCCCCACCAATAAGCCAGCCCCCGAGTGCGCTGTGCAGTGAGCGTCGCTGGTTGTGGTAGAGCGCCCCGAGTGCGCTGTGCAGTGAGCGTCGCTGGTTGTGGTAGAGCGCCCCGAGTGCGCTGTGCAGTGAGCGTCTCTGGTTGTGGTAGAGCGCCCCGAGTGCGCTGTGCAGTGAGCGTCGCTGGTTGTGGTAGAGCGCCCCGAGTGCGCTGTGCAGTGAGCGTCTCTGGTTGTGGTAGAGCGCCCCGAGTGCGCTGTGCAGTGAGCGTCGCTGGTTGTGGTAGAGCGCCCCGAGTGCGCTGTGCAGTGAGCGTCTCTGGTTGTGGTAGAGCGCCCCGAGTGCGCTGTGCAGTGAGCGTCTCTGGTTGTGGTAGAGCGCCCCGAGTGCGCTGTGCAGTGAGCGTCTCTGGTTGTGGTAGAGCGCCCCGAGTGCGCTGTGCAGTGAGCGTCTCTGGTTGTGGTAGAGCGCCCCGAGTGCGCTGTGCAGTGAGCATCTCTGGTTGTGGTAGAGCGCCCCGAGTGCGCTGTGCAGTGAGCGTCGCTGGTTGTGGTAGAGCGCCCCGAGTGCGCTGTGCAGTGAGCGTCTCTGGTTGTGGTAGAGCGCCCCGAGTGCGCTGTGCAGTGAGCGTCTCTGGTTGTGGTAGAGCGCCCCGAGTGCGCTGTGCAGTGAGCGTCGCTGGTTGTGGTAGAGCGCCCCGAGTGCGCTGTGCAGTGAGCGTCTCTGGTTGTGGTAGAGCGCCCCGAGTGCGCTGTGCAGTGAGCGTCGCTGGTTGTGGTAGAGCGCCCCGAGTGCGCTGTGCAGTGAGCGTCTCTGGTTGTGGTAGAGCGCCCCGAGTGCGCTGTGCAGTGAGCGTCGCTGGTTGTGGTAGAGCGCCCCGAGTGCGCTGTGCAGTGAGCGTCTCTGGTTGTGGTAGAGCGCCCCGAGTGCGCTGTGCAGTGAGCGTCGCTGGTTGTGGTAGAGCGCCCCGAGTGCGCTGTGCAGTGAGCGTCGCTGGTTGTGGTAGAGCGCCCCGAGTGCGCTGTGCAGTGAGCGTCTCTGGTTGTGGTAGAGCGCCCCGAGTGCGCTGTGCAGTGAGCGTCTCTGGTTGTGGTAGAGCGCCCCGAGTGCGCTGTGCAGTGAGCGTCGCTGGTTGTGGTAGAGCGCCCCGAGTGCGCTGTGCAGTGAGCGTCGCTGGTTGTGGTAGAGCGCCCCGAGTGCGCTGTGCAGTGAGCGTCGCTGGTTGTGGTAGAGCGCCCCGAGTGCGCTGTGCAGTGAGCGTCGCTGGTTGTGGTAGAGCGCCCCGAGTGCGCTGTGCAGTGAGCGTCGCTGGTTGTGGTAGAGCGCCCCGAGTGCGCTGTGCAGTGAGCGTCTCTGGTTGTGGTAGAGCGCCCCGAGTGCGCTGTGCAGTGAGCGTCGCTGGTTGTGGTAGAGCGCCCCGAGTGCGCTGTGCAGTGAGCGTCGCTGGTTGTGGTAGAGCGCCCCGAGTGCGCTGTGCAGTGAGCGTCTCTGATTGTGGTAGAGCACCCCGAGTGCGCTGTGCAGTGAGCGTCGCTGGTTGTGGTAGAGCGCCCCGAGTGCGCTGTGCAGTGAGCATCTCTGGTTGTGGTAGAGCGCCCCGAGTGCGCTGTGCAGTGAACGTCGCTGGTTGTGGTCGAGCGCCACTGTCTGGGAGCCCTCTCCCCTCCACGGGCCACCCTCCCTCCCGCCCTTTGCAAGAAAGGACCTTACAAATATATTCAAATTAAACTTTTAAAATAACAGAGAAAACTTAATGTGCTATCTCTCCCCAAATAGATACATTTTCAAATTTTAAGTTAACAAAACTTTTGTATTTGTGGAATTTTAGGCATTAACAATTTGGGGAAAGGAGGGCCTGGGGAACAGAGGGGACTGGTTTGCAGGGATTTATTCATGATTATAACATATTATGTTGATCACATCAACATGGGGGCACTTCCATGCCTGATTATCCTTATTCTATAAGTAGGGTCAGTTCATTACTGTGTTTCTTATTAACATTTGTATATTTTATATATTTGGATCATTCATTTCTTTTCTTCAAATATATATCATTTTTGTTTCTTTTCCTACCCACCTTTACTTATGGTCAAAATACTTTTTCAGGAATGGGATTCCCTTAAATTACAGAATTATCTTCAACACTCTGGGCAATGTACAATATTGTCTTGTTTTTTTTCCCCCATTCAATTTTACAATGCAAGAAAAGATTGACATTCTTTAGACTTTGCCACAAGTCCTGAAGCCTTCTAATTACTTTATGCTAATATAAATTGGTGTTATCAGTGTCAAATGTAGTATGTTTACTTATGTGGTGAGATTTAAAAATGATTTTTCATTTAAGGATTTTGGGCTCGTGAAGTGGGTAAGATGGTTGGATTGGAGCATCCTCTCATTCCGGTTCAACATCAATACGTTGTTACTTCGACAATCCCTGAAGTAAAAGCTTTGAAACGAGAACTCCCTGTGCTCCGTGACCTGGAAGGATCTTACTACCTCCGACAGGAGAGGGATGGGCTCCTGTTTGGTCCATATGAAAGTCAGGAGAAAATGAAAGTTCAGGACTCGTGGGTCACCAGTGGAGTCCCTCCAGGTAAGCTTAGCGGATGGAAGTATGTGCATATCAGACATGTGTGTTTTAGTTTCCCTAAGGCCCGGGGCTGGCTATAGTATAAGATGATGCCATAATACTAGCCTATCGGATGCCTGGGTTATTGCAGATGAGGGGTTTGAGGTAACCTCTCTTATCCCTTTGAATAATCACAGCAGGGAGTAAGGAAAGAGAAAAGAGGCATTTGGTGGTGAAGAAGCTAAAGAAACATATTCCCCACTGCTGCGGACGGCACTAGGTAATTTTTACCTGCCCACACCTACCTCCTGCCTCCTTACTCTTTCCTTACTCCCCTCCTGCTAAGTCTGGTTTCCAGATTTGGATACAGCTGCTATTATGCTTTGACAGCTGGAAACACGACAGGTGTCAGAGGCAGAATATCCAGCCTGCTAAGCATGAAAGCCTTGGAGTCTGTCACAGAGCAGGATAGGTTAGGATTCCACACTAAAGTTCCTACCTACTATATAAGTGGATGTGGAAAAGGCTCCAGCCTCTATGCTAAAGCAGGAAGTATTAGAGTTTCTCTTCCAAGTTCTGTAAGAGAAAAGGACCTGCTTTTGTTTTTCATGAAATGTTTTTACAGAGTTGGATTAAAGATTGGGTCAACTAAGGAGGTAGTCTAGGTTTGAATCTTATAAAAGGAGCTAAAATGTCATCAGGGAACTGAATTATTATAAGGGATATAAAGAAATGGAAGATTTTATACTTTCTGTAATTATAATTTGACAAGCTACTTGAGATAGCAACTGAATCTCTCCCATCTATCTCTCAAAGAGCACCTATGACAATGTCATAACAAATACCCACTGGACTGTCTTCAGCAGAAGTTGGGCAGTTGTCTGAGGGCTTTAGTTTTGCTGAGTGGACGTGCACATTTGGGCCTGAGCAGAATAGCTCCTGACCCCAAAGGAAGGCCTGGTCTGCCACCAGAGAGTCTCCCTCTTTGCTCTGCCCCATGCTGGCAGCCTCTCCACCAAATAATGTTGAACAAATATTTAAGTAATTGCAGTTGGAGGGAGGGCCAGATTGTTGGCTGGCCCTGAATGCCCACATGTCCTGGTCCAGTGGAGATCTATAGGTCTCCATACCACTGACCTGACATGTGGCCCATGGGAGAAACAAGAAGAAGCTGTGGGATGCTGTGGGAAGTCATCAGTGCTGGCGGACATGCTCTTTTAGAGGGTCACCTTCGGCCCTGTTTCAATCACAGTGCCTGTTAGGACTGAAAAGATAATTGTGCTTCCAGGCTCAGACTCCTTTCTTGGAAGTCTAGCCCTTGGCTATGTCAGGGAGCAGACTCAGTGGGAAAGGCCTCCATGACATTCCTTCCCTACTAAGAGTTAAAGGGGGTCTAGAATCTATCATCTTAGATCCTAGGGTAGTTTCCCAGTGTCCTGACATGGCTTAGTAGACTCCCATTTGCCCTCACCTGGGAGGATTGTGCAGATTTTATAGTTATTTGAAGAATTAAATCCCCCTCTTTCTCTCTCTCTTTTTTTTTTATTCAGTGAAAGGAGGGGAGGCAGAGACAGACTCCTGTATGTGCCTGGACCAGGATCCACCTGGCAAGCCCACTACGGGCAATGCTCTGCCCATCTGGGGCATTGCTCTATTGCTTAGCAACTGAACTCTTCTTAGCACCTAGGTGGAGGACACAGAGCCATCCTCAGTGCTCAGGGCCAACTCGCTCCAATGGAGCCATTGCTACAGGACAGGAAGAGAAAGACGGGGAGGGGGGAGAGGGAGAGAAGGAAAGAAGCAAGAGTGGGAGGGGTGGAGAAGCAGATGGGCACTTCTCCTGTGTGCTGTGACTGGGAATTGAACCCAGAACATCCACATGCTGGGCAGATACTCTACCACTGAACCAACTGGCCAGGGCAAAATATTTCTCTCAATAAACCAAATAATTGTCATTTTTAAAAAATTGTGACGGAAGACAATTGGACTTTGGGTGATGGGAACGCAGCATAATCAAATGTCAAAATAACCTAGAGATGTTTTCTCTGAACATATGTACCCTGATTTATCAATGTCACTCCATTAAAATTAATTTTTTAAAAATTGTGATTGAATTAAATACTGAAAAGTATTAATATGGATAAATTAAGATTTTCTGTTTATTAAAAAGGTTAACTTGCATGATTTTATTGTTTTAAGAAATAATATTGTTCTCCATAAAACAGTAGGTACCCATCTGTTGACTGTGCATATCAAGTTTAGACTTATAAAAGAAAAGAGGAAGCACCTTCCTAACAGGCCATCTTTAAGTGCAAGCTGCTTCAGAGACTTGCATTACTCTAGAGTGCTTGTCAGTGCAGCTGTGGCATCTGGCTCCCACTGGCATGTCCTTTCAGGGTTTGGAAAGGAGCTCTTTGAGTCTGACCTAGACCGAATCATGGAGCACGTCGAAGTTGCCATGGAAATGGTTCCAGTCCTGAAAAAGGCCGACATCATCAATGTTGTCAATGGTCCCATCACCTACTCTCCTGACATTTTGCCTATGGTGGGTCCCCATCAGGGGGTCAGAAACTACTGGGTGGCTATCGGTTTTGGGTGAGTATCTCCATGTAATTCATCATTTATTAGAGAGTCATGCAATTTAGGTAAGTCTTGTCCCATAATCTCAGGCCAAAAAAAGAAAATGGGAAAAGGGCAGAGAGTTTTTCCCTTTTGTGACTAATGAAATGAAGGCAATAAAAAAATTTTAGTCTTAAGCTTTGCACAGTGGCAGTATCATAGCCAATGAGGTTTATCTGAGGGGCAATTATTGCTAATTAAAAATTATAGTCTTAAAACCTGATTGTATAATGGTTTAATCATTTGTATAGGTTTTAAAGACTTACACAAAGAAAGGCAATGATTTCCTGTAACTTTCTCTTTGCGTATTTCCTGCCATTTCTATTATTTGTGTCTCTTTTCATATTGTGTATGTTCAGATAGTTGTTTGCCCAAATTTTACAAGGATGTTTTCATAATGCAATGTGACAAAGATAATTCAAAGAATCAAATGTGTGACATATCTGATGCTATTTTCATCATAATTCATCTTTGTGTAACATGATTTGTTTTTTATGATTCCTTGGGTTGTTTACTATTTATAATTTCATTGCCCATTTGATGCTTCATCTCTAATATTTGTGCCATTACTTTGGTGAATAGTGATGTCAAATACCATTTACTATCATATCGCAACTTCTAATATTCTATTTTTCTTCCATATTTTATTTGGTTATTTATTCAACTAATATTTAATGATTGCCTACTAGTGCTGTGTCCTGGGCTACAGCTGAGAGCAAGGCAGTGAGAGCTGAGCAGAGGTGCAGGGCTGGTTGAGGGGCTGTTCTGCCAACAGGAGAGAGACTGGGGTCTGAACTAAGGAAGCAGCAGCAAGGACTGAGAGGAGACAAAATTACTTAGATTTGGTGACTAATTGCAATAGGTCTTAAGGGAGAGACGAAAATTGCAAATGATAGATAGCAGCCTTTCTAACTTCACATCTGGTTGGATGCTGGGGCTATAGGCAGAGAGAACCAGAAAAATAATGAGTGTCATTTTTGATAGGTTGGGTTTGAAGTATTAAGGTTAAGTCTGTGGGACATCCAGAGGAAAAAAAACCAGATGGAGATATGGGACTTGGAGGTATAATGTAACTGAGGGCTTAGGCTTCACCTTTACAGCCTATATGTAGGCATGTGCATATGGAAGTGTTTCTCTTGTACATTACTTGTGTATCATCCTTGGAGAATGTCTATTTGTATCTTTTGCCATTTAAAATATTGGATTATTTGCCTTTTTGTTAAGTTATACAAATTTTTTATATATTCTAGATAAAAGACCCTCATCAAATATATGATTTATGTTATTTTTTCTCCAATTCTGTGGGTTATTTCACTTTCTTGATAGTATACACTGAAGCACAAAGTTTTTGGTTTTAATGAAGTCCAGAGCACTGGCTGGTTGGCTCAGTGGTAGAGCATCAGCCCAGCATGTTGATGTCCCAGGTTTGATTCCTGGTCAGGGCACACAGGAGAAGTGGCCATCTGCTTCTCCACCCCTTCCCCTCTCCCTTTTCTCTATCTCTTCCCCTCCCGCAGCCATGGCTTGGTTGGTACAAGTTGACCCCGGGTGCTGGGGATAGCTCCATGGCCTCGCCTCAGGTGCTAAAATAGCTTGGTTGCCAAGCAATGGAGCAATGGTCCCAGATGAGCAGAGCATCGCCCCATAGGGGGCTTGCTGGGTGGATCCCAGTTAGGGTGCATGAGGAGTCTGTCTCTTTGCCTCCCCACTTCTTACTTAAGAAAAAAAATGAAGTCCAGAATGTGTATTTTTAAAGTAAATTTATTGGAGTAACATTGGTTAATAACATAAATTTCAGATGTACAAATTTATAATATGACATCATATACTCTGTGTGCTCACCACCTAAAGTCTAATCTTTTTCCATCACCATATATTTGACCCCTGTACCCTCTTAATCCTCATCATCTCTCTTCGCCTCTGGTAACCACCATACTGTTATCTGTATTTGTTTTTTCTTTGTCTGTTTGTTACCTTTTGTTTATATTCTATATATGGTTCTTATATGGAGGTTCCTCAAAAAATTAATAATAGAGTTACTATATGACCCAGCAATCCTTCTGGGTATCTACCGGAAAAATTTTAAGACACTTATTTGTAAAGATCTATATACCCCTATGTTTGTTGCATCATATTTACAACAGCTAAGATGTTTCTTATGTGATATGATGGAATCCTCACATTGGCTGCCTCTCGCGGCTTATATCAGTGATGCTTCCCATGTCTGGCTGATCATCAAAATCCCCTCACGGGAATGTTTAAAAACAGAATTCAACTTCATGGTTAGTCACTGCATGTGCTTCATTCTCCTTTATATGTTACCTATGAAATTCCTATTATTTGTCCCTAGAACTCATGAATGACGTGCTGAATTGGAAAACTAACATGCAAACAGATTCCAGATGCCACTCCTCTAGATTCTGACCCAGTCATCTAGAGAGGGGCCCAGGAAGCTTTATGTTTATGTCTATTTTTCTGATGCAGCCAGTCCATAAGACAAGTCATTGTAAACTGTCTACAAATCTGCCAGTGCTTACTTCCCTTACTCACAGGTCACCCTCAGACAAGGATGTTTCATTTTTGTTTGGTCACAATCTAATAAGTTTTTCTGCTTCTGGGTGACTAACACAGTGTCCCCCCCCTCCCGCCAATGTTTGATGAATTGTACTGAATTGAATCTAGCTTTCTTGGCTTAGAACAGATTATAAGCAGCAAATTTAAAGAGGGGAGAGTGCTTTATGATGTAACATCTGACAGTTTAAGTGTTATCATAAAAAGCAGACACAAGAACTCAAAAAACATCGCCGCTGGGCCTTTGAGAAGAAACAGGTTCTGCAAATTAATGCTCAAGATCGAAGAGCCTGACTCTCCTCCAGTCCCTCCACATCCACCTCACACACTCCTTCTTCATGACAACCTTATCAACCGGGCACAGGCCGTAACTCTCCTCCAGTCCCTCCACGTCCACGTCCAGTCCCTCCATGTCCACGTCACACACTCCTTCTTCATGACAATCTTTTTTTTTTTTTTTTTTTTTTTTTCATTTTTCTGAAGCTGGAAACAGGGAGAGACAGTCAGACAGACTCCTGCATGCGTCCGACCGGGATCCACCCGGCACGCCCACCAGGGGGCGACGCTCTGCCCATCCTGGGCATCGCCATGTTGCACCAGAGCCACTCTAGCGCCTGAGGCAGAGGCCACAGAGCCATCCCCAGCGCCCGGGCCATCTTTGCTCCAATGGAGCCTTGGCTGCGGGAGGGGAAGAGAGAGACAGAGAGGAAAGCGCGGCGGAGGGGTGGAGAAGCAAATGGGCGCTTCTCCTGTGTGCCCTGGCCGGGAATCGAACCCGGGTCCTCCGCACGCTAGGCTTCATGACAATCTTATCAACCGGGCACAGGCCATAACTCTCCTCCAGTCCCTCCACGTCCACGTCACACACTCCTTTATGAAAATCTTATCAACTGGGCACAGGCCATCTCTGCTGCTATACAAGGCTCAACAGCCACCATGTACTGCTTGCCTACTGTGTGCTTTTAAATGCCATGTCAATTAAGTCTTCATCAACACCATAAAGAAAACGAGAAGACTAAAGTTCAGGGTGGTGACCCAGGTTGCCCAAGGTAACACAGCTTGCAGGGGCAGAACAAAAATCATACGAGAACTTTTGGTTTTATACTTTTAGGTACTAAATCAGGGGCTCTCAACAGAAGTTTCATAACACTCAGTTGTATGGCATTTTACATATACATTGTTAATGGTCAGAGATCAGAAGTTTGTAAAAGATTTACTTGTTAAAAAGAAATTAGAGCCTGACCAGGCGGTGACACAGTGGAGCCAGGTTCAAAACCCCGAGGTCTCTAGCTTGAGTGTGGGATAATAGAAATGACCCCATGGTTGCTGGCTTGAAGCCCAGGGTTCCTGGCTGAGCAAGGGGTCACTGGCTCAGCTGGAGCCCCCCAGTAAAGGCACATATGAGAAAGCAATCGATGTACAAATAAGGTGCTGCAACAAAGAATGGATGCTTCTCATCTCTCTCCTTCCTGTTTGTCTGTTCCTATCTGTCTCTCTCTTTCTCTGTCTCTCTTGCTAAAAAAAGAAAAAAAGGAAAAATTAGATTTGATTCAGGATTATCCCCAAATAATAGCACTCTGCCCTATTTGTTTACTCATGGGCATTGTTGAAACAGAAAGAATACGATGGTGTAGCAATGACACCAGAGGAAACCGAAGTACAGTCCTGGCTGTGCTCAAGAAGTCTGCCAAAGGCCTGACCTGTGGTGGCGCAGTGGATAAAGCGTCGACCTGGAAATGCTGAGGTCACCAGTTCGAAACCCTGGGCTTGCCTGGTCAAGGCACATATGGGAGTTGATGCTTCTAGCTCCTTCTCCTCTTCTCTCTCTCTGTCTCTCTCTCTCCTCTCTAAAATAAAAAAATTTAAAAAAAAATAAAAATAAATAAAAAGAAGTCTGCCAAGGATGTGAATTCTTTCATGTGTGTCTTGGCTGAAAAAAGATTTAGAATAGGGGTCAGGAATCTTTTTGGCTGAGAGAGCCATGGACGTCACATATTTTAAAATGTAATTCTGTGAGAACCATACAATGACCTGTGTACTTTATGTGTTGTCCCGGAGGACAGCTGTGATTGGCTCTAGCCATCCACAACCATGAACATGAGCGGTAGGAAATGAACGGATTGTAATACATGAGAATGTTTTATATTTTTAATGTTATTTTTTTTTATTAAAGATTTGTCTGCAAGCCAGATGCAGCCATCAAAAGAGCCACATCTGTCTTGTGAGCCATAGGTTCCCGGCCCCTGATTTAGAACCATTGAAGAAGTCAAGTTCAATAACAGGGAGTGTACACTGGGGTCAGATGAATGAATTTGTAGACGGAACCTGCTCTTTAGTGCTGTGTGTGTTATATAACCCCTGTGTGCAGGTTGGTTTTCTCATTGGTAAAAATAGAGTTGCTAAAGAGTTAATCAACTTGTACAAGTTAGATGGAAACAATGCCTAGAAAATGGTAAGCACTTTCAATTAATGTCAGTAAAACTTTATACAGTTTTGAGTCTTGTAAACAGTATCCTTGGCTCTCAAAAATGGCAACTATTGTATCTCATACATTGGGCCTGGGTAAAAGAATAAATATTTTAAGCATATATTTTATCATTTTTCTTGCTTTCTTGAAACTTAGTGAGATTGTTTGGATGACCTGCGGTTTCTCTTTTAAACTAGCAAGAATTATCGATTGTTGTCTTTTTATTCTGTTTCAAAAATAGTCTTATACCAAATTTAGGCATTCTTTTTTATAGAATAGCAAAACTGGTATCCTGTTGTGGGAAAAGTTAGTTGACATTTCTAGTCTTTGCTAAGGTCCTCCTGAGCCCTTAGAACCTGTGATTCTGGCTGTTAAGCTGCTGTTATTTGGGGTCTTGGAATTTCTCACATTTAGAGGTCTGCTCATGTAACTCCTTTCCTCTGTCATATTCCCATAATTCCCTGCTCACCCAACTCCTCAGAAGCCTCTCAACTTAAACCACAGATAAACCTATAAAAAAGTCCTTTGTTAGACAAGAACAGAGTAGGACAGCACATAACCAACATTAAATTATGATCCCTTTATCTGTATCACATTATTTGCTGCAGTCATGTTATTGGTTTAAAAGCATTTTCATGTGAAAATAGAAAACAAGCCTATCTTCTGTACCAAGTGACCTATCAGTTATAAAATACAGGTGCCAGTATATCTTTCTACCTCCTCCTCAAGTCCTAGGGTGAGTGCCTATTGACTGAATGCTTCTAAAATAATGGCTCAAGAACCTTGCACAGAACTAAATTAAGTCAAAGGAGAGACGAGCATACCACTCTATAGTGTACATATTTCTTCCACAAATTTCCTATCAGGATCATTACAGATCAAGAGGGCAGTCGACTGTCAACTATATCTGTCTGTTGCTTTCTTCCACACATGTTCCTAAAGTGAACATCTTACTGACCAAGAGTTGTGGGCTATTTTGCAGGCATGTATCTCTTGAAACTGTGGAAACAAACTAGCTATAAAGTCAAACACATTTGATTTGGATGCCTAAATATGTTTTCTTTTTGAGGAAAAAGTGATAGACTATGTAAATTGTGTGTTCTGAATGCACAGAGCACCCTGATTTTAAGGCCCTGTAAAATATTTGTACATATTTTGTTGTTTGAAAACAACATGTTAGTAACAACATGTTTATCTCTGCATTTGAAAGATATGGCATAATCCATGCTGGTGGCGTGGGGAAATACCTCAGCGACTGGATCCTGCGTGGAGAACCTCCTTTCGACCTGATAGAATTAGATCCCAATCGCTATGGCAAATGGACAACCACTCAGTACACTGTGGCCAAAGCAAGAGAGTCCTACGGCTTCAACAATATTGGTAAAGGGCAAATTGGTAACACTGGACTTGCAGCGCCTCTGACTTCAGATGCTTTTTATTTAGTATATTTGGGTGGGTGTGGTTAGGGAGTCTAAAAAGCCTCGTACCTCTAAGATACAACAACAAAAACCCTATATCAGTGTATATATTTATGTCAATTTATGTGTGGAATATATCAGTGATTTTCAATTTTAATTTACTTTAACCTTTGATGATCAATATAAAAATGACAGCTTCCAGGGTTTTTAAAACATAACTTTAATACATATATAGTTTAGGATTTTAAGTACTGTTTTTCCATTTTGTGAGTCCTTCAAAGTATTTTACAGCTCTGGTTATATGCTATTTAGAGTACTGTTTTTCCTTGTTCAGTGGGGTATCCTAAAGAAGAACGGTTTGCCGGGAGGCCAACTCAGCGAGTCAGTGGGCTTTATAAAATCCTGGAGTCCAGATGCTCCATGGGGTTCCATGCGGGCTGGGAACAGCCACACTGGTTCTACAAACCAGGCCAGGACACTGGGTACAGGTAAGTAAATAACATAACATGCCTGTGGCTCTGACTGCAGAATGCGATTTCAGAGGTGGAGCAGAGGGACATCAGTGCCGTTTCCCTCCCGCTGTGTCACTCCAGCCCAGTCCAACACATCCTTTCTGGCAGTAGAGGCATTCATCTACCCTGCATGACGCTGCCCCACATCTAGGACCCATTAGGCATCAAGAGTCCTACTGCCCACCCTGTGAACCCTCTGCTCGGCATTCTCAGGAGTTCAGAGGAAACTCCCCCACTCCAAATTCTCACATGCCTTCAGCTGGCTCCCAAGGCTTCATCCTGCTTGGATGCCTGGTTGAATCACATAGTGTGGAAATATGGGTCTTTTCCTATGAAGGCAGCCACTTCCTGCTGTGTGTACACTGAGTCACACAAGTTACATATACTGTTGCTAATTTAGGGGAAAGGATCATTTACTTAGCATTTGTGGTTAAGCTAAAACATAAACAATGCCACTAAACCAATTCTCTGAATTTCTCTGAAGTTGTTGCCATTTCTTTTCTTGAATTACCTGCCCTTATTATACTTGTGATTAATAGTGATTATATATTTTTTTCTCATGAGAATTTATAAATCAAGAGAAAACAAATAGCAAATCTAGAAATTATCTTTTTTTTTTTTACTTGTCATAGTGCTTCTTTAAACAGGTTTTTATGTCTACTTTAAGACCATATCTAAATGGGGCAAAGCATAGTAGAGCATCAGTTGTTGGTTAATAAATTTGGGCTCCTCAGGCAGCCAGGCTAGATTATCTTGGGGCAAAATGCTGGTTTGGTTTTTCCTAAATGACTCAGATAATTGCCAGATCTGTTCTTCACCTTGTGCTGTTTGAATCAGCCTGTTTCCTCTACTATTTTAATAATTAAACTACTGAAAACTCATTTTGCAAACTTAGCAGCTGCTCTGACGTAAACTGCCACATTAGAAGTCCACTTCAAACAACAGAAAGGACCCTGCATAATGAATCAGGAGACCTTTGTTCAAGGCCCAGTTCTGTCATTAAAGAATGCAAAGTCCTTAGAAGTCACTTGGTGTCTTTTTTTCTAAAAAATGAAGATGTTAGATCAAATCCTTGCTTAGTCCAGGTGTAGAGCCTGTTAGAATGTAGAACATGGGCCCTCCCCCAGACCTGCTGCATTAGAATTTGATTTTAACTAGTGCAAGTGATTTGTGTTTGCATTAATGTTTGGGAAACACTGGACAAGACAGCTCCACCACATATATTCTGATTTAATTAAAGCAAAAAAATTGGCTCTTTTCCCCCCATTGATTTGAGAGAGAAGAAGGAGAAGGGAGTAGAGAGAGAGAGAAGCATCAACTCGCTGTTCTACATAGTTGTGCACCCATTGGTTGCTTCTTATATGTGCCCTGATGGAGGCTCAAACCAACAACCCTGGGATGGAGCCAGTGCTCTATCCACTGCACCACCAGCCAGGGCTCAAAATTGGCATGTTTAAAAATGTGCCTTAGGTGACTCTAATATACAACTAAGGTTGAACACCACAGGGCTGGTTGACTTCAAAACTCTCTTCCAGAATAGAAAGCCCACATGTCTTATTTTATTTTCTAGCTAATAAATACTTTATTCACTATGAAATGGGTTAAAGGGATATATAAGTAACTTTTAAAAAATCAGATTTCAACATACATGTATGAATTGCCGAGAACAGTTTTAGGCTGCATTTTTTTCCCTCCAAATGGGATTTACTAGACGAATTAAAATATGCTTACTCTGTAATTTTCTGAAAATGAATGACAGTTGTTTTATGACAAACATTGTGTTTCAGGCCAAGTTTTTACCGCACAAACTGGTTTGAGCCGGTGGGTTCTGAGTATAAACAGGTTATGCAAAGAGTAGGAGTGATTGACCTGTCACCATTTGGCAAGTTTAACATCAGAGGCCAAGATTCTATTAGATTGTTGGACCGTCTTTTTGCAAATGTCATTCCAAAGGTAAATAACCTTATAATGGTACAAGCTCCAGGATTGTGGTCTGCTTAACTCTCTATCCTCTCATTTAAAAAAAAAAAAAAAAAAAAAAAAAAAAAAGGATATTTCAATCCGCCTGATTTCTTTCTTTCTTTTTTTTTTTTTGTATTTTTCTGAAGCTGGAAACAGGGAGAGACAGTCAGACAGACTCCCGCATGCGCCTGACCGGGATCCACCCGGCACGCCCACCAGGGGGCGATGCTCTGCCCCTCCGGGGCGTCGCTCTGTTGCAACCAGAGCCACTCCAGTGCCTGAGGCAGAGGCCGAGGAGCCATCCCCAGCACCCGGGCCATCTTTGCTCCAATGGAGCCTCGGCTGCGGGAGGGGAAGAGAGAGACAGAGAGGAAGGAGAGGGGGAGGGGTGGAGAAGCAAATGGGCGCTTCTCCTGTGTGCCCTGGCCGGGAATCGAAGCTGGGACTCCTGCACTCCAGGCCGACGCTCTACCACTGAGCCAACTGGCCAGGGCCCCGCCTAATGATTTCTGTATGAACACTAGAACTCTTCAACTGATCAAGCCTATTCTAGCTATTTTTTTTTTTTTTTTTTTGTATTTTTCTGAAGTTGGAAATGGGGAGGCAATCAGACAGACTCCCGCATGTGCCTGACTGGGATCCACCCGGCATGCCCACCAGGGAGCGATGCTCTGCCCATCTGGGGCATTGCTCTGTTGCAACCAGAGCCATTCTAGCGCCTGAGGTAGAGGCCATGGAGCCAACCTCAGCACTGGGGCCAACTCTGCTCCAATGGAGCCTTGGCTGTAGGAGGGGAAGAGAGAGACAGAGAGGAAGGTGAGGGGGAGGGGTGGAGAAGCAGATGGGCGCTTCTCCTGTGTGCCCTGGCTGGGAATCGAACCCAGGACTCCCGCACTCCAGGCCAACGCTCTACCACTGAGCCAACCGGTCAGGGCTTCTAGCTAATTTTTAAATTTAGATTTCTGTTAAATAAATTACTACCTAAGGATCTTCTGATTTTGCTTAATTGTGTCAACAGGAACTACAACATTGACTGAAGTATAATTTTTATGACAATTGTAATTTAAACTGAGAACTTCAAAATTAATCTTGGTCTTAGGTTTATAAATATGTAATTCATACAATTAATATAAATGATAAGATTCAGATTTTTTTTTATTGTTGACACTACATTTTATTTCCATGTTGCTTGTAAAGAATACAGAAGATAATTTTAAATTCTATTGTGTAGGTGGGTTTTACAAATATAAGTCACATGTTAACACCAAAAGGTCGAGTGTATGCTGAGTTGACTGTTTCTCACCAGTCTCCTGGGGAGTTTTTATTAGTAACTGGTTCTGGATCAGAACTTCATGATCTTAGGTAAGTGCACACCTAGTAAGAAAATTTTATATGGGTTAAACATGGACTCAATCTTAAGCTGAATTTTTCTTTCACCAGTAGTTGAAAGTACAACTTTAATTCTTAAACATTATTGTTTCAAATAAGCTTCAAGTCTTTATAGGAAATTACTTAAAGTGAGGAGCCCTGTCTCCATCCCCCTTCAAAAGGTAATCCCTCTACGGAGTGTACTGGTTCCGGTAATATCAACTCCCATTTATTAGACATCATCAATGTGTCAGAACTTTTTTTACATATTATCTGAACGAATTCTCTTAATAAATAGTGTTGCATGGTATATATTATTCCCATTTTCAGATGAGAAAACTGAAATTTGGGTTAAAGTAACTTGCTGAAGCCAGTCTTTGATTCCAATACCCACATTCAGCAAGCTGCCTCCCTGGGCTGTCTCCTCCCTGATGCACACTTTGTGCTCTTTAGTCCATAGCTGGGTCTGATTGTTGACTAGCCACGTCAATCTTCACATGAATCTTTAGTCTACTATAAAACCTGTATGTAGTCTTTAGTCTAGTATTCAAAAATCATTTGGAATATTATTGTTTAATAAATGTCAGACTAGGAGTAAAAAGAACTATCATAAAAATTGGGCAGGAGAAATCTTGATGCTATTGGATTCTCAGTCTCATTATAAAATGATGCAAATTATATCATTTAATCCAAGATACATTGGGAAACATTTTAGTAGCTTAGCTTTGTATAAATTCAGATGATCATTTTATGATAGACTTGTGTAGTTCTGAGGACTGCTCCATAAATTATAAATAAGCTCTATAGCTGGCTTCCAAGAACTCATAAGACAGAAATTGAAACTATTTTTTAGAGTTTTTGTGTTTTCCTTGTGATTGTCAAAGCAATTTTGTATCTGATGACAGGCACATTATTAACTTTTGGCAGCATGAATGTGACTCCTGTGTATAGGTATTAGAGAAAATTGGGGCTTAAATTAATTTTTTAAGATTAAGTCATTAAGCCCTGGCCGGTTGGCTCAGTGGTAGAGCGTCAGCCTGGCGTGTAGAGGTCCCGGGTTCGATTCCCAGCCAGGGCACACAGGAGAAGCGCCCATTTGCTTCTCCACCCCTCCCCCTCTCCTTCCTCTCTGTCTCTCTCTTCCCCTCCCGCAGCCGAGGCTCCATTGGAGCAAAGATGGCCCGGGCGCTGGGGATGGCTCCTTGGCCTCTGCCCCAGGCGCTAGAGTGGCTCTGGTTGCAACAGAGCGACGCCCCAGAGGGGCAGAGCATCGCCCCCTGATGGGCAGAGCGTTGCCCCCTGGTGGGCGTGCCGGGTGGATCCTGGTCGGGTGCATGCGGGAGTCTGATTGTCTCTCCCCGTTTCTAGCTTCAGAAAAAAAAAAAAGATACAAAAAAAAAAAAAGATTAAGTCATTACTTTAAATGCAATAGTGCTGTCACTATTTAAAATAATTGTGTAGCAGAACTCATTTAAATTCAAGGATCTTCTGTACAGTGAAAATTATCTCCAATTTATATAAGAGGGTGGTTTATAGAAAATCACTTACCATCTCTGGGACTGTTTCTTCTACGTTAAATATTAGGTGATTATATGAAATGATACTCTGGGGACTTTTTGGTAATTCTAGACACAGTGCATGTCTTCTGAGAAATAATAATGTTATAAACATGCATTATTCAAGCAAGATTTAACACAATGTTTATGACTCAAATGCAGATGGATTGAAGAAGAGGCAGTCAAAGGTGGATATGATGTTGAAATTAAAAACATAACTGATGAGCTTGGGGTCCTTGGAGTTGCAGGGCCACATGCAAGAAAGGTCCTTCAGAAACTGACCTCTGAAGATCTTAGTGATGATGTTTTCAAGTTCCTTCAAACCAAGTCTTTAAAGGTTTCCAACATTCCTGTCACTGCTATTAGGATATCTTATACTGGTAAGAATCGAAAAATAACCTAGAGTAAGTCTCTAAAATATAAAAGAAGCTACCAGAAATGGTCTCTTTCTCTGTATGTCTGTCTTTTGTCAGTATAATTTTAGAGGAAGAGTTTTCCTGCCCAACTTTTATGACAATTCTATCTATTCACTTTTAGTCTGAGAAAGTTATACACAGATTTCCAGTTGTCCTATAGCTGCCTACCATTTGTAAGGGTAGATAAAAGAATAGGAGACATCGGCTGCTGGAATTGTTGGAAGGGTTGACAGAATATTTAGGCCAGCTGACTCTATCTGGGGACACTCAAGATTACCTCCCATAGAATATATGCACTGTCTTGAACATATCAGGCACCTCTCTTACAGCATTCCTGTTCTCTATCCTTCTTTCTAGACTCTACATGCATTAGAGAAGTCTTCATATAGCACCTAACCTTGCACATAATAGGTATTCAAAACAGAGTTGAATGAGTGGGCTTCAACTCCCCATTGGTGCACTGGGCTCACTTTTAACTTCATCTAGACTTCCTTGTCCTGTCACAGAAGGAGTACTTGGTGCCCAGGCATTTGTTCAATTACACGTTGCTCATGTTTTGGTGGTGTCCTGGAAAAACACATCACCACCAGCTATCGACACTGAGGAACAAGGAGAAAACACAGTGTAAAGGCCTTAGCTCTTCCCTGGTGGCCATGTTCCTTTTCCCCACCATCTTCCACCTAACCTTGGCAAAATGGAACCAGAATAAAGCACAATCAGAATAAAAAAAAGTAAGCAGACTGGGTTGGGTTTCATTTCCTTTGACTTTTGCCTACAGCTCTAATAGTGAAAGAAATGACCCAGTGCAGAAGAAAGCCGGAGTAGGGGGATTAGAGACTATGGCTATCCCACAATGTAGACCATTGGAATACAGGTCAGTTGAAGAGGTGTCCTAGATATCATTCTCTCTGTGAGTGGTGGGCATGATGCATCTGTAATATGGCAGTCTACTTTGCAGTGGGTTTTTGTTGCAACATTTTTTTATGAACTGCTGTTTTAAAACTCAGCAGTGTCTATGTTACATAACTGGAATCTCTCCATTTATTTGTGAGTTTTAGCTACTGCACATTAGACCTAGTGACCATTGTTCTTACTCTGATGTGGCACTTGTGGGTTTATTGTAGGTGAGCTGGGTTGGGAGCTGTACCACAGACGAGAAGATTCTGCGGCACTATATGAGGTCATCATGAATGCAGGCCAAGAGGAGAGAATTGACAATTTTGGAACATATGCCATGAATGCCTTAAGACTGGAGAAAGCTTTCAGAGCCTGGGGGTCAGAGGTTTGAAATGCTAACATCTTCATTTACATTTTGTATATTGTATATATAATGCCATTTTTATATAAGGGCTTGTTTCTTGGTGTTTTTTTTTTCATTCTTAATTTTTATAAGGGCTAGTTTTAACTGCTTTAACATTGACTGACTGTAAGAGAAATTACATATTATTAGATAACTTTATTTAATTAGGGGACGAGGTTTTTCTTTTTAGTTTCCCAATTGAAAGTTTGTTGGAGTTATGACATAATATTTATTCTGCCCAGTTCGTCCTCTTGGCATAGGGTCCTGGACACCGTATCTGGCTGTGCGGAGCTGCGGCCATGCCAAGGGAGCCTGCCCACTGCCCCGAACGGGAGGACCGCTTTTCAGATTCTTCCTCCTCCTCTGTCATGTTGCCCAGGCTCATTTTCTCCTCATATTTCTTTGGAGGAAATAACAAAAGGTGTCTTTCTGAGGAGCACAGCTGATGGTCTAGGATGTGGTGTCTAGCCTACTTCTACCATTAACAATGGGAACCAAGGGTTTTCACACGCATGATTTCCCTTACCTTCTCACGTCTCCTGATTATTGGTGATTCTTGAACAAGGGGTTGGGAGTCAGCATATCTAAATTATTCCCATTCTGGCCTGACCAGTAATAGCATAGTAGATAGAGCATTGACCTAGGATGCTGAGGTCCCAGGTTCGAAACCCCGAGGTCTCCAGCTTAAGTGTGGGGTCATCTCTATGATCTCCACACTGGTTTCTGGCTTGACGCCCAAGGTCCCTGGCTTGAGCAAGGGGTCATTGGCTTGGCTGAAGCTCCCCCCACCCTCTGTCAAGGTATGTATGAGAAGAAATCAATGAACAAGTAAAGTGCCATAACTATGAGTTGATGCTTCTCATCTCTCCCTTACTCTGTCTCTTGCCTTTCCCCTCACCTCCTGTCTCTCTGAATAAAGAAATAAGTAAATAATCCCCATTCTGCACACAGTCATACTAAGAAACAGTAAACAACTTGGTCCATGTTAAATGAAGTGGCCAAACTATGGTTCAAACTCTGTGCTCCTATTTTATTTCCAACATGGCAGGCTATCTCTCTGTTGTCAGTATAATTTTAGAGGCGAGATGAGGAACAGTGGTAAAGGATGTACTTTACAAGGGAGTCTCTTGAGTTTGAATTTATCCTCCACCACATATGTGATCTTAACTCTCCAGAGCTTCTGTTTACTTTCCTATAAAACAGAGATACTCTTTCTCCTATAGAGGTACAGATATTAGATAGTCTATAAAGTGCCTAGCACATAATAGAATTAATTTAACTGGAGAGCAGAGTGGGTTTGGAAGAACAGGCAGGGCCCCTTGGGCATTTAAATGATGGGTGGGAGCAAGTAGGCTTTGAGATGGAGAAAGCAGCTTCCTGGAGCCACTCTTAAGAACAAGGGCCCTGGGGGCAGGTTGTCATTTTGCAGGAGAAAGGCTCTATTAAGGGATTCCCACCTACAAGGGGGGCCTTAGATGGGGTTGCAGCAGGGAGCGAAACAGGACAGCTCTGTCCCCACACTGCTTCCTACAGAAGGAAGCAGCAGCCCAGCCTCCTGCCTCTGTTATCTGCGCTCCTCTCTGGGAGCATCCTCTAGGGCTGCGCTCCCGCTGGGAGCGTCCTCTGGGGCTGCGCTCCTCTCTGGGAGCGTCCTCTAGGGCTGTGCTCCTGCTAGGAGCCTCCTCTGGGGCTGCGCTCCCGCTGGGAGCGTCCTCTGGGGCTGGGCTCCTGCACCCTCTGCTCCCAGCTCTGCCGGCACTACTTCCCTCCAGTGCTATTACAGCAATTTGTCTTTTGGATTTCATTTTCATTTTTTTTTTCCAGAGAAATTCTGAAACTTTGAGCAGATAAAACATAATTTTAGAGTTGTTCAAATTAATTAGAATACAGGAGACCAAATTTTATGTCATGTGAAACAAGCTTATATTACTCATTTGGTTTATGCTAGTTCTGTGCTATCCTTTTTTTTTTTTTTTTTTTTACAGGGACAGAGAGAGAGTCAGAGAGAGGGATAGATAAGGACAGACAGGAACAGAGAGAGATGAGAAGCATCAATCATTAGCTTTTTGTTGCGGCTCCTTAGTTGTTCATTGATTGCTTTCTCATATGTGCCTTGACTGTGGGCCTTCAGCAGACTGAGGAACCCCTTGCTTGAGCCAACAACCTTGGGACCAAGCTGGTGAGCTTTGCTCAAACCAGACGAGCCCGCGCTCAAGCTGGCGACCTTGGGGTCTCGAACCTGGGTCCTCCACATCCCATTCTGATGCTCTATCCACTGCGCCACCGCCTGGTCAGGCTGTGCTATCCTTTTTTAAGTTTGGCTACTTTTTATGAGGTCTAGACAAGTTCTCTTAGAGCAAAAGATACCAATAGCAACAAAATAAAACAAACAAAACCCACTAACTTCAGATCTAGTTCCCAAGTAATGGCTTTAGCTCTGGAAGTATATTAGAGTAACTCACTGCATTTGAAAAGATTGAAGTTCAACCTCTATTTTTGCCTTTTCTCTTTTCCTGAACACTGTAGAAGTCATTTTCCTAGCATCTGATTTCTCCTCTATTTATCCTGATTCCCGGATAATTGCAAGATAAGTAAATTACTTCATAATTTTCCAAAACCAGATTATGCAAAATTATTACATAAAAACTATGAAAGTCTTGTTTCCGGAAGGAATTTCATATTGTGGTATTCCCCTGGATATTTATTGTAATAAAAGTCATGGAAGCAAACTGAATTTTAGTTTCTAGTTTGCTATTGAAATAATAGCTGAAAGGCTATACTTGAATTTTAGATTAAAAATTTTTTTTATTTAGAAAATTAAATTCAACAGGGTGGCATTGGTCAATAAGAGTATATAGGTTTCAGGTAAACATCTCTATAGCATTTGAACTGTTAAGTTGTGTACCCATCACCCAAAGTCAAAGCATTTTCCATCACCTTATATTTATTCCTCTTTTTACCCTGTCCCCCCTCTCCCACACTCTCTCCTCCCTGGTAACCGCTTCACTTTTATCTATGTCTATGAGTCTCAGTTAAAAAAAATCACTTTAAAGATTAGTCCATATTTTTTCTTTTTCAGAATCTATATTAAAAATAAAAAAAATACTCTTTTCTAAAAGAAAAACAATAAACATGAAAGTTACTGAAATGATTTACACTCATTTAAGATTTACAGTGTGTGCTTCCCTTTTAGATGAACTGTGATACAAACCCCTGGGAAGCTGGACTGGAATGTTTTGTAAAGCTAAATAAGGTATGTTTACATGCCAAAGTGTATTTGAAGTAAGTTTTAAAATTATGCTGTTTCATGACAGAGCCTTGCTTTAAAATTTAACCAAGTGTGACATAGGACAAATGAATTGAACAGAAATGCTAAGCATTGCTCAGGTGCTTCATGCTAAGCTTTGTCAGTTAAAACTATTGCAATGTGCTTATAGAGGTAAGATAGCTGAACCCAGCAACTTTAAATAGTAAATCTACATTCTGAGATAAAAATTAGTAAGGTTAAAACGTCAGCAGATATTCTTGTAAAACTGGTGACTTGGGAAGCCACACATCAGCTTGTCAAGCATACTGCATTAATTGACTCCCTGGGTGCTCACAGCACAAAGCAGCCTCGCCCCTGCGGATATATCCATCTACTGATTAAGCATGTTTGTATGTAACTGCAACATCAGAGTAGAAGCAAATAAGACATTTTTAAATCTGTTTACCATAAAATAGGTATTTACTAGAAGCCAATACAAGCCCAAAGAATCATAACAGATATTAACATTCTAAAAGGAACTCCTCACTCAGTGGCTCTCTAAGTGCAGTTCTCAGACGGAACACGTCAGCATCATCTGGGAGCTTGTTAGAAATGCAGTTTCTCAGGTTGCACACCAGACCCTACTAAATCAGAGTCTCTGGGGGTCAGGCCAAGAAATCTGTTTTTCCAAGCTTCAGGGGATTCTGGTGCACCTGAAGTTTGAGAAGCACCACCCTACAATAATTATTGTGGAAAAGCATATTCTGAGGCCAACTTATTACAGCTTAGCTTATCTATAGAAGCCCTATAGATGAGGTTATCCCATTGTATGGACTGGATGTCGTGTCCCTCCAAAATTCATGTGTTGAAATATTTAATCCCCATAACATGATGCTATTTGAAGGTGGGGCTTTTGAGAGGTAATTAGGTTTAGATGATGTCATGGGGCGTTGCTCCCATGTTGGAATTCATGTTCTTATGAGAAGAGGATGAGAGACCAGCTGCTCGCTCTCAGCGAGAAAGTGGCCATCGGCAAGCCAGGAAGAGGACACTTACAGGGAGACTGAATTGGCTAGCACCTTGATCCTGGACTTCCTAGCCTCCAAAACTGAGAGAAATAAATTCCTTTTGTTTAAGCCCCCCCCCCCCCACCCGTTTGTGGTACTGTACTAGAGCCGCTGGAGCTGATCAGACGCCCATTGAGCAGTGGTTGGTTACCATAGGACAGGGGTCCCCAAACTTTTTACACAGGGGGCCAGTTCACTGTCCCTCAGACTGTTGGAGGGCTGGACTATAAAAAAAAAACTATGAACAAATCCCTATGCACACTGCACATATCTTATTTTAAAGTAAAAAAACAAAACGGGAACAAATACAATATTTAAAATAAAAGAACAAGTAAATTTCAATCAACAAACTGACCAATATTTCAATGGGAACTATGCTCCTCTCACTGACTACCAATGAAAGAGGTGCCCCTTCCGGAAGTGCGGCGGGGACCGGATAAATGGCCTCAGGGGGCCGCATGTGGCCCATGGGCCGTAGTTTGGGGACCCCTGCCATAGGAGAACTCGATAGAGCGGCAGCTAGGTTGTAGGTTGGAGCAGCAGCTGCTGCTGCTGTTCAGGATACTTGTGAGAATTCCAAAACCAAACTGTCCTGCCGTAGGTGCTAATAAGCTAAAGTAAAGTCTGTTTCCCATCCTACAGAAATATCTGAGCACATGCACATGAACCAGGCTAAAGAAACTTCTTTAATGCTCCTGTGTCAGTTCCCAAATTCTTAGCTAAGATATTAACATAAACATGTATTAAACTTACAGTATTAGATTTTAGGAAAAAGAGCCTCTTCCTAAGGATTTTAAAGGGAATAGCCTTCTATGCATATTTCCCATGACTTTTATTTTTATGATGTACTGTCTGCCTCCAGACCAGAGCAAGCAGGTTCTCGGAATTCAGGCAAACCCTAGAAACAGATTGCTCTTTCTGGTAACATAGGTCTTAGTTTCGCTGTTTAAAATAAGGATCGAAATGGCCTGGCTCTTGAAAGTACTCAAGTTCTGTTGTTGGTCACTATTAGGTAAATAGTTAACTGTCTCTTTTGCTTCAATGTTTGGTATTATTCAGGAAGAAGGCACAGATAAATTATCTCTTCGTATTGAAAATGGATTTTAAAACTCCCTTTATGGTTATAAGCAGGTGTGGATTGCATATTTATTAGTTCCTTTAAATTAGTTCAATAACCACAGCCCAGCTCAGAACTAAGTTAGTTAACAGATAGTAATTTTGATGTATGATGTGTTTTTTATGATTTCTGACTTGTTGCTTCTCATTCTGGTGTCACAAAGTTGATTTCTAATGCTTTCATTGGGTGAAGGCCCATGTAGCACAGGGCCTGGGCCCACCTGAGCAGTTCTCTTCATTTTAATGATGTTGACTCAGGGACCTAGTGGGTATCAACCTGGTCATAGTGATGTTTACTAGCTTCCTAGACAGGTGACTAGGTTGGTTCAACCTCATTTACATCCTACAGACACACCTGGTTTCACTGCTGTTCACCACTGTGCTTCACAGATGCATGTTTTACTGACTGAAGGCAAGGTCTCGATACTTGAGTACTGCAGTAAAGTAAGTTGTGATATCTTCTGCTGGTGGAGAACCTTGCCTTCAGTTTGTAAAAAAACCCACATCTGTGAAGTATACAGTAAAGTAAACAGCGATCAAACCAGGTGTGTGTCTACACGGAATCCCTGCGTGGCTCTTGAGCATTTACACGATTGTATAAGCCGTAATGTGAACAAAAACAGAGATGCAACCATGTCACAGCAGGAGGGCTCCTAGAGGTCACTCAGCACCACCTCCTCATTGGAGAGTGGGAAAACTGAAGCAGAGATAAAAGGGACCCAGGTGTGTCACTAGGGTTAGCCCATTTGATCTCTGACCTCACTCTAGTGTGTCTCACCCATCACTTCCTCCAGCAAGGTCCTTTCCCATAAAGAGCTTATCAGTCTTGAATAACTGCCCAGGAGTCCCTTTTTCTGGGAACAGGTATCTTAGAATTCACATGAACTACACCTTATTACTTGATACCTCCCATAGTCATGCTTTTGTTATAAGTGTGTTTTTTTTTTGTTTTTTTTTTGTATTTTTCTGAAGCTGGAAACGGGGAGGCAGTCAGACAGACTCCCGCATGCGCCCGACCGGGATCCACCTGGCATGCCCACCAGGGGGCAATGCTCTGCCCATCTGGGGCGTCGCTCTGTTGCAACCAGAGCCACTCTAGCGCCTGGGGCAGAGGCCACAGAGCCATCCTCAGCGCCGGGGCCATCTTTTGCTCCAATGGAGCCTTGGCTGCAGGAGGGGAAGAGAGAGGGACAGAGAGGAAGGAGAGGGGGAGGGGTGGAAAAGAAGATGGGCGCCTCTCCTGTGTGCCCTGGCCGGGAATCGAACCCGGGACTTCTGCACGCCAGGCCGATGCTCTACCACTGAGCCAACCAGCCAGGGCCAACATTGTGTGTTTTATGATAGGGTCAGAATAGCTGCTTTGCCCATTTTGAGAAAGAAAATAGGTGAGTGTGGAGATGGATTATTAGGCTTTGTTACACTAAACTGGGTTCTTGTAAAACTGGTACAAAAGTAGGGAGAAGAAAAATGAAATGGGGAAGAAATCTTAGATGGCAAAGGAAGGCAGTGTGATGGCACTCGCCTTCCTTCTCAGAGCTGTCTGAGCTTCACCCCCCTGGCCCTGGCATGAGTGAAGTGGATTAACATGACGGCCAACTCATTCATCTAGTCCCCGTGGGTTAAGTTTCATTTATTAACCACTTTGCTAGACCACAGGTCTGAAAGCTAAAGATTTAACTCCTGGTGTCTCTCAGATCTCCTGAAACTTGAAACAGGTGGTATTTCAGGAACTAAAGCTATGGGACACATTCTAAACATTAATTGTGAAAAGACCACCCACACGAGGAGGGTTGTTTGGCTGCAAACGGCGCCACCTTGTGGACAGTGAGCACAGGGCCTGGAAAGGAGGTGTTACCAGAATTGTGACGCAGGTGAAAATCATTGACTATTTTGTATACTTTTACATTTCCTCAGCTAAAACCCCTTTACTCTAAACTCATATCATTGCTCTGGCTGTCATTAGAGTTTGTTCCAAATGAAGTTACTCTCAGGGAAAAAAGTTAGTGGCATTTTTTTTCTTGAAATTAAAGAAATGTATTAATCAAAAGCAAAAGGAAAATAAGCTGCTTTAAAATAGAATCATATGTGTCCTTGGAACTTTCCTCTTGGAATTACTAAGTCTTTGTCCATTTCCAGAGAACCTCAGCCAGGATCCACAGAGAACCAGGTACCGAGTGTAATGTGTTTAAACAGATCAGAAGAATATTTCTTCTATATATAAGAATATTCTTTCTCTCCCTCCTTTTTCCTGTCTTGGGCTTCTAACCAGTAGGAATGGAATAAAATGTATATATTAATCACAAGTTAGAAGACAATGTTGATTCTAGAAAATATGGGATCTCTCTTTGAAGAAAAATTATTTAAAGCATAACTATTAAGTAAGCAAAACAAGATGAAAAACAGTACAGTAGCAAAGAGCTTTTCACCAGGCTTACTATACCCTAAGTATTCAATAAATATTAGCATTTTAAAAGCATCAAAGTGGAACTAAATCATTGTTGACAAACAGCAAGTTAGAGCGAATGTCTAGTAAGTGACAGTGGAAAAAGTACCCGACTCTGTGGAGGATATTTTAGGTAAGTAGTAGCAGGAATTGAGGAGGCAGAACATTTCCATTAGGCTTGGTCTTGGCGGCATGTTGGAATCATTTGGAGTATGATTCTTTTAAATCATACGATGATTTTTTTTTCCTACTAGCAAACTCTATTTGTCACTATGCTCCCCCAGTAAATGGCATTATATAATAATGATATTTCAAAGAATCTACCAGCATTCCACACACTATGTTTAGCAGAATAGTATTTGTTTTTAATTTTAATTTTTTAGATTTAATTTGCATAATCCCTTCACCTTTTTCACCTAGCCCCCAACAACTCTCCCCTCTGACAGCTGTCAGTCTGCTCTCTGTATCTATGAGTCTGTTACTCCTTGGTTTGTTAGTTTCTTTTGTTCATTAGATTCCACATATAAATGAAATCATACAGTACTTGTCTTTCTCTGACTGGTTTATTTCACTTAGCACAATCATCTCCAGGTCCATTCATGCTGTCACAAAGGGTAAGGTTTTCTTCCTTTTTACATCTGAGTGGTATTTCATTGTGTATATGTACCACAGCTTTTTTGTCTACTTCTCTGTTGATGGACACTTAGGCTGCTTCTAAATCTTGGCTATTGTAAATGATGCTGCAATGAACATAGAGGTGCATACATTCTTTTGAATTAGTGTTTTGGGTTTCTTCAGATATACTCCCAGAAGTGGAATTGCTGGATCATAAGGCAGTTCCATTTTTAATTTTTTGAGATAACTTCATACTGCTTTCCGCAGTGGCTGCACCAGTCTGCAATCCCACCAGCAGTGCAGGAGGGTTCCCTTTTCTCCACATCTTCACCAACAACATTTGTTATTCATTGATTTATTGATGGTAGCCATGCTGACAGGTGTGAAGTGATATCTCATTGTAGTTTTAATTTGCATTTCTCTGATGATTAGTGACAATGAGTAGCTTTTCATGTCTGTTGACCATCTGTATGTTCTCTTTAGAAAAATGTTGATTCAGATCCTTTGCCCATTTTAAATTAGATTGGTTTGTTTTTAGTGTTTTTGGTGCTGAAATTTTTTTTTTTAATAATTTTATTTTTAATGGGGCGACATCAGTAAATCAGGATACATATATTCAAAGATAACAACTCCAGGTTATCTTGTCGTTCACTTATGAGCATACCCATCACCCAAAGTCAGATTGTCCTCTGTCACCTTCTATCTAGTTTTCTTTGTGCCCCTCCCCCTCCCCCTTTCCCTCTCCCTCTCCCCCCTCCCCCCATAACCACCACACTCTTATCAATGTCTCTTAGTTTCACTTTTATGTCCCACCTACATATGGAATAATGCAGTTCCTGTTTTTTTCTGATTTACTTATTTCACTTCGTATAATGTTATCAAGATCCCACCATTTTGCTGTAAATGATCCAATGTCATCATTTCTTATGGCTGAGTAGTATTCCATAGTGTATATGTGCCACATCTTCTTTATCCAGTCATCTATTGATGGGCTTTTTGGTTGTTTCCATGTCCTGGCCACTGTGAACAATGCTGCAATGAACATGGGGCTGCATGTGTCTTTACGTATCAATGTTTCTGAGTTTTTGGGGTATATTTTGGTGCTGAAATTTTAAAGTTCATTATAAATTTTAGATATTAAGTTCTTATCAGATGTATTATTGGTGTATGTGTTCTCTTATTCAGTGGGTTTTTTTATTTTGTTTATGGTTTTCTTTGCTATGAAAACCCTTTTTATTTTAATATAGTCTATTTGTTTATTTTTTTGTTTCCCTTGCCCAACGTGAGATATCAGAAAAAATAGTGCTATGAGAAATGTCTGAGATTTTACTGCCTATGTTTTCTTCTAGGATTCAAGCCTAACATTTAAGTCTTTAATCCATTTTACAATTATTCTTGTATATGGTGTAAGATGGTGGTTTAGTTTCTTTTTTTTTTTTTTTTTTTTTGGCATGTGTCTGTCCAATTTTCTTAACACCATTTATTGAATAGACTGTCTTTATCCCATTGTATGTTCTTGTCTCCTTTGTCAAATATTAATTGACCATGAAGGTGTGGGTTTATTTCTGGGCTCTCTATTTTGTTACATTGACCTATATATCTGTTTTTATGCCAGTGCCATGCTGTTTTGATTACTATGGGCATGTAGTATAGTTTGATTTCAGGCAGCATGATTCCTCCAACTTTTTTCTTCTTTCTCAAGATTTCTGTGGCTATTTGGGTTTTTCTATGACTCCATATAAATTTTTGGAATATTTGTTCTAGTTCTGTGAAATACTCTATTGGTATCTTGATAGGAATTATGTTGAATCTATAGATTTCTTTGGGTAGTATAGACATTTTAATGATATTAAATCTTCCTATCTATGAATATAGTCTGTGCTTCCACTTATTTGTATCTTCTTCAATTTCTTCCTACGATGCTTTAAAAAGTCCTGAGGCTCAATCTGTATCCCAGATCAATTTAAAATGAATCTCTGGGGGTGGGTACTCAGGCAACAGTATTTTGTTTTAATTCCCCAGATGATTGCAGGAAAGATTGAGAATGATTGTTTTAAATCAATGATTTTCAACTGGCTGAACTTTTCTATCTTGGAGAACTTTAAAAAAATTATCTGATGCCCTGCCCTGAATAGTTCTCAAAGTGTGGCCCCCAGACTAGTAACATCAATGTTACCTTAGGACCAGTTAGAAATTCAAGATATTGAGTACCATCCCAGACCCTGAAAATCAGAAACTGGGGACCCAACAGTCTGCTTTAACAAGCCCTCCAAGAGATTCTCTTAAAAAAAATTTTTTTTAATTACACTTTACATCCAATATTATCATTTATTAGTTTCAGGGGTACAGCATAATGGTTAGTTAGACAATTTTTACAAACTATTCCCCCTGATATTTCCAGTACCCAAACTGAAAACATACATATTATATCAATATTACAATATTATTGATTATGTACAATATTATTGACTACATTTCCTATGTTGTACCTTACATCCCCAATGACTTGTAACTACCAACCTGTTCTTTTTAGTTCCTTCACTATTTCTATCCATCCACCCAGCCTCCTTCCCCTCTAGCAATCATCAGTCTGTTCTCTGTATCTATGACAGGAAATTCTGATTTATGCTTAAGTTTGGGAACATTGACCTACCCCAAACCAACTGGGAGTGGGGGCAGGTAATAGAATCTGGGATTCTTGGTTTTATTATGCACTGAAGGTTGAGAACCTCTGTCTTAGTTCTTTTAACCTCATGCCTGCTATGGTCCTGCTGTGGAATAAACAAGAAAGCAGAAAAACAAGTAAGAATGATCAGAGGCCAGTGCTGTAGAAATCTGTAGTGAGTTGGAAATAAGTCAGCAGATGACCCATTGGGCTAGTCTGCTGGTGAATATATTCTATCCCCACCCTTTTGAGGGACTGGCAGTAAATGAAAAAGAAAAAACACCAAATTCTAGCTATGTAGCCTTGGCAAAGCTATTTAATTTCATTTTGCTTCTGAAATTGCTGATTTGTAAAATAAGGGCTTGCTTGCCATATCTAAAATTCTATGAAATACCAGCTAGCAGAATAGTTTGATGACATTGGTTCTATGTTATCTATATGAGCCACAAAATTGTGTCCTTTTATTAAGACATCCTTATTCTCTTACCTATTTCTGTCACTGAAAAAGGAAAAAAGGGAAGGAAAAAATAAAAAAGGAAGTAAAACCTAGGCTGAGATAAAGTTTATAATTCCTAAAACATCTTTCAGAGTATATTAAACTAATAGCCATTGAATCATTATCCCCATATATCCCCAATTACCGTTATCAAACAGTAATTCCACGCTATAAATTTAAGTGTGCTGTTTAGTGGACGTTCTAATTTGGAAGTCCATGTACCCTGGTCTAGAAATGAATTGAAGTAATTCTCTAGATTGCTTTTATTTTATTATTTTTTTATTTTAACAGCTTAACTAAACATGCAGAAAATTGACATTGAAAGTTACCATTCTATGTTTTAATGAATGTATACACTCATGAAACCATCACCATGACGAAGATGGTGAACATGTCTCCCGTCCCAAGCAGTTTGTTTGTACCCCTGTATCTTTTCATTTGTCTAATAGTGTCTTTTGAAGGGCAGAAGTTTTTAATTTTTGAAATTTAAAGTTCTGCCCTGGCCGGTTGGCTCAGCGGTAGAGCGTCGGCCTAGCGTGCGGAGGACCCGGGTTCGATTCCCGGCCAGGGCACACAGGAGAAGCGCCCATTTGCTTCTCCACCCCTCTGCCGCGCTTTCCTCTCTGTCTCTCTCTTCCCCTCCCGCAGCCAAGGCTCCATTGGAGCAAAGATGGCCCGGGCGCTGGGGATGGCTCTGTGGCCTCTGCCTCAGGCGCTAGAGTGGCTCTGGTCGCAACATGGCGACGCCCAGGATGGGCAGAGCATCGCCCCCTGGTGGGCAGAGCTTCGCCCCTGGTGGGCGTGCCGGGTGGATCCCGGTCGGGCGCATGCGGGAGTCTGTCTGACTGTCTCTCCCTGTTTCCAGCTTCAGAAAAAAAAAAAAAAAAAAAAAAAAAAAAAGAAATTTAAAGTTCTTATCAATTTGTTCTTTAATATAAGATTATGCTTTTGTTGTATATCGAAGAAATCTTTGCCTAGCTAGCCAAAATCACTAGGACATTCTGCTGTTTTCCCTAAGGGTTTTATCATCTTTTTATATATAGGCCTATGATTCATTTTTACTTAATTTTTATATCTGGTGCAAGATATGAAATACTATATTTTTTAGCATGTAAACATCCAGTGATTTTCAGTATTATTTGTTTAAAAAACTACATAGGCCTGGCCAGCTGGCTCAGTGGATAGAGTGTTGGCCCAGCATGCGGAAATTCCTGGTTCAATCCCAGGTCAGGGTGCATAGGAGAATCGACCATCTGCTTCGCTTCCCCTCCATCACCCCCATCTCTCTTTCTTCCTCTCTCGCAGCCAGTGGCTGTACTAGTTCGAGCTTCTGCCCTGGGCACTGAGGATAGCTCAGTTGATTTGAGCATTGGGCCTAGATGGGAAGGAGCTGGAAGCTTCAACTCCCATATGTGCCTTGACCAGGCAAGCCCAGGGCTTTGAACCGGCGACCTCAGCTTTTCCAGGTCGACGCTTTATCCACTGTACCACCACAGGTCAGGCCAACTTTTCATTTTTAAAATAAAACTCAGTAATTATTTTTTTTCTATATTGTTGGATTTTATTTGATAATTTTAAAAGGAAAATTTGCAGCTACATCCTCCTTACAGGCTGTTATAGCTTGCAATTATTTTCTTCCTCTTTTGAATGGACTGCAAACTTCTTCTTCTTCTTCCTTTTTTAAAGATTTTATTTATTGGTTTTAAAGGGGGGAGGGACTGAGAAGCAACAACTCTTAGTTCACTGCTTCTTGTATGTGCCTGGATTTGGCAAGCCCAGGGTTTTGAACTGGTGACCTCAGCATTCCAGGTCAATATGTTATTCAATGTGCCACCATACATAAGTCAGGCTGGACTGTAAACTTCTAAGTACAGATTCTGGCAATATAAATTGTGCTTTGTTTACCACCTTATCCAATTTTAACACCTAGCTCAGGGCTGGTATATAACAGATGCCCAGCAAGTACATATTTTCTTGTTGAAAGCAGTAGTCAAGAGAGGATGGTGGAGGAGAGACAAGATGGTGCTGGAGTAGGCGGACGTACCAACTTCCACCTCCCAGAACCAAAGTGGATTACAACTTAATTTTAAGAACCATCATCTGGAAAAACTAACTTTGGACTAAACTAAGAGGACTCTTCAACCAAGGAACAGTGAAGAAGCCACACTGAGACTGGTAGGAAAAGCGGAGATGTAGAGAGGGCTGCCCAGCTCCCCAGAGAAAACTGCAAACCCAGAGAGACTTGTGTGGTGGGAAGTGAGTTTTGCAGAGAGGAGAGGGTCCTGAGTCCCAGAAACAAAGCCCCAGCCTGCAGCCCCAGAGCCTAGAAGAGGCGTACGGATAGTATTTAGTTGGAAACAAGTCAGGATACTGTTTGTGAGAAAGAGACAGATTTCTCAGACCCAGGATTCTTCTTAAAGGGACCGCGCAGAAAACCTCTTTCACAACCACTCACCTGGGACTTCAGGGGATGGGGAGAGAGGAGAGGACTGGAGTAGCAGGAAGAGAGTGTAATCTAGGAGGCACAGGGAAAAACACTTTGAAAGACAGCCACCCTAACCCCTGGGCTGAGTCACCCTCCAAATCTGAAGTGAATATTTCCCTGGGAACAGCAATACCAGCAAAGGGAAGCAGGACACCAGCCAAACAAGCTCTCCCGCAGCACTCAGAACAGAGTCACTTAGAAGGAGGGAACCTTCAGGAATACAGTAGTGAGTGCTGAGGTCTGAGCAGCAGTGCCCCCACTCACACTGCTGAGTCCTCGCTGGAGGGCAGGAGGCAGCAGGACATGAAAGCACAGTCCTGTCGGTTGGCAGGGACAGAAGCCAGGTGGGCCATGACTGAGGCCCGGCTTGAGCTCAGTCCCGCCTGGTGGGGGTGGAAGGGGCACACAAAAGTGGTCTGACCCGGCTGTGGGCAGGTGAGGAAGAGCGGTACGGCCTGCAATCCCGCCCACAGACGCAAGGCAAAAAAACAGGCAAAAGCGGGAGAACTGGAGGAGAGCTGTGGCTGGGCAGGGGCGTGCAGCCCTGCCCAGGAGCCGGGGCTTGCAGCCAGCTGCAAACGCAGCCCTGCCACTGGAGGTGGGGCAAAAGCTAGGGAACAGGCAGAGACCCATGGCTGAGCAAGGGTGCACAGCCCCCACCCCTGGAGCAGGGTCTTGCCGCTGTCAGGAACACAGCCCTGCCTGCAGGGGCAAGGCTAAAGCCGGGAATGGGTGGAGACCCGTGGCTGAGCATAGGTGTGCAGCCCAGCCTGTGGTGCCAAGGCGTCCTGCTCCAGCACAGAGCATAGCCACACCTGAGGGGGCAGGGTGAAGGCCAGGTCGACCAGGACTTGTAGCCTGGGCACATGAACACAGCCCTGCCTATGGAGGAGAGGTAGAAACCGCAGTGACTGCTACAGCTGGCAGATGCTGGCAACGCCTGCACTGGAATTCCTAAGGCAGCTGCAGAGGGGGTGGTAGGCCTACAGACAGACCACACCTAGGGAACACAGAGGCCACACCCAATCGACTCCAGTGCCCACACCCTTCTTATGCACAGACAGAATGCGAAGGCAGAGAAATGCAACCCAAATGAATTAAGAGAAATCCCCAGAAAAGGATTTGAATGAGTCAGATATAAACAAATTACCGGATGCAGAGTTTAAAATAATGATTTTTAGGATGCTCAAAGATCTTAGAACAGCAATAGATGGACATAGTGAGTACCTAAATAAAGAGATAGCAAATATAAAAAAGGACATTGAAATAATAAAAAAGAATCAGTCAGAAATGACAAATACAATATCAGAAATGAAGAACACAATGGAAGGAATTAAAAACAGGATGGATGAAGCTAAGGAACAAATCAGTGAGTTAGAGGACAAGATAAACGAAGGCACGGATGCTGAGCAGCAAAAAAGAAAAGAGACTCAAAAAGTCTGAGGAAACTAAGAGAGCTCTGTGACAATATGAAGAGAAATAACATCTGCATCATCGAGGTTCCTGAAGAAGAAGAGAAAGAACAAGGGATAGAAACCTTGTTCAATCATATCATAGCTGAAAACTTCCCTAAATTGATGCAGGAAAAAGTCACACAAGTTCAAGAAGCACAGAGAATTCCATTAAAGAGAAACCCAAAGAAATTCACACCAAGACACATCATAATTAAAATATCAAAGCTAAGAGATAAAGAGAAAATATTAAAAACTAGAGAATAAAAGGCTATCACCTACAAAGGAGCCCCCATAAGCATGACATCCAACTTCTCAACAGAAACTGTTGAGGCCAGAAGGGAATGGCAAGAAATAGTCAAAGTAATGCAGAACAAGAGCTTACAACCAAGACTACTTTATCTAGCAAGACTATCATTTAAAATTGAAGGAGAAATAAAAAGCTTCCCCCCCCAAAAAAAGAAAAAAAAACCCTCAAGGAATTCATTACCACCAAACCAGTACTGCAAGAAATGTTAAGGGGCATGTTATAAACAGAACAAAGGGGGAAAAGAATATAGAAAAAGAGGAAGGTAGCTTTAAAGAATAAAATGGCAATAAACAACTACATATCAATAATAACCTTAAATGTAAATGGATTAAATGATCCAATCAAAAGACATAGGATAGCTGCGTGGATAAGAAAACAAGACCCATACATATGCTGTCTACAAGAGACACATCTCAAAACAAAAGATACACATAGACTAAAGGAAAAAGGATGGAAAAAATATTTCATGCAAATGGAAATGAAAAATAAAGCTGGAGTAGCAATACTTATATCAGACAAAATAGACTTTAAAACAAAGGCTACAGTAAGAGATAAAGAAGGTCACTACATAATGATAAAGGGAGCAATCCAACAGGAAGATGTAACCATTATAAATATCTATGCACCTAATATAAGAGCACCTAAATATATAAAGCAGACTTTGATGTATATAATGGGCAAGATCAACAGCAATACTATAATAGTAGGGGATTTCAATATCCCACTAACATTACTAGATAGATCTTCAAGAAAAAAAATTGGCCTGACCTGTGGTGGTGCAGTGGATAAAGCGTCGACCTGGAAATGCTGAGGTTGCCAGTTCGAAACCCTGTGCTTGCCTAGTCAAGGCACATATGGGAGTTGATGCTTCCAGCTCCTCCCCACCTTCTCTCTCTGTCTCTCCTTTCTCTCTCCCTCTCTGTCTCTCTCTCTCTCCCTTTCTCCTCTCTAAAATGAATTTTTTAAAAATTTTTTAAAAATTTAAAAAAAAGAAAGAAAATTAACAAAGAAACAGCAGACTTAATGGACACACTAGATCAACTCGATATAATAGATATCTTCAGTACCTTTCACCCTAAAGAAGCAGAATATACATTCTTTTTAAGTGCTCATGGTACATTCTCTAGGATAGGCCACATGTTAGGGAATAAAAGAGGTCTCAAATTTAAGAAAACTGAAATCATATCAAGCATTTTCTCTGATCACAATGGCATGAAACTAGAAATCAACCGCAACAGAAAAACTGAAAAATACTCAAACACATGGAAACTAAATAGCATGATATTAAATAATGAATGAGTTAACAATGAGATCAAAGAAGAAATTTAAAAATTCCTAGAAACGAAAGATAACGAGCATACAACTCAAAATTTATGGGACACAGCAAAAGTAGTACTAAGAAGGAAGTTCATAGCACTACAGGCATACCTTAAAAAGCTAGAAAAAGCTCAAATAAACAACCTAACCCAGCATCTAAAAGAACTAGAAAAAGAACAGCAAGTAAAGCCCAAATGTAGTAGAAGAAAGGAAATAATAAATATCAGAGCAGAAATAAATGACATAGAGGCTAAAGAAACAATACAGAGGATCAATGAAACAAAGAGCTGGTTCTTTGAAAGGGTAAACAAGATTGATGAACCTTTAACCAGACTCACCAAGAAAAAAAAAAAGAGAGGACTCAAATAAATAAAATAAAAAATGAGAGTGGAGAAATAACAAATGACACAACAAAAATACAAAATATTGTAAGAAAATACTATAATGAACTGTATGTCAAAAAGTTAAACAACCTAGTTGAAATAAATTCCTTGAAACCTATTATCTTTCAAAAATTAATCTGGAAGAATCAGAAAACCTAAACAGACCAATTACAACAAATGAGATCGAAACATATCAAACTTCCAACAAACAAAAGTCCTGGGCCAGATGGCTTCACAGGTGAATTCTACCAAAGATTCAAAGAAGAACTAACTCCTATCCTTCTCAAACTATTTCAAAAAATTCAAGAGGAAGGAATACTTCCAAGCTCCATTTATGAGGCGAGCATAATTCTCATTCCAAAACCAGGCAAAGACAACACAAAGAAAGAAAACAATAGGCCAATATCCCTGATGAATTTAGATGCTAAAATCCTCAACAAAATATTAGCAAACCAGATCCAGCAATACATGAAAAAAATCATACATCATGATCAAGTGGGATTTATTCTGGGGAGGCAAGGATGGTACAATATTTGTAAATCAATCAATGTGATTCATCACATAAACAAAAGGAAGGAGAAAAACCACATGATGATTTCAATAGATGCAGAAAAAGTATTTAATAAAATCCAGCACCCATTCATAATCAAAACACTCAGCAAAGTGGGAATATAGGGAACATACCTCAACATGTTAAAGGCCATCTATGAAAATCCCACAGCCAACATGCTAATTAATAGGCAAAAATCAAAAGCAATCCCCCTAAGATGAGGAACAAGACAGGGGTGCCCCCTTTCACCACTCTTATTTAACATAGTGCTGGAAGTCCTAGCTATAGCAGCCAGACAAGAAAAAGAAATAAAAGATATTTATATTGGAAAAGAAGAAGTAAAACTATCATTATTTGCAGATGATATGATACTGTACATAGAAAACCCTAGAGTCACAGTAAAAAAATTGCTGGAGCTGATAAAGGAATTTAGCAAGGTGCAGGATATAAAATTAATACTCAGAAATCAGAGGCTTTTTAATACACCAACAATGAACTGTCAGAAAGAGAAATTAAAGAAACAATCCTCTTCACTATTGCAACAACAACAAAAAAGTACCTAGGAGTAAATTTAACCAAGGAAGTTAAAGACCTGTTCTCGGAAAATTACAAAGCATTGATAAAAGAAATCAAGAAAGATACAAACAAGTGGAAGCATATACCATGCTCATGGTTAGGAAGAATAAATATCATCAAAATGTCTATACTACCCAAAGCAATTTATAAGTTCAGTGCAATACCAATTAAAATACCAATGAAATACTTCAAAGATATAGAACACATACTTCAAAAATTTATATGGAACCAAAAAAGAACACGAATAGCCTCAGCAATCTTGAAAAGGAACAATAAAGTGGGAGGTATCACATTTCCTGATATCAAGTTATACTACAAGGCAATTGTACTCAAAACAGCTTGGTACTGGCATAAGAACAGGCATATAGATCAATGGAACATAACAAAGAACCCAGAAATAAACCCACACCTGTGGTCAATTGATATTTAACAAAGGGAGTAAGAGCATACAGTGGAGTAAAGACAGCCTCTTTAACAAATGGTGTTGGGAAAATTGGACAGTTACCTGCAAAAAAATGAAACTAGACCACCAACTTACACCAGTCACAAAAATAAACTCAAAATGGATAAAAGACTTGTATTTTGCAAAGTATTTTAGCCTGGGGCAATAGGAACTCTCTTTCGCCTCCTGAGTATGACAGCAATTTAAAGTTGCAATATCCATAGAAATCATACTTCACTGTGGGCCTATCTTAGAAGTAAAGAAGTAAACTGGGGGACTCAGGCAGAGCGTATTTGAGGACCCATTCTGATGCTTAACTGAGAGGGTAAGGGGGCTTACTGTACCCAGTGCAAAATGTTTTGTGTGCAGGAAGAGCTGTATAAATCCTAAATTTATAGGATTTGGTGGCAGAGGATAGTTTTGGCATGAAATATTGTTTTCTGTCTTCTTTGGCCAATGAAGAAATCAAAGTTGTTGTTTCCCATTTTTTCTTTTAGGGAGTAGTCTGTTTATGAAAACTATTTTGAGAATTTCATTTTCCACATTGTAACTCTAATTAAATCTCATTCACAGAGATGTGATTTGTATAACACAGACTCCTCCTTTCCCCCATAAGATGGGAAGGAGGTGCTCACTTAATGTAGACAGCTTACCCCAGTGTGCTGTCCTTTGCACTCCTACTGCTCTCAGTCCCTGACTAGTTTCTCACACTTCCCTGGCATTCTGGTTGGATAGAAGGGCATGTCCTTTATTTGCTAAATGTATCCACTGACTAGTTATTGCTCACTTGCTTGTTGTAAGGTGTTATTAATAAATGTGAAAGTCCTGATGTTTGAATGATTCCTACTTTTTTGATGCATAAGAATGGATTCAAGGTTGCCCCTATAACAGTGTCACTCTTACTCACGTGCCTTGCATTGGGAATAACCCTGAGTGTGCCCAGAGGGATGTTATCAGGAATAGGAATATCATCTGTCATATGTTGCATGAAAGGAGGAAGAAAGGTTAAAAGCACTATGTTATATAATAAACTCTTTGATCAAAATGTCTGTGTCTGACTAATTTTGTAACCCATACAGGGCCTAGCAGCATGCCTCACACAGGGCTCAATACACTTCCTGAATGAACTGACGAGTGCCATCCAATAGGTTAATACAGTCCCCAGAACATTACTCTGAAAAAGGAAAAAGACATAAAGCATTTTAGGGTTGCTTTTAGCATCACATTTTGAAAGTGAATTTCCTTCTTATAAAGGGCTTATGATAGATAGGTAGAGACTCCCTGCCAGCTAGGACCACTGTCCAGAACCATTAGCTACAAGGGTCAATTTCATAATTCACCACGGCAATATCATACCTTCTGTTTTTCTGCCTAGGTGGTCTCGTAAAATTGTTATCACAAGTTATTACCCTTAAGTCTAATTCTTTCAGAAGGGATAGGTGGCTGATATTGTCACTTGAAGAGTAAGAAATATTTGTCTAGACATTTGATCCAATCTGTATTTTTAGTGAATGTGTAATTGACAAGAAAATAGCCAAGACAATTTTAAATGCTTGCATTTCTAACCTTGTCACAGTGTCTGAGCATTCATTCATCATCATTTTCTTGGATTCCTGCAGCCAGTGGACTTCATAGGAAAGCAAGCACTGAAACAGATTAAAGCCAAGGGGCTGAAACGGAGACTGGTCTGCCTCACCTTGGCAACGGGCGATGTTGATCCAGAGGGAAATGAAAGCATCTGGTACAATGGCAGGGTGAGTACTGAGGACTTCATAGCCAGGGGACACTGTGGTGTTCTGCAATAGAAACAATCCTTGTCTCATCTCTTTCTTTTCTGAGTTTTTGCTCCGTATTTATCTCTTTGTGGGATGGCACACTTTTGATTTCTGAGCTGACATTCAAGAAACAGAAATCAGTTCATTAAAAGGAAAACAAAGTACTATGCATATTTGAAAACATGAAATTCCTATGCTTTGATTGAAGAAAATAAACTCAATTTGAAATACATTTCACAATGAGAAAGGTATGGTTTAGGGGTAAAATCATCTATTTGCTCACCACATTCACATCTCTGAATGCGAGAGAAGGATTTTATAAAGAATTTGGCATTCTGATTTAGCTTCTTTTAGAATAGCGGTTCTCAACCTGTGGGTCGCGACCCTGGTGGGGTCGCCTAAAGCCATCGGAAAATACATAATGCATATCAGGTATTTACATTCCGAATCATAACTGTAGCAAAATTACAGTTATGAAGTAGCCACCAAAATTATTTTTTGGTTTGGGGTCACCACAACATGAGGAACTGTATTGCGGCGTCATGGCATTAGAAAGGTTGAGAACCACTGTTTTAGAAGATGGCAGTTCCGACCTTAGCACATTAGCAGAAAAATATTTTTGATATGAAAACATCTATGACAATAAAGGGTAGATAGAATCTTAGAAAGTACTAAAGGGAAAAGTAGAAACCACTTTGTTCTTTGGGAAGAATAAAATTAACTTCTTACTTTGGAATGTTACGTTTCATTCTCTCTTTGGGTATTCAGTAACCAAGTAACTCACCAATAGACTTTCAACACTTTTCATGACTATTTGTAAAATCCAGTTTGGCTCAAGAGTTTGCTGTGTTTTGGCAGGATCTACCAGGCAGGTGTAGGGCACTCAGCGTGGGCCATGGGGCAGACACTGGTCCATACTGAACAGTGTCTGCTTTGTCCACACCCAGTGACTCAGAGAGTCCATGTCTGGGGGTTTCTCATGTATTGCAGGCTTCTTAATTTTTTTTCCCATTTCCCCCATTTCTTCAGAGACAAAAAGGGCACTGGAGGTGGCAGAAGCCAGCAGGATCAAATATCAGCCTTTGGATTATTAAAGAAATGGCCATTTGGGTTGAGGCATGGGTCAGGTGGACATGGAAATAATGTCTACAAAGTTCCTATTATGTGTCGGATATTTTTTATGTATTCTCTAATCTGATTTTACCACATTCCTCCCAGATAGGTATGATACCTTCATTTCAATGAGGCTGATCATTGTGATGAGGCTTTGGGCTCAGGGAGGTGAAGTAACCAGCTTGAGGTTACACAGCTTGTGATTGAGGGAGCTGATTTCTGACCCAGGTGTAGTTGGACTTTGAGTTGCTTATCCTTTCTTCTGAACCACGCTGAATACCCCAATTTACTCTCTTCTTTGCTGCTAATGATGTTCCACTGTATTCTCTTCAGCACTAATTATATATATACCCACAATTCTTGTACATCTGACAGCAGGTAGGTGCTATCAGACACTATGGAGCCAACAGACTTTTCTCAGATCTCAAGCTCTTTCTTAAATGTTTCACCTGTAATTGTGCTGAGTTTGTTCTTCTGTTGGAATCATTCCTACTCTTACCTCCCTGTTTTCCCCTCCTCTTTCTCTTCTACACCTCTTGTTCACCCCTCTTTTCTTTCTTTCTTTCTTTCTTTTTTTAAAAAATTTTTCTTAAGTAAGAAGTAGGGAGGCAGAGAGACAGACTCCTATACGTGCCCCAACAGGGATCCACCCAGCAAGCCCCCTATGGGGTGATGCTCTGCCCATCTGGGGCCATTGCTCCATTGCTTGGCAATTAAGCTATTTTAGTGCCTGAGGTGAGGCCATGGAGCCATGCTTAGCACCCAGGGCCAACTTGTTCCAGCCAAGCCATGGTTGCAAAAGGGAAAGAGAGAGATAGCGAGAGAGAAGGGAGAAGGGGAGGGCTGGAGAAGCAGGTGGTCACTTCTCCTGTGTGCCCAGACTGGGAATCGAACCCAGGACATCCACACGCTGGGCTGATGCTCTACCACTGAGCAAACCGGCCAGGGCCCACTCTTTCCTTTTTTTAAAAAAAAAGATTTTATTTATTCATTTCAGAGAAGAGAGAGAGAGAAAGAGAGAGAAAGAGAGAGAGAAAAGGAAGACACAAGGGAGGAGGAGCAGGAAGCACCAACTCCCACATGTGCCTTGACTGGGCAAGCTCAGGGTTTTGAACCAGCAACCTCAACATTCCAGGTCGACACTTTATCCACTGCGCCACCACAGGTCAGGACCACTCTCTTTTCTTAATAGGTTTTTTCTCTAATTTCAAATTTGCCCACAATTTCAACTGACAAATATGTCTGTCACAAACTGATTGACCTGATCATAGCCTCTCTGGGCCTCGATTTCTTGTCTGGTCTGTAAAATGAAGCCATAGGAAGAGATAATATCTAAGGTTTTTCCCCACCTCTAATTAATTTTTGTTCTTAGTGATTATATTTCTCCCACCTCATCGTTCTTTTGTTTTACATTTTCACTCTATTGTTTCTGAGGTTTCTTGGTCTTCAGGTGACAGTCCATGCCCATCCCTCCACCAATTCTCTGTCTAACTGGGTTGTGGGATGGCAGTAGATTATGCCGTAATACTCTGTATGCAACCCCACATCAGCCAAGATGGACTGATAGACTTTCAGCCATCTTAAATATGAACTTTAGCCAAGTTCAAGTTAAAAAATCTGGGCACCTGTACTTTAAATTTATACAATGTTATATGTTAATTATGTCTCGATGCTGAGGAGAATGGAGAAACCTTAAAAACCCAAGTTCCATATCTGAATTTTCCTTGGCCATATCTATGCACTGAGTTTACATGCTATATTTTAAAAATATCTTTTATTTAGAAATTAAATTTAATGGGGTGACATAGATCAGTAAGAATACATAGGCTTCAGGTGAACATCTCTACAGCATTTGAACTGTTGATCGTGTGGTGTACCCATCTGCATGCACTATTGCTCGTCTTTCCCACTCTGTGCAATATGCTTACAGAGATGTTAATCTGCGCATAGGCTCACTTATTAATAATATAGCTCTTAAATGTCCTGATATCACCTAGCCAGCTCTTTGGTTTTAGTGTTTAGGGTCATCATTTTATTATGCAGACCACCCTCTTTGATCTTCTTTATACTCTAGAATGATATGAAATGGTTTTTGCTTTTTGTGTCCTGATTTTATCTGAACTGAACTGCCAAGAATGGTATTCCATTCTTGCAAATATTCCCAGTGCTAGAGATAGAGTACAAATGTGTTCATGTATTCAGCAAATTTTGATCAAGTGCTTACTATGTGCCAGCAAGATTCTAGGCACAAGGGATGCTGAGCTGAACAAAACAAAACAAAACAGACAAGACTCTCAGCCCCTGATAGATTTAAGTTCCAAGGGAAGAGAGATTGACAATGAACATAAATAAAATAAATGGCATGTCAGAGAATGATTAGTATGCTGAAGAAAAGTGAAGTGCAAGTGAGAGATGGGCAGTGCTGGGGGAGAGGGATTATCATTTTAAACAAGTTTAGTTTTTTAAAATAAAGGCACAGAGGTGGGAATAGGAAGGGGTTTCATTAATTATAAAAGTAGCTTTGCTGGTAAGTATGGTTTGAAGAAGTTTATGAAGAAGGAAGTTTGGGGAATTTAGAAAGTCTTCTTTTTCATTATTCACAGAGTTAAAACACACAGGGACAACCAAAGAAACACAATTCTTTATCTAATTTAAATTATGTTACCGCCTTCAAAGGCCACTTACCATGTTATCTTCTCTAAGTGGGTTAGAGGTGTCTGCAAGTCTCATAAGAGAAGAATGAGGAAAGGCTAAAAATAAATGAGGCTTGTTTACATCGGTAGAAGGTCAATGTTTGATTTCACAAAGAATATGACAATGAGTATCTACTGTAAGGCAGAGGGGGAGGGCAGCTTGTTCTTGTGACTCACTCGGCAAATGAAGCAATGAATTTAATCGAATCTGGAACATTATAAGGTAGAAACAATATAAAAATTTATGCTAGAAAAAAATCTTTCCCTGGAGATATAGTACAGTAATAGGATAAAAGAAAAGGCCAGACTTCTAAAATACTCTGAGTTACTAACTCCTAGATTGAAGAAAAATTAAAGGAGAAATGAAAGCAGTCTAGCAGAAAGCAAAGCATTCAATAAATATTTTTAAAATAGCATTCACAAAATAAATATGCTATTTCTGTAACTTGCTAACTGTAAGACAATCACTGCTGGGGTTTTAAAAGATAGGAAGGCTTGAGGAGATGGTGTACACAGTCTCTGAAGAGTGTGGGTTTTGACCCAGTGTTAGGGGATTTGACCGAGAGACTTGCTCAGCCTTCTTCCTGTTTTCTTACGATGCCCAAGAAAGTCAGGTAACTTTCCCAGGACTCCAAACACAGATCTCTGTTTACAGACTGGGAAGTGAAGCCAAAGTTACCAAGAAAGTCTTTCAAAAAGTAATAATTAAAACTCCAACCTCCCTGACCCGGATTGCTGTTTTATATCACTTAAGTATTATCTAAAGCAGCGGTTCTCAACCTGTGGGTCGTGACCCCAGCGGGGGTCGAACGACCAAAACACAGGGGTCGCCTAAAGCCATACATATTTATTATACAATACATTTTTAAATAAAATATGTATTTCCGATGGCTTTAGGCCTAAAGCCATACATATTTATTATACAATACATTTTTAAATAAAATATGTATTTCTGATGGCTTTAGGCGACCCGTGTTTTGGTCCTTCGACCCCGCCGGGGTCGCGAACCACAGGTTGAGAACCGCTGATCTAAAGGAAAAAAGCATCTTTTTTTTTTTTTTAATGCAAGAGAGACAGACAGGAAGGGAGAAAGATGATGAAAAGCATCAATTATTAGTTTTATCACTTTTTTTAGTTGTTCATTGATTGCTTCTTATATGTGCCTTGACCAGGGTGCTCAAACTGAGCCAGTGACCCCTTGAGCAAGCCAGTGACCTATGGGCTTAAGGCAGCGACCATGGGATCATGTCTATGATCCCTCACTTAAGCCAGAGGCCCTGTGCTCAAGCTGGTGAGTCCGCACTCAAGTTGGCGACCTCAGCATCCCAGGTTGACACTCTATCCGCTATGCCACCACTGGTCAGGCAAGGAGAAAAGCAATTCTAAAATGTGTGTTATCTCTGCAGTACTTTGACAGTTAATAATCTGCAAGAGGGAAGCCTTAACTAATGTTTTTCATCAAAATAAGTTCTCACCAAAATAAGTTCAGAAATAATATGGAGAGCTTCTGATTTGGGATTTCAACGAGACCGGGGATGCAGAAATAGGAGTCTATATTTAATGTCACAAAAGCATGGCATCTAAAAGACTAGATACACTATAATAAGATGTTGGTTGACTCTAGCGGGCTCTTTGCTGAGGCAGCTGAAATTTCACCAGGGTGACACGTGTCCATGAATGTTTTTGGGCACCCGCTATGAACAGCCCACTTGTGCTCTGCTAGACAGTGAGGCTGTAAGGGTTAGTGCGATGCTGTGTAGCCAGGGAAGTCATTCTGAGTAGGGCTATAAATCATGTTTTGCTTTTGTTGTCTTCCTTTTACATTTTTAAATGTGGTATTTCAACTTGACATGTCTGTATCTCATACACACACACACACTCTGCATTTTAATCTGCTTTTCCTTTTCTTTCAACCTTTCCTTTAGATCCGGTTTTTGGGGTTTTTTTTTGTATTTTTCTGAAGCTAGAAACCGGGAGAGACAGTCAGACAGACTCCCGCATGCGCCCAACCGGGATCCACCGGCACGCCCACCAGGGGGCGACGCTCTGCCCACCAGGGGGCGATGCTCTGCCCCTCCGGGGCGTCGCTCTGTTGCGACCAGAGCCACTCTAGCGCCTGGGGCAGAGGCCAAGGAGCCATCCCCAGAGCCCGGGCCATCTTTTGCTCCAATGGAGCCTCGGCTGCGGGAGGGGAAGAGAGAGACAGAGAGGAAGGAGAGGGGGAGGGGTGGAGAAGCAGAGGGGCGCTTCTCCTGTGTGCCCTGGCCGGGAATCGAACCCGGGACTTCTACATGCCAGGCCGAGGCTCTACCACTGAGCCAACTGGCCAGGGCTAGATCCGGTTTTGACTAATCCTCTTGTCTTCTAATCAGGCATGTTATATAGATTGATTTATTTATTTGTAGCATAAAGCTTTAGGGTTTTGCTCCTAAGCCTGGGTTTTTGTGCACTATTTCTCTCTTTTTTGCCATCCCAAGTTATCCTATTTCATTTTCCTTCATCTGGATTGTTCATGCCCAACACCATGTCTCCAGTCCTCCTAGAAAAGTTCATCCCCGTCCCGACCCACATAATTCCACCATCCTTCCTTCAAAGTATAGCACAAATCCTGGCTTAATTATGTTCGGTCTTGACTTTGTGTTATATTTTTTTTGTATCTCTGTGTTAATTCCTCAACAAGGCTGGAAGCTCCTGAGGGTGGGAACCTCTACTAGTTTTCTACTCTGTGCAGAGTGAGCTAGAGAGGGTTAAAGTTAACATTTATTTAAGTGCCTGGCAGTTGCCAGGAATTGTTAAATGCTATTTGTAGTCATATAGAATGTTCACCTCACACTGACTCTATATTAATAAATAGTTTAATTGAGCACTATTCTGACAGGTCATTTTCTGAACCCCATCAGGATCAGTTAACTAAGTTGCTTTTTGGATTTTTTAGATTTTTCTCCAGTGTACTTACTATTACCATGCTAGTTTGATATAGAAGATAATATTTTTTTAAGTTTAAAATGACAGTATTCTCTTTTTCCTCCTATTAGATCTCTTGGCATGAAACTGAGCAAAATATTGCCAGGTATTAAGAAACTAGGCGTTATTATTTAAAAATGAAAAATGTCAAAGTGATATAAATATATACTTTGAGAATTAGTTTTTTTTTTTAAGTGAGAGGTGGGGAGGCAGACAGACAGGCTCCTGCATGCACCCCTACCAAGATCCACCCGGCAAGCTCGTTACTGGGCAATGTTCTGCCCATCTGGGGCTACTGCTCCATTGCTTGGTGCAGCTATTTTACTCCTGAGGAGAGGCCATGGAGCCATCTTCAGTGCCTGGGTCAACTTTGCTGGAACCATTCAAGCCACGGCTACAGGAGGGGAAGAGAGAGAGAGAGAAAGAGAAGGGTGGAGAAGCAGATGGGTGCTTTTCCTGTGTGCCCTGACCGAGAATCGAACCCAGGACTTCCACATGCTGGGCTGATGCTCTACCACTGAGCCAACTGGCTAGGGCTGAAAATTGCTTCTCATAATTTGTAAATTTTCATGAATTTTTCAAAAAAGTGAACTTTTCCTCCTGGTGCTATACCCATAGAATGCTTATCAGAAAATTTTCAGATTGTGAGTTGACTCTATAGTTTAAGTGTTTTTACCTGGTGCATAAGTTGTGACTAAAATGCTGAAGACTGCTGGGTCTTGTTTTTCAGGTGGTTGGCAACACAACCTCCGGAAGCTACAGTTACAGCATCCAGAAGAGCCTGGCTTTTGCATATGTCCCCATAGATCTAAGTAAGGTTGGACAACAAGTAGAAGTTGAACTGTTAGGCAAACATTACCCAGCAATCGTCATACAAGAACCCTTGGTATTGACAGAAATAACCAGAACCCGGCTTCAGAAAAAAGGTGGAAAGGACAAAATTTGAAAACGATTTTCATCAGTCAACTGAATTATGGTTGCTATATGATTGTTCTCAAAATAATCACTGATTTGTGGGGAAACAGAGGAAACCAAGGATTCATTTCAAAATCATCAAAATCTAGATCTAGAATCTTAAAATCTTTCTCCTGTTTTCTCAGCAAGATAGAATAATGGATTAGTGCTTTACATTGTTCTTTCAAAGGAAGAAATTAGAAGTGAATGTTTTTATTATCCTGCATTGTTGCTTATGAAATTCAATTAGTAAAACATTTAAGTGTTTGCTAATATACAATCATTATTACTATTAGAGGGCATCATATAATTTTGGGAACAGATGCATATGGTTCTTCTTAGCTGAAAGCAAATTAATAAATTATGTTTTACATAAAAGCAAATGCAATACTGTTAATGATTTACTGCATTTAGAAATATTTTCTTAGTTGATAAGGAATAGTTTTAAATTTTTATATCTGATGAAAATAGTGAAATTTAATATTGATATATAAAATTTTATTTGGTTCTCTGAAATATTTATTTTCTTAATGACTTCCCTGAAGGCAGCTTTATGAGACATTATTATTGTCCTTTCAAAGGTTGTTTTAGAAGAAAAATTGCAAAAAAAAGAGAACAGTCTTTCAAGTGAAACAATGCTTCTAAACCTTCTGAAATGAAGGTGAAATATAAATAGATTGTGCCAGGACAAACACAGTTTGAATACTGAACACCTCTCTTTGGGAAAGAATTAATGCAAGTTGACATCACATTGTGCAGTTCTGAATATCATTTCACAAAGCATTTGACAAAACAGGTCAAACAAGAGCTTCAGAGCGGACAGGATCGCCCTTAGCACTGTGTACAGCGAGAAAAAAAAATCCACTTAGAAATAATTCTTTGCTATACTTCTTGAAATTATTTGTGTTTAGTTGACTGAGTAAATCACATTTTTTATTAAAGGTAGTTTTATCATTTATAATTTATTATTTATAAAGAAAGCTGAGTGTGAAGCATGATAAGATTTTTAAATTAGAATAGATTTAAAAATAATATCTTGGAAGTTTTGAAAAGATGTTATCAAGTTTCCATGTTAAATGTTTTGCAAACGTAATTATATATTAGAACACTTCAACATGCCATTTGTTTCTCTTTGGTATGTCCTCTTAAGTAAGAAAAGGAGGAAATCCTTTTGGTGACAAACATTTCCTAATTATCAAGAGTTATCCAGACCCTGTGTCTTAGTTCTGGCATCGGTGCTGGTTAATGACTTTGGATGGGAATCAAGAGATCCCGAGTCTCATTTCCTGCCTTTCTGTAGCCCTGTAACCTTAGAGTATATATTTACTATTTCTGGGTTCCTCTTCTGCAAAATAGACTCTTCTAGGGGTTTTTTTTTTGATGCTATAATAACAAGAAGCAGTAACAAAAGTACAACATTGAATTCACATCATATAGTTAATATAGCATTAAAACAGATCAATAAAAGAATAAAATGTTTAGATGAATATTAAGCATTTAAAGAAATCCTACCCGCTATATAGAGAAGTTTACGTCCTGCTTTCCTTCAGAGGTTGCCCTCATTCCTTCTTTTGCTGTATGTTAGATGCTCTTAGGTTTTGTAGGTCGCCACAGCACCCCATTTCCACCTGGCCAGGGGTGCTGGCCTGGGCACCAGGTTTGGCATCTGCCAAGCCAGAGGCTGACTAATGATGCACTAACAACTTGACTGTGGAAAGATGAGCCAAATCCACCAGATTTTCTCTCATGGAAATTTGAACTGTGAACCGTCAGAGAGTAAACTGATGAGTACTAGCAGCTGGAGAAGAGAAGATGTGTAGAAAGAGACACCTTGCAGCCTCGGGGCCAGGAGAGCTCCTGACAGGAGCAGCCCTGAGAGAAACAGAGGGAGAGACCAGATCTTGCAGCTCTCGGCTCCTGCTGGCCTATCAGCCAGGTCTCAGGTGAGAACCTTGGCTCAAAAGAGCCTATTACAACCAATAGCTTCTGGAAAGTGAAACATATGCTCAGACCCCAAAGAAATTGGCACAGAACAAGTATCAGCTGTGAAAAGCAAACAAGCAGTATGCTTGCAATACCCTGGTGCTGTGCAGGAGCCATGTCTACAGCTCAGAAAGGTGCTCTCAAGAATATAGTGGTGAACGATAGACACTTTCTTCTCCTAAGCTTGGAAAACTTCTTGGAAGTGCAAACACACTTTCCAGTGAAAACATTACAACGTTTATGGATGCTCACATCCTAACTAATCTGTCTTTATCCTTTTCTACAGAAAAAATATTTTAAAAGTAAGCCATGTGGGACATTAAATAGCAGAGAGATTAATTAGATTCTGGAATTTTAGTGAGAAGACTTTGTGCATATTTGAATTTAACAAAAAGAAAGGTTGACATTATTAGGAAACACAGCAGCTATGAAGGAAGAAAGTTTTCAGCTACATAAAGAGAATCCTTTAGCCCAGTGGTCCCCAACCTTTTTTGGGCCATGGACCAGTTTAATGTCAGAAAATATTTTCACGAACCAGCCTTTAGGTTGGGACAGATAAATGTATCATGTGACTGAGACAAGTGTCAAGAGTGAGTCTTAGACGGATGTAACAGAGGGAATCCGGTCATTTTAAAAAAATAAAACATCGTTCAGACTTAAATATAAATAAAACGGAAATAGTGTAAGTTATTTATTCTTTCTCTGCGGACCAGTACCAAATGGCCCACGGACCAGTAGCGGTCCGTGACCTGGTGGTTGGGGACCACTGCTTTAGCCCAAGTCTCAAAAAATCAGAGAAACAATAATTAAGTTAATTATACTTATTTCTGATGAAATCTTCATAAAAAAATAAAAATAATCATCTTGCCTTTGTTTATCTTTCCACCATTTATGAATCTTTAGAATAGGCAATAGTTTATAGATGCTACATTATAGATTATAAAAGAGAAACACATTTGTGGGAATTAGACTGTGGTCCTGAGACAAGTCTTTCATGCGGACTTTGGAACAACAAGCTGTGCGGGGGCAGAACACTGCCCTTGCAAGCACTGGTGAGATTGTTTTAAGGAAACAGTTGATCTCTATGGCCTTTTCCTTACATACCTGAAAGGCCTAATTGCCCTTCTCTGCACCTGAACCCAGGCTCTGCTAATTAGCTTAATGAGCAAAGAGACCAATAAATACGATGAGGCTGCAGCGATCTGGGCTCTCAGTCCTAGAGACTGGGAGTCCCCTGTACCCATCTTTTCTCTATGTTGTGTCTTGTGTGTGTGTTTTCTTAAGTCCTGCAGAGCCTTCCTTTCGTGCACACCCACAGCTGAGCTGGTCTTGGCACACATTACATAATTTTATTTTATTCAGGTATGATTTTGTAAGTATTAGCAAGTCATGAAGCAGAGAGGTGGCAAAGTGATATGAGGACTACTAGACTGATAGCCAGATGACTTGCTTTCCCCAACTCTGCCACCAACCAAGCACAGATTACGTGATCATCTACTAACGCCCTTCCTGTATTTAAAGTTCTATGAGTAATTCCTTTCTTTGATAAAGTATTCATTAGTCTACACTTATTCACTGAGTACTTACTACAAGCCAAGCACTGGAAAAGCAATGAACAGACATGGTCCCTGCCTTTATGGCACTTACAAAGTAGAGAGGTCAAACATTTAACTAAAACAATGACAACAACAAATGGTATTTTTAGTTACAGAGGTGTCATGAAAACTAAGGGGAGAGGACATTTTGAGAAGAGAAGGATGGCAGTGTCAAAAATGAAAAGATGCCATGTAAGATTGAAGGCTGAAAGTGCCCCTTGGGTCACGCAGCAAAGCTTCATTGGTATCATGGGCATGAACTATTTCAGGGCAAAGCCGGACTGCACTGAAAATGGAATAGGAAGGAGATGAGGAGTTAGGGAACACAATGTTACCACCCAGGAGCAGCTTCCTAATTCTGACAGGCTGTGAAGAGTATCAGCATTCCTCTGCCAGTAAGAAAACATCACATGAACAGCAGTTTAAGCAGTTATTTATTTTATTAAACCCTATAACAAGTAATCTAGAAGTTGGCTCAAAGGCACACTAAGTACCCCAGTTCCTTTCTTCCTACTCTGTGACAGCCTTCTCCCTCCTAACATTTTTTTTAGTGTAAGTCTTTTGTTGTTACAGTTGTTGACATTCTGATCTTCTATCAACTTATCTATTTTAAATTAGCACTTTCTTTTCATTACTTACCTTCATGAACATGGTAGTTTAATGGAAATTAATTTAAAGAATCTCAACAATACTGTGATAGGTTTGCATGGTGACATATTGATTACTAGATTTAGTGTGATGATTACATTTTAAGGTATATTAATATCAAATCATTATATGTATTAAAACTAGTAAATATTGTACCTGAAACTAATAAAATATTGTATATCCACTATACTTAAAAAGAAAGAAAGAATGCCTAGTTATACCAGAGGTCCTAATACTCACAGACTCAGCTCACTAAGTTCTTTAGTGCTGGAATCATTCAGGTTTCTTCAGGCACAGTTCGGGTCTCCAACCCCATGGAACCAGTTGTCCTACAATTCAACAGTGGGTTGGAATTAAACAAGGACAGTAGAGCTATTGACAAGAAACAGAAGTTCAGTTTCTTGAATTCTGTCATTCCAGGTGATCATTTAGAGTTTCTGTTTTTGTTTCTGTTTCTTATTTACATTATGAAGCAGGGGACAAATTGGAGGTATAATATTGTCTTCAGTAAGTATAAATTTTAATTAATACATGAAATATCTTAGTGATTTTGAATATATGTTTAAAATTCAAATTTATTTTTAAAGAATTGTTAATTGTGTTAAAACTGAAGAAAGAACCAAAAAGATAATGCTACATCAGTAGTACAATTTAATAGTTAAATTAGTTGTAACTTTTCAGTAACTTCTGAGTTATTGGACAAATTATTTACATAAAATATTATATCAGACTCTAATAGAAGGAACAGCATGCAGAAATTGTGGAGAAGGCAATTAACTAGAAAAAGCAATCAAATTTCAAAGAATTTCAAGAGAAATAACAAAAGATGCTGGTCTTACATTGCTAGAAAAAATCAGTAGAGTAATATTTGAATGCCTTGATCTTTTTCACCAATAATTGAGTACTTGTTCTAAAGCAATAGATCAAATAATGTCAACTTTTAAAAATCATTCAGCCATTTTCTCTGATATTAGAAAATAAAGAAAAACTTCAGAAGTTTTAATCATATCAAGAGAAATGTATGATGAATTTTCTGATAAGTATATTTTAGTGGAAAATTTTAACTAAGCAATATTTGAAAGTTACTATGATGTTCCCAAAGGAACAAAGATCTAAGCAATACTGCAATTTCTGGAGTTTGCAGTGAAAGGACATTTTCATGAATCTCTGCCAAACTTATCATTATGTTAAAGTCTTTTTCTAATTATTTATACATCTCTTGGTCATGTAAAAGAAGCTTTAGAAATCAAAAGCTTAAAAAATCTTCAATTAATTACATGCAAAATAACTAGACAAATCTGGCTATACTGTCTATTAAATGTAAATATATGAAGATTAATTTTAATGAAGTCACTGTAAAACTTAGGCTTAAAACATAAAAGGTGATTTTTTTATTTACAGACAATAGACCAATTTATCACAACAGCCCAAATTGTAGGTACATTTTCCTTTAAAAAACATTAATTTAAAAATATTAACCCTTTGTTTTTTGTACTATAGTATTTATTTTATTTCTATTTTTTCTTATTTTTTATTTACTGGTATAGGAGAATATTTTCACTCTTTACATTTCTCTTCTGGTCATTATTAATACTTTTATTTCATAATTATTACTAAAAAATAATTATATGAAAGAGGCAAGGTTTTCTTTTTAAAGAAAAATAATCCTTACTTAATCTGGTTAGCTGGTCATTCAGGACAGCGTCTTCACTCACACATCTAGTACCTCAGCAAGGATGACTGTGACAGCTCAGCTGGCAGAGCTTCTCTTTCCGTGGGGCCCCTTCATATGACTACCTTCTAGGCAGGTCAAAGGAGGAGGAAACTTAACATGGAAATCCTTGAAGGGATGCCCTGAGGGTTGCCAAGGTGATTCTTGGACCAGACATGGAGGAGCTACTGGTGAGAGCTGGAAGTTCAGAGGAGATATGGACACGCTGCTGAAGATGCTCCCCAAAGCAGAAAGAAGGGAAGAAACAGCCTGGCTCCTTTCTCCTTTCCACCCTCCCGTCTCTTATCAGCGCTTCCCCTTGGCTAAACCTAACCGAAGCCAAGTAAAGGAGCCTGGGACATGTAGTTTATAGGGTATGGCCTCTTCTTTGATATGGAGCACAGGAAGATCATGAAATGGGTTGCATAGCAATAGACAATGACTGTCATGCAACACCAACATAATCCATTCAGCCCTGGCCCAAGGGGTGAGTCTTTTCAAGAGATGCCAATGTGGCTACTAGGATGAAGAGAGGTCGGGAGATGGGCTGATACTCGAGCACTTCTGAAAGGGGTTGAGACTTACTTTTCACTCTATGTCTCTAACTTAACTTTTTAATAACACTATGTATATGTTTCACTTTTTAAAAGCTATATATGCATATATAGATAACTTTTTTATCTAGTTAGACTAGTCTCGTACCTTCATAGTCATGCAATATAACTATTTTTTAAGACAGTGTTCACTTTGGTTTGAGATACTCATGTGTGATTGAAAAGAGTTGGCTTAGAACTGCTTAAGAAATTGGTGTACAACGTAAAAAGTTCCTTACAGAAAACATGAATGCAGTTCGGGTGCATATAATAAATACTGCGTGAACACTCAGACTGGGCTGTGTGGAAGGTAAGGAAAAGGCAGATGAGACAGAGTGCAATGCCAACACCCTGTTTCTTGACTTGGTGGTTGGTTACAGGATTCTGTCCACTTTCTGAGAAGTCATTGACAAATGTACACTTTTGGGCAGTCTTATGCAAAAAAAAAAATGCTATGCCAAATTTTTTTATATAAATGGTACTATGTTCCAGTCTCTACTCTTACCTTGTTGGTTTTAAGGAGGTAGGAGGTGATAGCGATGGGCAGAATGAGGGGGGTCAAAGGAGTTTCAGTTTGAGTTGGCCAATGCTGTTCTTTATCCAGATTACACTGGGGAACAAAATTTTTGTTGCATCCACAAAAACACTTGTTTTTACTTTATTCGAGTGTGCTGATCTCAAATCTGACATTAGCTTTTCTCTGTAAGCTACAGTTTTTTTTGCAATTCAAGATTTTAGGTTTTCATCTTTTGTAAAATTTTTACATTTAGTTTAACATAATGAAGTAGAAAATATAATAATTTATATAATGCAGTAAATACACTAATACACTAAAAGATATGATTGCATCAGAATTTGTCTACAATTTTGAAATAGAACATATTAAAACACTTACTTTAATCATAAAATTTGTGCAAATCTTATTTAAATTCTATTCAGGCAAAAACATGCATTTATAGCTCTTGCGTTTGTGTACTTGTTGAGGACAATCTCGTCTGATGCTCCAGCAGTAGTCTGCTCATCACTAACAGCTCCAAGATTTTCAGGAAACTATCAAAGTGACTGTTGAGGAAGTGAATCTTAATGCTCATGTTACATCCAATGTCACGGAAAGCCAACAGCACCCTTTGAACCAGAAGTTCATAGTTTTTTCCTTTTTGTTGCCAAGGAAGTTCTTTGTAACTGCCACAAAAGACTGCCATGCTGCTTTCTCCTCCTTATTCATCTTCCTGGCAAATTCTTCATCACATAGGAGGGTTCGAATTTGAGGTCCATCGAATACACCTGCTTTTATCTTCTCGAAAGACAAGGCAGGAAAAGCAGAAATAATATGTTAAAAGCATTCACTTTCTCTATTCAAAGCCTGAACAAACTGCTTCATTAAGCCAAGTTTGATGTGAAGTGGGGGGAAAATGATCCTGTCTCGATTAACTACAGGTTCATTCACAATATTTTGCATCCCTATTTCCAGAGCTTCACGTTTCGGCCACTCCCTCTGTGTCCAGTGTTTCTCCCGAGTTCGGCTGTCCCACAAACACAGAAAGCAAGGATACTTCATGAAACCTCTCTGTTGTCCTAGCAGGAAACTCACCATTTTAAGATCCATACAAATGATCCAGTTATGCTCCTCACACTTCAGTAAGTCGAGGACAATTTTTATGTCATTATAATCTTCTCGCAGATGAGTTGAATAATCAATTGGGACCACTGCATAAACATTACCGTTGTGTAGGAGAACACATTTCAGATTCCGTTTAGAGCTGTCAAGAAATGGGATACTTGCCCTGGCCGGTTGGCTCAGTGGTAGAGCGTCGGCCTGGCGTACAGGAGTCCCGGGTTCGATTCCTGGCCAGGGCACACAGGAGAAGCGCCCATCTGCTTCTCCACCCCTCCCCCTCACCTTCCTCTCTGTCTCCCTCTTCCCCTCCCACAGCCAAGGCTCCACTGGAGCAAAGTTTGCCCGGGCGCTGAGGATGGCTCTGTGGCCTCTCCCTCAGGCGCTAGAATGGCTCTGATTGCGGCAGAGCGATGCCCCAAGATGGGCAGAGCATCGCCCCCTGGTGGGCATGCCGGGTGGATCCCGGTCGGGTGCATGCGGGAGTCTATCTGACTGCCTTCCTGTTTCCAGCTTCGGAAAAATAAAAAAAATTAAAAAATAAAAAAAAAAAGAAATGGGATACTTTAGCTGACCAATGAAGTACATTCTTTTCTTGAAGCCTGGAGGCTAATAACTCAGCTGCTTTCTTTGATAGGCCCAAATCTCTTACTAAGTCATTCAATTCGGGTTGGCTAAACTGCTGAGGGGTTAATAACTGCTTGGCATCAGAAGAAGACCCTTCAGATTCTACAACCATTTCCTCATGCATCTTATCAAAATACACTTGATCACCATGTTCACTTTCTTTGTCCTTAGAAGAAATAAAACCATTGAAAACTGGACCCAGGAGTGTCTCAGAGTGTGGGCTAGGTCGTATTGCTGAAGGAATATTAGGATATGCAATCATATGCCGTTTTTTCTTGCTGATGCCCTTTGTATGGATCAGACAGAAATAACAGTCGCTGCTGTGGTCCTTAGGTTCACGCCAAACCATGGGAATACCAAAAGGCATTCCTTTGCGTTTTCTTTTTTTTTTTTTTTTTTTTTTTTTTCATTTTTCTGAAGCTGGAAACGGGGAGAGACAGTCAGACAGACTCCCGCATGCGCCCGACCGGGATCCACCCGGCACGCCCACCATGGGGCGACGCTCTGCCCACCAGGGGGCGATGCTCTGCCCATCCTGGGCATCGCCATATTGCGACCAGAGCCACTCTAGCGCCTGAGGCAGAGGCCACAGAGCCATCCCCAGCGCCCGGGCCATCTTTGCTCCAATGGAGCCTTGGCTGCGGGAGGGGAAGAGAGAGACAGAGAGGAAAGCGCGGCAGAGGGGTGGAGAAGCAAATGGGCGCTTCTCCTGTGTGCCCTGGCCGGGAATCGAACCCGGGTCCTCCGCACACTAGGCCGACGCTCTACCGCTGAGCCAACCGGCCAGGGCTGCGTTTTCTTTTTGTCCAGTTACGAAGCATTTTCTCACAATTATGACACACAATATGAGGAGCCCAATTCTTATCTTGATCACCAAGGGGAACTTGAAAATAGGCAATATATGCACATGTCACAAATGATGAAATATTGTGTCTTTGACGTTGAAGTGTGTAACAGCCACATATATAACAGAAGGTGTCAGGACTATTCTTACATTTACGTCTACTCGAAGAAGCCATGATTCAATCTTAAAACAAAATAAGAGAATGTTTTTATCAGATAATAATTTTTTACATTTAAAAACAACTACAATTATGTGAAAGTGATGTTTGTAAAACATTAATTGCCTTGTGGTTATATTCAATCCAAGAGTCGTTGCCTTTTAACTCCAACTTAAAAACTGATGCATGCCATTAACTGTAACAAAAAGAAATTAAAATTGCATAAAAACTAGAGCATGCACCAAAAAACAGATTTCAGATTTGGAATCAGCGATGCAGAAATATATGGAAACAGTTCTAAAACCTCATGTAACAGAAAATGAAAAAAAAAAAATTGTTCCCCAGTGTTATCAGTTCAGAAAGTTGGAGAATTTGGAGCTAAAAGAAATTGAGATTTTTTAAAAATCTTACCCTTTCCTCCTAATACACACACATATACCAACACACAGAACAAAACCAACACTAAACTGATGATGCTTTTGGATAATTACCTTCCTGTATGCTTGGAACCTTTATGATTGTTCACATGGTGATAGTAGTTTAGCACTGATAGTGGTCAATGTAGAAGATTTAGGCCTGTGACTACTGGCAACTAGAAAGGTAAAAGAACCTTAAGAACACTCATAGAAAGTCCAGTGTATGACATTACAGGCCTTTAAAAAGGTCCTCTCCCCCTGCCTCACTTAGATGTGGTAGAAACAAATCCATTCTAGATCAGATTCCAAAACTAAATGCATTGTGAAAATAATTTAATAGCCGCCATCTAAAGTAACAAAGTTTGGATAGTTTTTCTGATATTCAAGACTATCTCCGTCTGGACTATTTAGGATAGTAAATGGGGCAATGAGTAACACCAACCACAATTTACCACATTTAGTTAGTGAACTTCAGGTTTCTCTCTAAGAAAGGCCTCTTGCCATTCTTATCTATACCCCAGTGGTTAAACATTTAGAGATAAAGTGTTTAAAATTGCTTAGCCTTTGAGTGCAATAATTTATCATAGTCAAAGGCACTGAAACAAAAACCAGTTGAAAGAAGCATTGAAACACAGGTATCCTGACTTCTGAGCATAGCTTATAGCCAGTTACCACCATGCCAAGGACCAAGAGCTCTGCACACTAGAGCAACCAAGAGACAAGAGCATCTGTGAGATTTTCTTAGTGCCTGGACTTTCAGCTTTACAGACATGTTCATTAAAGGATATTTGTTCTTGGCACTCTGTTCTCAGCTATAATGCATTTTATTTTTTGTTTAAATGTAAATTGTTATTAATAAAATACTACTAGAAATAGGTAATATGTGCACAGAATTTAAAATTTAGAAGGCATAAAGAATACATGGTGAAAAGTTACTCTTTCTTCTATACCGGTCCTCAGCTAACCAGTCTACCCAGGGACAACCAATGTTATCCTTTCTTCTGTGTCCTTCTCAAGATACTCTATAAATATTTAAGCATCTCGTTCAATATATGAATATAGATCTATATGCATAATATGTACATATAGTTTAAAGCAAATGAAAGCATACCAAGCATATTGTTCTTTGCTCAACTTCTAAAATTTAATGGTCTATATCAGAGATTATTTCATATCATCTTTTTAATTGACTGCTTAGTGTCCCATAATTAATTTGACCAGGCTCTTATACTTGCCTTTTTCTAATAAAAATAAGGCAAAAATAAATATCTTGATGTATATGATATTTCTTACATTGAGTATATCTGAAGGATAAATTTCTATAACTGGAACTTCTGGGTTAAAGTGTATGTACATTTTGACATATAGGTGAAATTGTTCCCCTTAGAAGTGTGTCAATTTTCATTTTGTGATTAGTATATGAGAGGGCTGGTTCTTTTATACCACCCAAAGTAATGAGCTATCACTAGTATCCACTGTATATTATTGAGGTTTCTATTCATATTTATCCTTTTGAATGAGATTGAATATCTGTTTACATATTTAATGACCACTTATGTTTCCTTTTCTGTAAACTATTATGTTTCTATATTTTACCCATTTAAAATTGGATTGTTGGTCTTTTTCTTATTGACTTTAGGAGTTAGCAGATTCTAACTATGGGTTAAACAGGTTTTGTGTGGGCTAGAATACAAACCAAGTGATTATGTATAAGATCCTTTCCAGCCCTGGCTGAATAGCTTGGTCAGTTGGAGCATTGCCCAAGGCACAGAGATTGCCAGTTCAATTCCCAGTCAGAGCACATACAAAAACACCTTGGTGTTTCTGTCTCTCCCTTCCTGAAATCAAATCTCTCTTATCACTGAAATCAATAAACAAAATAAAAAAATAAAAGATCATTTCCATGTGAAAATATATATTCCAAGTTCCAAGCTCCCCTCCTATCAAATAATTAACTTTTATATCCAATTGTGAATTGGGAGCTGCTTTGATTTCAGTCCTAATTTTTGCATCTTTGAACTGATTGGAATGATTTTTACTGATATGATTATGTACTAGGAAAACCCTAAAATAAAATAATTCAGTACTTGGTGAAATATAAATTATCATGTATAAAGAAAGTAGCCTTCATTTCTACAAATAATAACCTACTAAAAGATAGAATGGTAGAGAAAGCCCATTTCACAGAAAAGATAAAATACTTAGGAATAAATTTAACAAGAAAGGCATAAAACTGATATGAGGAAAATTTAAAACACTTCTAAAAGATACAAAAGTAGACCTTAACAAATGAAAGTTAATATTTGTTTTTAGATAGAACAACTTAGTATCATAGAAATTTTTGTCCCTAAATTATTTTATAAATTTAATGTAATTCCAAGAAACAAACCAACAAACCTTTTTATGGAACTGAACACATTGATATTAAGTTTATATGAAAAAATAAATATGTAGAAGTAGCCAGAAAACATTAAAAATTAAAAGCTTTAAGGAGTCACTATCCTCACCATGCCTTAAATTGTAAAGCCCATATCTGAAACAGTGAGTACTGGTGCATGAGTCAACAGGTAGGCCAGGGAACAGAATAGAAAGCCCAGAAATAGACCTAAGTATATATGGAAATTAAGCATATGATGAAGTGGCATCTCTTATCACTAGAGCAAAGATGGAGTTCTTTATTTATGTTATGAGTGATGCCGGAACAACTGTATAGTCATTTGGAAAAAGATAAAATTAGATCCATGTCTCACAACATGCACAAAAATAAATGCCATAAATGCCAATGGATCAGGGATCTAAATGTGAAAACTGAAACCATACAACTACTACTTCTAGTAGTAGTTTACTTTAACTTTTTGTAAGGAAAGTCTGTGACTCAAGTCCAGATGCAATACAAGAAAATTTGGTAAGTTGACTACATAAAAAAATAACTTTGGCATGTCAAAAAACACCATAATGAAATGTTTGACAATTGACAAACTGGGAGAAAATATTTGTGACATATACTACAGTTAGGTAACATTTCTAATATATAAAGAATTCTTAAAATTGAGGGGAAAATACCAAAAGCCTAATTAAAAATGATGTGAAAATGGCTCTTTGGCATATGAAAAGATGTTTAACCTTACTCATAATAGGAGAAATTTAATAACAAAAACTACCCAAAGATACCACTTCTCATATCAGATTAACAAAATAATTTAAATATAATACTATTTATTAGCTCAAGATAATGAAAATTGGTACAACCTATACACATGTGGAAAGGGGGAAATAAAATTAAAAGTATTCTCTATGAATGCTTTTATTTCTATAGACTGTATTAATATAGTATGTGGGTGTGTGTAATATACATCTAGCTCCTATCTTTGTCTTTTGAGAGACCCTAGAAGCAGTGGCAGCCCAATCACAATGAGCACACCTATAGCACAAACCTTGGTTTCTGGATGCCACTCTCCACTGAAAGGAATCGGAGTTCCTTGGAGGAATGTTTGATTCCAGGGTTGAGGAAGGAAAGGTACAAGATGAACCAAGAATATTTTTTGTACCAAAAAGTAAGGAAGTGCTTCAAGACTAAAGAGGACATGCCAAGAGGATACAAGAGCCATATTAAAGGGGCTCCCACTGCCCAAATCAGAGGAAATTTCAGCACAGAAATAATTATAGCAAAATATTATAGCATTGATTAAAACAAGAATCCTTGAGTTCAAAGTGATATAAATAAATAAATGGGGAAAAGGTAAAGTCCTTTTTTACAGTAGAAAGGCAACTAGTAAGTATAGAAGGAATGACTGAATTAGAAAATAGCCATTTGACAACCATCCTAGTAATCTGTTGAAGTAAGAAGCACCAGTGGATGCTAAAACTAATAGGCAAAAGTTTTAGGAATAACACAAGATATACATATTCCAAAGTTATCTCCCCATAAAATATGTATTAATGACAAGGTGGAAATAATAACTTTACAGAAAATAGTAAAATTACTGTGAAGAAATGGCCACTTGACCAAAGTGATCAAATAATAATGCCGCTCAACATTGTGTGCCTCTTAATATGTAGCATCAAGAAGATACATGACTCTTGTGATATTTCTGCACAAACCCATAACCTAGGTCTAATCATTAGGAAACCAAACTCCAATTGGGAGATTTACAATAACTAGTTTGTCATGCACATTAGAGTGTTCAATACAAAGATGAAAAGTAGAATTAACTCTTTTACATGAACTCATTTGCACACTTCCAGAGCACTGTGGACATAATAAACTTTTACTTGAAAATGAAGAACAGTCAGAGTAATGGCAGGTAGGAAGCGATACCGATAAATCTCCCCCAAAACTCAACAAGATCTTCAACCACAAACAGAAAAACCTATCCTTGGAGCCTCCAGATGTTTCGCAATACACCCAAAGGTATGATCGAGCGAAAAATTGGCTAAATATATAACCAAACCCCAAAGGAAATAGGGAGTAAGAAATGCTCCGCCTTCCTCACTAACCTAAACAGGGCGGCTTTCACTGGAAACTGAGAATATAGAAACTAAGGCAGGCAAAGGGGGTGAATAGATCCAGGCCGCGGCACAAACGGCCGAACCAGGCTGTGGCACGGAGATCCAAGCCGAGGAAAAACTGTTCCTGTGACAACCCGGGCAATATAGCTAACACTAGCGCCAAACCCAGACAAAGAAAGACAAGCGGGGCAGCCATTTTACCCGATCTCCTGGTCGGCGCGCACAGATAGTGGGCGAGAGATTCCTTCCAAAGCCCTGGGAGTGTGCACCCGTGTTATCCCGCAGAGGGGCAGAGTCAGGGGCCTTTGTGTGGGCCTAAAGCGGAATCTCAGGCCACCCCAGAGCCTTGAAAAAGCCGCACATGGGGACAGAGCGAGAGCCAATTCCAACGCTGGAACTTTTCAGTGTGGGCGGGGGGTTTCACTCAGAGGGCGAGACTTCGGTCTGACATCCTGGTCTGCGCGCGCACATAGTGAGCGAGAGATTCCTCCGAGTGCCTCCCCGTGTTATCCCACAGAGGGGCAGAGTCAGGGGCCTTTGTGTGGGCCTAAAGTGGAATCTCAGGCTACCCCAGCACCTTGAAAAAGCCGCACATGGGGACGGAGCAAGAGCCAATTCCAACGCTGGAACTTTTCAGTGCGGGCGGGGGGGTTTCACTCAGAGGGCGAGACTTCCGGTCTGACATCCTGGTCTGCGCGCGCAGATAGTGAACAAGAGTTTCCTCCAAGCGCCCCGGGAGTGGGTGCCCGTCCGTGTTACCGGACAGAGTGGCAGAGCCAGAGGTCTTTGAGTGGGCGGAAGCCCCGGCTGATTATGCTAGCAGCTCTGATTGACTGAGCCTTACCCAGAGCCCTGTGCTGAGTGGGAATAGAGTGGGGAGTGGCCAGCTCTTTGAGCCTGTTACTATCCAGGCAGAGGCAGCAGCAACCCCATAGCTGGATTATCAGGCTACTAATTGAGGAAGGAAAGACTAGGAGAGAGGCTCCAGGAACACAGACTCTCTCACTGTCGGAGCCTATAAATGATAATGAGCCTCAACTGCCAATGTGATAAAAGCACAATACATGACATCGCCATAGAGACTTATCAATTGCAAACCTCTACCTGAGCGTGCCAAAGGGGCAGAACCCGGGGTACAGAGTCACCGACCAGGAAGAGGGAGAGAAAAGAAAAAGCAAGAAGATAACCTCTCAAAATCAAGAATAATCCGCAGACTTTATAACCTATCCCATTTTATTATATTTGTTCATTTGTTTCTCTTATCTTCATCCTTGATTTTTTTTTTTCCTCCTCCAATTTGGTCGTTTAACTCTCTACCGGTCTTACTCTCTCCTCTCCTTAAACTACACTACCCATAAGTGTTACATCTCCGATTATCTTTTCTTTCCTCTTCCTTTCTCTTTATGAGGGTTGCACTCCAAAACCCTTAACTCTCTCTCTCTCTCTTCTTTTTTCTTCCTTTATTGGTTCCCTCTTTTTTTTCCTCTCTCTTTCTTTTCTCCCTCTATATTAGTTTCTTCCTTTCTCCTTTACGTCTCCTCTCATTCAAACCTCAATAACAAACAAATTATCTTATCTGGGGCTCAAACTTATGTTTGTGGCATTTTGGGGGGTTTTTACTTCACCTTTTTAACTCACTAGCAGTGCTCCCATCCCTGGCTCTCCATTTTATCAAGCTCTTCCACTAAATACAATAGTAATTTTTTAATTTGTCCCCCCATTTTCCTGTTTCCCTCTTATTCCTCTCATCATAACTCTTAGTCAATGAACACCTAAATGCAAATCATTTTATTCTTGATCCAAATTTTTTCATTATTTGCTTTTTGTGGGTCCATACCCCCCCTTTTTATTTTTATTTTATTTTTTTTATTTTTTTTGCCCCTTTATTACTTTTCCCCAATTCAGGCCCTCCATTACAGGCATTGTTTGTTCTATTAAATACAATATAATTCACAGTTCACCACAAGATTTTCTCAAGAAAGAGGGGAGAGGAGAGGAGAGGAAAAAAGGAGGGGGGGAATCATTTCCTTTTTTTTAATTTAAAAAATTTTTTTTTATTATTTTATTTTTCTTTATTTCATTATTAATTTTAAAAAAAGCAACTTTTTTCGATTTTTAATTTTTCAACTTTTTATTCTTTATTAAATCTCAATACTATCAACAAAACCACCCTCAGATGCCATTAAGGAAGAGAAAATCGAATATCATGGATACAAAAGAAAGAGAGGTAACACAGATAGATGAGGAAAAATCTATGGAGAAAAAATTTAATATATTGGAAACCTTGGAGCTAAATGACAGAAAATTCAAGATAGAAATCCTAAAAATACTCAGAGATATACAAGAAAACACAGAAAGACAATTTAGGGAGCTCAGAAAACAACTCAATGAACACAAAGAATATATGTCCAAGGAAATTGAAACTATAAAAACAAATCAAAGAGAGATGAAAAACTCAATTCACGAGCTGAAAAACGAGGTAACAAGCTTAGCTAATAGAACAGGCCAGATAGAAGAGAGGATTAGTGAAATAGAAGACAAGCAACTTGAGGCACAACAGAGAGAAGAAGAAAGAGACTCAAAAATTAAAAAAAATGAGATAGCCCTACAAGAATTATCTGACTCCATCAGAAAGAATAACATAAGAATAATAGGTATATCAGAGGGAGAAGAGAGAGAAAATGGAATGGAGAACATACTCAAACAAATAATAGATGAGAACTTCCCAAGCCTGTGGAAAGAACTAAAGCCTCAAATTCATGAAGCTAACAGAACTCCGAGTTTTCTTAACCCCAACAAACCTACTCCAAGGCACATCATAATGAAATTGGCACAAACCAATGGCAAAGAAAAAATTCTCAAGGCAGCCAGGGAAAAGAAGAATATAACATATAAAGGAAGGCCCATTAGATTATCATCAGATTTCTCAGCAGAAACTCTACAAGCTAGAAGAGAGTGGACCCCAATATTTAAGGTCCTGAAAGAGAGGAACTTTCAGCCATGAATACTATACCCATCAAAGCTATCGTACAAATATGAAGGAGAAATAAAAACATTCACAGATACAGAAAAGATGAGGGAATTTATCATCAAAAAACCCCCACTCCAGGAATTACTAAAGGGAGTTCTCCAATCAGATACAAAGAACAAAAAAAAAAAAACAAAGCCACAAGTAAAAGCTCCAAGAAGAACACAATAAAACCAAATTTAAACTGTAACAACAACAAAAAAAAGGGGGGGGAGAGGATGGAGAGTAACAGTAGTAAAGGACGATGGAGTGCAAAAGTACTCACAAAATAGTGCGCTACAATGAACAGGGTAGGAACCCTTTTCATTATTTAAAGGTAACCACAATTGAAAAAACCACCACAGAAGCACATGAGATAAAAAAGATAGCAACAGTGGAAAGATGTATGGAATACAACCAAATAAAAACAAAATATAGAAAAACGAAAGAGAAGGATCAAACAAGACACAAAACTAACAGAAAGCAATCTATAAAATAGCAATAGGGAACTCACAAGTGTCAATAATTACACTAAATGTAAATGGATTAAACTCACCAATAAAAACACACAGAGTAGCAGAATGGATTAAAAAAGAAAATCCAACTGTATGCTGCCTACAGGAAACTCATCTAAGTAACAAGGATAAAAATAAATTCAAAGTGAAAGGCTGGAAAACAATACTCCAAGCAAATAACATCCAAAAAAAAGCAGGCGTAGCAATACTCATATCTGATAATGCTGACTACAAGACAACAAAAGTACTCAGAGACAAAAATGGCCATTTCATAATGGCTAAGGGGACTCTGAATCAAGAAGACATAACAATTCTTAATATATATGCACCAAACCAAGGAGCACCAAAATATATAAGACAGCTACTTATTGACCTTAAAACAAAAACTGACAAAAATACAATCATACTTGGAGACCTCAATACACCGCTGATGGCTCTAGATCAGTCATCCAAACAGAGAATCAACAAAGACATAGTGGCCTTAAACAAAACACTAGAGCACCTGGATATGATAGACATCTACAGGACATTTCATCCCAAAGTGACTGAGTATACATTTTTCTCCAGTGTACATGGATCATTCTCAAGAATTGACCATATGTTGGGCCACAAAAACAACATCAGCAAATTCAGAAAAATCGAAGTTGTACCAAGCATATTTTCTGATCATAAAGCCTTGAAATTAGAATTCAACTGCAAAAAAGAGGAAAAAAATCCCACAAAAAATGTGGAAACTAAACAACATACTTTTAAAAAATGAATGGGTCAAAGAAGAAATAAGTGCAGAGATCAAAAGATATATACAGACTAATGAAAATGACAATACGACATATCAGAATCTATGGGATGCAGCAAAAGCAGTGATAAGAGGGAAGTTCATATCACTTCAGGCATATATGAACAAACAAGAGAGAGCCCAAGTGAACCACTTAACTTCACACCTTAAGGAACTAGAAAAAGAAGAACAAAGACAACCCAAAACCAGCCGAAGAAAGGAGATAATAAAAATCAGAGCAGAAATAAATGAAATAGAGAATAGTAAAACTATAGAAAAAATTAATAGAACAAAGAGCTGGTTCTTTGAAAAGATCAACAAAATTGACAAACCCTTGGCAAGACTTACCAAGGAAAAAAGAGAAAGAACTCATATAAACAAAATCCAAAATGAAAGAGGAGAAATCACCACGGACACTGTAGATATACAAAGAATTATTGTAGAATACTATGAAAAACTATATGCTATTAAATTCAACAATCTAGAAGAAATGGATAAATTCCTAGAACAATACAACCTTCCTAGACTGAGTCAAGAAGAAGCAGAAAGCCTAAACAGACCTATTAGTAGAGAAGAAATAGAAAAAAACATTAAAAACCTCCCCAAAAATAAAAGTCCAGGCCCAAACAGCTATACCAGTGAATTTTATCAAACATTCAAAGAAGACTTGGTTCCTATTCTCCTCAAAGTCTTCCAAAAAATTGAAGAAGAAGCAATACTTCCAAACACATTTTATGAGGCTAACATAACCCTCAAACCAAAACCAGGCAAGGATGGCACAAAAAAAGGAAACTACAGACCAATATCTCTAATGAATACAGATGCTAAAATACTAAACAAAATACTAGCAAATCGAATACAACAACATATTAAAAAAATAATACATCATGATCAAGTGGGATTCATCCCAGAATCTCAAGGATGGTTCAACATACGTAAAACGGTTAATGTAATACACCATATCAACAAAACAAAGAACAAAAACCACATGATCTTATCAATAGACGCAGAAAAGGCTTTCGATAAAATACAACACAATTTTATGTTTAAGACTCTCAACAAAATGGGTATAGATGGAAAATATCTCAACATGATAAAGGCCATATATGATAAACCATCAGCTAACATCATATTAAATGGCACTAAACTGAAGGCTTTCCCCCTTAAATCAGGAACAAGACAGGGTTGTCCACTCTCTCCACTCTTATTTAATGTGGTACTAGAGGTTCTAGCCAGAGCAATCAGACAAGACAAAGAAATAAAAGGCATCCATATCGGAAAAGAAGAAGTAAAGGTATCACTTTTTGCAGATGATATGATCCTATACATCGAAAACCCCAAAGAATCCACAAAAAGACTACTAGAAACAATAAGCCAATACAGTAAGGTCGCAGGATACAAAATTAACATACAGAAGTCAATAGCCTTTCTATATGTCAACAATGAAACATTTGAGAACAAACTCAAAAGAATAATCCCCTTCACGATTGCAACAAAAAAAAATTAAATACTTAGGAATAAACATAACAAAGAATGTAAAGGACTTATATAATGAAAACTATAAACCATTGTTAAGAGAAATCAAAAAAGATATAATGAGATGGAAGAATATTCCTTGTTCTTGGTTAGGAAGAATAAATATAATCAAGATGGCCATATTCCCCAAAGCAATATACAAATTTAATGCAATTCCCATCAAAATTCCAATGACATTTTTAAAAGAAATAGAGCAAAAAATCATCAGATTTATATGGAATTATAAAAAATCCCGAATAGCCAAAGCAATCCTAAAGAAAAAGAATGAAGCTGGGGGCATTACAATACCTGACTTCAAACTATATTATAGGGCCACGACAATCAAAACAGCATGGTATTGGCAGAAAAGTAGACACTCAGACCAATGGAACAGAATAGAAAGTCCAGAAATAAAACCACATATATATAGTCAAATAATTTTTGATAAAGGGACCAAGAACATACAATGGAGAAAAGAAAGCCTCTTCAATAAATGGTGCTGGGAAAACTGGAAAGCCACATGCAAAAGAATGAAACTGGACTACAGTTTGTCCCCCTGTACTAAAATTAACTCAAAATGGATCAAAGATCTAAACATAATACCTGAAACAATAAAGTACATAGAAGAAGACATAGGTACTAAACTCATGGACCTGGGTTTTAAAGAGCATTTTATGAATTTGACTCCAATGGCAAGAGAAGTGAAGGCAAAAATTAATGAATGGGACTACATCAGACTAAGAAGTTTTTGCTCAGCAAGAGAAACTGATAACAAAATGAACAGAAAGCCAACTAAATGGGAAATGATATTTTCAAACAACAGCTCAGATAAGGGCCTAATATCCAAAATATACAAAGAACTCATAAAACTCAACAACAAACAAACAAACAATCCAATAAAAAAATGGGAAGAGGACATGAACAGACACTTCTCCCAGGAGGAAGTACAAATGGCCAACAGATATAGGAGAAGATGCTCATCTTCTTTAGTTATTAGAGAAATTCAAATCAAAACTGCAATGAGATACCACCTCACACCTGTTCGATTAGCTATTATTAACAAGACAGGTAATAGCAAATGTTGGAGAGGCTGTGGAGAAAAAGGAACCCTCATACACTGTTGGTGGGAATGTAAAGTAGTACAACCATTATGGAAGAAAGTATGGTGGTTCCTCAAAAAACTGAAAATAGAACTACCTTATGACCCAGCAATCCCTCTACTGGGTATATACCCCAAAAACTCAGAAACATTGATACGTAAAGACACATGCAGCCCCATGTTCATTGCAGCATTGTTCACAGTGGCCAGGACATGGAAACAACCAAAAAGCCCATCAATAGATGACTGGATAAAGAAGATGTGGCACATATACACTATGGAATACTACTCAGCCATAAGAAATGATGACATCGGATCATTTACAGCAAAATGGTGGGATCTTGATAACATTATAGGAAGTGAAATAAGTAAATCAGAAAAAGACAGGAACTGCATTATACCATACGTAGGTGGGACATAAAAGTGAAACTAAGAGACATTGATAAGAGTGTGGTCGTTACGGGGGGAGGGGGGAAAGGGAGAGGGAAAGGGGGAGGGGGAGGGGCACAAAGAAAACTAGATAGAAGGTGACAGAGGACAATCTGACTGTGGGTGATGGGTATGCAACAAATTGAAAGACAAGATAACCTGGACTTGTTATCTTTGAATATATGTATCCCGATTTATTGATGTCGCCCCATTAAAAAAATAAAATAAAAAAAAAAAAAAAAGAAAATGAAGAACATGAGAAAGCTCACTATAAATTCAGTTAGTTTCAGAAACAGTTGGTTGAGTTGTAATTGTTCCTGCAGATTAGCAGCCATGGTTGGGGCAATTTGATCTTTATCAGGAAGAGTAGGGAGGAGCAGTTATGAGAGAGAAGGACAAGCAAGGGCCATAGTTAAAAATTCTCAGTTCTTCATGATCACTTAAGGATCTTCACATGAAATTTTCAAGTCCTAACATAATGAGTCAAAAAGGTCTTTAAAATTACTTTCTCATTTAAAGCTACATTTAAAATTTTTCCTTCTAAATTTTTATTTCACCAGAGGTGCAAGTGGATTTAATATAAACTAGTCCACTTCATGCAAAGAAAAAAAATTATATGTATGTAAGAGGGAAACATTCTGTGAGAGGAAGTTAGACATGAATCGAGCAAGGACTACAGGCCAGGCACAGAAAGTCACCAGGGCTGAAAATCCCAGGTGCCTGGGAAAACAAGGACTGCTCTCCAGGTGACATTTTCTCCCTTACATGGTCCTATGGTTTAGACCCCTTGATTTCACACCGCTGGTCATGGGATTCAGGGTCTCTCCCCTGACCTTACCTCCCCTGACATTTTGCTAGTCTGGTGGTTTTAGACCCCCTTAGAGGAGGAAAAATCAAGAAAGCCAGAGAATAGCACCTATGCTATAACCCCTAGAGATAACATCTAGGTCTCCGTTATGTTTCAACGCCAGTCCCAGAAAAGCAGCAAAATAGACAAAAGCCACAGCTGACCTCAAGACCAGTTGCATTGCCTGAAGACCCCCTGCCTTGATCTTGATCAATCAAGGAAGACCAGGACCCTAAAAGACACATCTGGAGAGCTGATATTCTATTGAGATCCTCCCCTGAGATCTCCCCTAAAATTCCCACCCTTAACATCCCTTAGGACCGAGGCCCCAGGGTGCTCTCTCTTTTGGGAGCATGCCCACACCTGCCTCCTCTTCCTTACATCCCTCTTTTCCCCCTTCTTCTGCTCAGATGCGTTTTCCTTGTCCCTCTGTTCCTTCTAAGCTTTAAGGGGTCCTGGAAAGACTTACAACCAGGGGAGCAGTGGGCAGTGGCAGCTCTCCTGGGCTAACCCCCTGAGCCTGTCTCCAGGGCCCACTTTTCTCTTCCTACATGCCCAACAAATTCTTCCTTTGCTTGCTGCACTTTGTCTCTTGATTGATTTATCTCAAGAAGATGAGAATCAGCGTCTTGTCGCTCCCCTTGTAACAATTTCATGTATTAAGGCAGTGGTCCCTAACCCCCGGGGCACGGACTGGTACCGGTCCGTGGGCCATTTGGCACTGGTCGCAGAGAAAGAATAAATAACTTACATTATTTCCATTTTATTTATATTTAAGTCTGAACGATGTTTTATTTTTAAAAAATGACCAGATTCCCTCTGTTACATCTGTCTAAGACTCACTCTTGATGCTTGTCTCGGTCACATTATACATTTATCTGTCCCACCCTAAAGGCCGGTCAGTGAAAATATTTTCTGACATTAAACCGGTCCGTGGCCCAAAAAAGGTTGGGGACCACTGTACTAAAGGATAATTTTCAAAAAACAATAAAATCATGACTCATACAGATATAAAAATAAATACATGTTAAAAATTTTATTTAACTTATTAATGAGGAAACTAGTACAGTGTTAAAACAGTTCATAGGACAATTCGAAGAACAGATCAGGAATATAAATGTGCAAGTGGAGGCAAACACTGTTTTTCCATGGTAGTGGGGTTGAGGGAAGAAGCGTATGTCATTCCACTGGATAGACTTCATTTGTATAGTCATAAAAATTAGTTTCCATCGTTATCAGTTATCTATAACTCATAAAGCTGTGAAATAACTCCCATGGAATCAGATCCCTTAAACCTGCAAGGATGCAGTGCCTCATTTCTTACCCTACAACTGTTATTATCTCTCTGCAGACATGGAGTAGGCAGGTCTTGGATGGCAATGGGAATATACTGGTCATAAGGCTAACTTCCCAATTCAGTGAGCATGTGGTTAAGGGAATTTCCCCTTCCATTTACAGATTATTTCAGGCAAATTAGATAACTACACTTCTTTGGTTTACTACTTAATTGTAGGGGAGTCATCTCTGAACGGGGTCATACCTGGACAAGCTACTGAGCTACTTACTCAGTGCCCACACAGCACCCCAAACAACGCCCAGGGAAACCAGAGTTAAAACTACACCTTCAAAAGGGCGCCGTGCAGTCAGAGTGTGCATCTGGCCCCCTTTCTCCTAGTAGGGAGGAAGCGGCTTCACAGGTGTACACTAGTCATAAAAACAGAATCTGAACTGTCCTGAGTACCTGCCTCTTCGTCCTCCCACCTGCAGGAGGCTGGACTGTTGCTAGAAATGATTCTCCTACTACCTTTAAAACAACAGGTCGGGATCCGGAGACAGAACTGAGTTTGGGTTAGGCTCAACCAACTACAAGCTTGTTTATTGAGAAAACGGGAATTATAATTCCTAGCTGCCAGTGTTCTTGAGAGGTTTACAGAGATGAGTCTGTGAAACACTTTGTAGTGTTAAGTACAAACCGGCTGTGTTACGAGGCCACGCTGCAAGCCTCACGGCGCGGCCTCGGGCGCCGAGCTCCGCAGCCCAGGGGCAAGCCCGCGCGGGGCGGGGCAGCCGGGCGCCCAGTTCCTGCTTCTATAAACGGTGCCGGGGGCTGGTGGCGCCAGAGGCGCTGGGCCGCGGGCGGCGGAGGATGGGCCCGAGCCTGTCTCGAGGTGGCGGCCCGCGGCGGCCGCTGCTCCCCGCCTTGCCCCCGGCGCCGCCGCTGCCGCTGCTGCCGCTGCTGCCGCTGCTGCTGCTGCTGCTGCTGCGGCCGCCACCGGGCGCGGGCGCTGGGCCCGCCCCGCCGCACCTGGTCCTCGTGCTGGCGGACGACCTGGGCTGGAACGACGTGGGCTTCCACGGCTCGGCCGTGCGCACGCCGCAGCTGGACGCGCTGGCGGCCGGCGGGGTGCGCCTGGACAACTACTACACCCAGCCGCTGTGCACGCCGTCGCGGAGCCAGCTACTCACCGGCCGCTACCAGGTGCGCGGACCCCGCCTCGCCCCCTCGGCCGGCGCGGGCCGGACCCAGTCCCCGAACCGGGCCGAGTGGGGCGGCTGGCGGTCCCGGCTCTTCCCAGGCCTGCAGCCCGCGGCGACCTCTGCGCATGCGCACCCCTTGGGCCACCCGCATCCCCTTGCGCCCTCTCTGTGTGGTTTCGTTTGGTGTTTAGTTTCCTGGAGGTCAGGTGGAGGGGCTTCTGGAGCATGCTGGGTGCTGGGCAGCAGGTGGAAGGGTGGGGACGCCCCCAGCCGGGCGGTCCTGAGTGGGAGGATGCGGAGGGGGCAAGCCGGGCGCCCAGCTCAGCAATGAGGTGGGAGCCGCGGAGCTGCGGGGAGGGTTATAACGAGAGTGCCCTCCGTGAATGCGACTCTGGTCCTCTGGTTACCCAGGGGTCATGGGTTAGGGCTGTCCACTTCTTCCAAGAGTTGGCAGCCCTGGAGTGATACCTACCCAGGTTGACTTTTCTTGGGCTGCTGACTTTCCTTTCAGATTTAACCTGTATTCGACCTTTCTGAGTATCATTATCTCTGAACGCTTGTCTTTAGAAGGTTCTCTGTAGTAGATAGAGAAAAGTATACCGGTAGAGAGTGTGAATATATGTTAGATAATTAAGAATATGGAGAACATTTGCATAGTGCTTTACTGTTTTTAAAGTTAATTCTTGAAACAGCCTATGAGGTAGCTGTTATTTTTAATCCCCTTTTACAAATGAGGAAGCAAACCTGTAGAGGTTCAATAATGAGTTAAGAATCACATAGCCTGATGAGGCGGTGGTGCAGTGGATAGATCATAGATGAGTGGACCTGGGATGCTGAGGACTCAGGTTCGAAACCCAAGGTCCTCGGCTTCAGCGTGGGATCATGTTGCTAGCTTGAGGAATGGGTCACTGGCTCAGCTGGAGCACCCCACCAGGTACGAATAAGAAGCAATCAATGAGCAACTAAAGTGCTACAACTATGAGTTAGTACTACTTCTCATCTCTCTCCTTTTCTGTCTGCCTGTCTCTCTCTCACTCACTTAAAAAAAAAAAAGGCCCTGGTCTTTTGGCTCAGTGGCTAAAGCATCAGCCTGGTTTATGGACATCTTGTTTGATCCCAGGTCAGGGCACACATGAGAAGCAACTGTCTGATTCTCTGCCCCTCTCTCCTTCTCTCCCTCTTCCCCTCTGGCAGCCAGTGTCCCATTGGCTCGAGCGTAGGCCCCAGGTGCTGAGGATAGCTTGGTTGATCCCAGTGTCAGCCTCAGGCACTAAAAATAGGTTGGTTGATTCAAGCATGGCCCCAGATGGGGGCTGCCTGTTGGATCCCAGTTGGGGCGCATGCAGGAGTATATCTCTCCTCCTTTCACTTAAAAAATTACACAGAATGTAGTCAAACTGGGTCCTGCACCCACTAATTATCTCAGGCCTCTATAATTGAATAATTTTTTTAATTCTTAACCTGAATAAGATTGACATTTTCATAAGATCTTGATGTGATTATGATCATATTAAGTAAAATAAATGGGAACTGTTTCAGATCACATGCATACTTTTATATATGCATATGTACTGTCTATTAAACAAGCATATTTTGAGCTCTGACTGTGCAAGTCACAAGGAATATGCTTAAACCTTGCACTCCCAAATCTGTGTTCTGTGTAGCCTTTCAGATCAACCCCTAGCCTTACTTATGTCCTGAGATGGGGAGAAGGAAGAGTTCACTTATAATAACCACAGTGGTCTTGTTGCAGGGGGAGCTACGAGAACTCAATTTTTATCTTTTTTTTTTTTTTTTTTCATTTTTCTGAAGTTGGAAATGGGGAGAGACAGTCAGACAGACTCCCGCATGCGCCCGACCGGGATCCACCCGGCACGCCCACCATGGGGTGATGCTCTGCCCACCAGGGGGCGATGCTCTGCCCATCCTGGGCGTCGCCATGTTGTGACCAGAGCCACTCTAGCGCCTGAGGCAGAGGCCACAGAGCCATCCCCAGCGCCTGGGCCATCTTTGCTCCAATGGAGCCTTGGCTGCGGGAGGGGAAGAGAGAGACAGAGAGGAAAGCGCGGCGGAGGGGTGGAGAAGCAAATGGGCGCTTCTCCTGTGTGCCCTGGCCGGGAATCGAACCCGCTCAATTCTTATCTTGAGAAAAAGAATTCAATTACAGAGACAAAGTGCAGCAAATAAAGGAAGAATTTATTGGCCATGCAGGAAGAAAATCAGAGCAAAAAGGGCCTTGGAGACAGGTTCAGGGGGTTAACCCTGCAGAGCTGCCACTGTCCGCTGCTCCCCTGCTTGCAAGTCTCTGGGTCCCTTAAAGCTTAGAAGGAACAGAGGGGCAAGGAAAACACACTTGGGCAGAAGAAGGGGGAAGAATAAGGGGGTGTAAGAAGGAGGAGGCAGGTGTGGGCATGCTCCCAAAAAAGAGCACCCTGGGGCCTCACTCCTAAGGGATGTTAAGGGTGGGAGGGAATTTTAGGGGAGATCTCAGGGGAGGATCTCAATAGAATATTTATCAGCTCTCCAGATGTGTCTTTTAGGGTCCTGGTCTTCCTTGATTGATCAAGATCAAGGCAGAGGTCTTGAGTCAATGCAGCTGGTCCTGAGCCTTTTGTCTATTTTGCTGCTTTTCTGGGACTGGAGCTGAAACACAACTGAAGCCTAGATGGTATCTCTAGGGGTTAATGCTTAAGTAGTAGGAAAGGTTAGGGAAGCATCTGAATTCCATGACCAGCCATATAAAATCAGGGGGTCTAAACTACATGACCAGCTGGCTAAGGGAGCAAGGTTACCCTGGGGGTGAGGTCCTTGTTACAACACTTTTGCCTGTTGCTAGGCACCTTGGGCTTTCCACTCTATAGCCTTCTGTGCCTGGCTTATAGTCCTTACCTGCAGATGTCTGTCTAACTGCCTATCACAGTCTGAAGACTTTTAGAAACAGAAAAGAGAGTTGTCCTGCAGTGAGAAATAGCTGTAGTCAAGATTGGCAATGGAGATAAAGGATGATTCCTTCACCACCAGCAGGAAGTACTTCCCACAGTTCTGAGTGGCTGCTCAGTATAATCAGGAATATCTACTCTGATGCAAATCTTACCCTGGACACTTCGTAGGACTAAAGTGGCATTCGAGTAAAGGGGGGAAAGCAAGGTCTGCCCAAAATGGTTCTGCATTTACTGTGAAGCAAGAGAACTGAACTGAAATTGCAGAAGAATGGGAAGGCCATTCATTTCTCTAACTTCCTTCCAACAGACTTGAACCTGAAAGCAAACATCACACTTCAAAAACGTGTTTATATAATTGGTTGCTTTTGTCCCTTAACATCCTCTCCTAGGAGTAACCAACATTTCATCTAGGAGGAAAAACACAACAAACACTTGAGTATTTAGAGTACCCTGTGGTTAAGAAATGAGGGCAGGGTAGAAGTTGGGTATTCCAAAAACTGTTTAGAGACCACTCAATGTAGCAAGCCAGCTGCCCCAAGCATTTTGTTTGAATTTTCTTCTGTTTTCTTCTGATAGCATTCATGAGACCCAATTGGAAATTACCTTGGGTCAGCAAGCATTCTCTTTTAAAGGAGTCAATATTTCTCAAAAGGTTAAGAAACCTCATTGCCCTTAGAAACTACTTCCTGGTACTGTTCTGAGCATTTTACATTCTTACAGCAGCCCGATGAGGTAGGTATTACTATTATCAGTCTTGTTTGATAACAGGCAAACTGTGACTGGAAGGGGTTGAGAAACTGGCCCAAAATCACAGGGCAAGTGAGTGGTGGACCAGGATCTAAACTGGGCAGTGCGGCTACATAACTTCTACACTACATTGTACATTGCCAACTCAAGAGTTATTAAAAATATTTACGAATGATCTATTATTTTTGAACATTTAGATTGTTCCTCAGAATCTCAATTAAAAAAAAATCCATCATTTTCAGGTTAGGAATTATCTGTGTTAAATGTACACAGATAATTCTAAATAGGGAGAAAGGTTTTATTTCTGAAACCAATTATGTGTTATGCATAATTCTAGACAACAAAATTAGAAAATGTGTTTATTTTAAAATTAAGTACCTTTTTAAATTTTTTTAAATTAATTTTAATTTATTAGTAACATGGGTTCAAGTGTCCCACTGAATATAACACCCTCACTCCACCCCCGTGCCCACCATTACACCCCCTTTGCCCCCCTTACCCTAACTCCCTCCCCCTTCCCTCATGGATTCGCTGTCCTGTTATCTGTATCTCTGTGTTATGTATATATAATTTCACTAATCCCTTCACCTTCTCTGATCCGATGCTCTCATCATCCCTCCCTCTGAGAGCTGTCCCTCTGCTCCCTGTGACCCCGTCTCTGTCTCTATTCCGTTCCTCAGTTCACTTTGTTCATTAGATTCCACATATAAGGGAGATCATATGATATTTGTCTTTCTCTGCCTGCTTATTTCACTTAGTATAATAGTCTCCAGGTCCATCCATGTCATCGCAAAAGGTAAGTTTTCCTTCTTTTTCATGGCCGCATAGTATTCCATTGTGTATACGTACCACTGCTTTTTAATCCACTTGTCCACTGATGGATACTTGGGCTGTTTCCAGATCTTGACTGTTGTAAACAATGCTGCCATAAACATGGGGGTGCATACCTTCTTTTGAATCAGTGATTTGGTATTTATAGGATATATTCCTAAAAGTGGGGTAGCTGAGCCAAAAGGTAGTTCCATTTTTAATTTTTTGAGGAAACCCCATACACTTCTCCACAGTGGCTGCACCAGTTTGCATTCCCACCAGCAGTGCAGGAGGGTTCCCTTTTCTCCACACGGTTGCCAGTACTTACTGTGTGTTGTTTTTTTTTGTTTTTGTTTTTGTTTTTGTTTTTTAGAGACAGAGTCAGAGAGAGGGATAGACGAGGACAGACAGACATGAACGGAGAGATGAGAAGCATCAATCATTAGTTTTTCATTGCACATTGCAACACCTTAGTTGTTCATTGATTGCTTTCTCACATGTGCCTTGACCGTGGGCCTTCAGCAGACCAAGCAACTCCCTGCTCAAGCTAGCGACCTTGGGCTCGGAGGTGAGCTTTTGCTCAAGCCAGATGAGCCCGCGCTCAAGCTGGTGACCTCAGGGTCTTGAACCTGGGTCTTCTGCATCCCAGTCTGACGCTCTATCCTCTGCGCCACCGCCTGGTCAGGCACTGTGTGTTGTTTTGTTACTGAGCGCCATTCTGACAGGTTTGAGGTGGTATCTCATTGTGGTTTTAATTTGCATTTCTCTGATAATTAGTGACATTGAACAGTTTTTCATATGCCTGTTGGCCATCTGTATGTCCTCTTTGGAGAACTGTCTATTCAGTTCTTTTGCCCATTTTTTTTTTTTTTTTTTTTTGTATTTTTCTGAAGTTGGAAACAGGGAGAGAGTCAGACTCCCGCATGCACCCGACCGGGATCCACCCGGCATGCCCACCAGGGGGCGATGCTCTGCCCATCTGGGGCGTCACTCTGTTGCAACCAGAGCCATTCTGTTGCCTGAGGCAGAGGCCATAGAGCCATCCTCAGTGCCCGGGCCAGACTTGCTCCAATGGAGCCTTGGCTGCAGGAGGGGAAGAGAGAGACAGAGAGGAAGGAGAGGGGGAGGAGTGGAGAAGCAGACAGGCACTTCTCCTGTGTGCCCTGGCCAGGAATCAAACCCGGGACTCATGCACACCAGGCCAACACTCTACCACTGAGCCAACCGGCCAGGGCCATTTTGCCCATTTTTTAATTGGATTGTTTACCTTCCTGGTGCTGAGTTTTACAAATTCTTTATAAATTTTTGTTATTAACCCCTTATCAAATGTATTGGCGAAGATGTTCTCTCATTGTGTGGGTTGTCTTTATTTTGTTCATGTTGTCTTTTGCTGTGCAAAAGCTTTTTACTTTGTTATAGTCCCATTTGTTTATTTTATCTCTTATTTCACTTGCCTATGGAGATAAATCAGCAAAAATATTGCTACGAGAGTAATCAGAAAGTTTACTTCCTATGTTTTTTTCCAAGATGTTTATGGTTTTGTGACTTACATTTAGTCTTTTATCCATTTTGCATTTATTTTTGTGAATGGTGTAAGTTGGTGGTCTAGTTTCATTTTTTTGCATGTACCTGTCCAATTTTCCAAACACCATTTATTAAAAAGACTGTCTTTACTCCATTGTATGCTTTTACCTCCTTTGTCAAATATCAGTTGTTCATAAAGGTGTGGGTTTATTATTTCTGGGTTCTCTGTTCTGTTCCATTGATCTATTATATATGCCTGTTCTTATGCCAGTACCAAGTTGTTTTGAGTACAATGGCCTTGTAGTATAACTTGATATCTGGAAGGGTTATACCTCCCACTTTATTCTTCATTTTCAAGATTGCTGAGGCTATTTAGGTTTTATTTTGGTTCCATATAAATTTTTGGAATATTCTATATCTTTGAAGTATGTCATTGGTATTTTAATAGGAATTGCATGGAACTTATAAATTGCTTTGGGTAATATAGATATTTTATTATGATGTTTATTCTTTCTAGCTGTGAACATGGTATATGCTTACACTTGTTTGTATCTTCCTTGATTTCTTTTTTCAATGTCTTATAATTTTCCAAGCCTTTTACCTTCCTGGTTGAATTTACTCCTAGGTACTTTATTTCTTTTGTTGTTGCAATAGTGAAGTTGATTGTTTCCTTAATTTCTTTTTCAGACAGTTTATTGTTGGTGTATACAAATGCTACTGATTTCTGAATATTCATTTTATATCCTGCCACCTTGCTATATTCATTTATCAGGTCTACTAGTGTTTTGACTGAGACTTTAGGGCTTTCTATGCACAGTATCATGTCATCAGCAAATAATGATAGTTTTACTTCTTCTTTTCCAATTTGCATGCCTTTTATTTCTTCTGCTTGTCTGATTGCTGTGGCTAGTACTTCCAGAACTATGTTGAATAAGAGTGGTGAAAGGGGGCACCCCTGCCTTGTTCCTGATCTTAAGGGGATTGCTTTTAACTTTTGCCCATTGAGTATGATGTTGGCTGTGGGTTTGTCATAGATGGCTTTTATCATGTTGAAGTATGTTCCCTGTATTCCCACTTTGCTGAGAGTTTTGATCATAAATGGGTGCTGGCTTTTATCAAATGCTTTTTCTGCATCTACTGATGTGATTTTTATTCTTTTGTGTATGTGATGAATCACATTTATTGATTTTCAAATATAGTACCAGCCTTGCCTCCCTGGAATAAATCCCACTTGATCGTGATGTATGATCTTTTTGATGTATTGCTGGATCTGGTTTGCTAATATCTTGTTGAGGATTTTAGCATCTATGTTCATCAGGGATATTGGCCTATAGTTTTCTTTCTTTGTAGTGTCTTAACCTGGTTTTAGAATGAGGATAATGCCTCATAAAAGGAGTTTGGAAGTCTTCCCTCCACTTGAATTTTTTGAAGTACCTGTAGCTTGAGAAGGACAGGTATTAATTCTTTAAATGTTTGGTAAAATTCACCTGTGAAACCATCCAGTCCAGGACTTCAGTTTGCTGGGAGTTTTTTGATAACTGTTTCAATTTCATTTGTTGTAATCAGTCTGTTTAGGTTTTCTGATTCTTCCAGATTGAGTTTTAGAAGATTGTATGTTTCTAGGAATTTATCCCTTTTACCTGGGTCGTCCAATTTTTTGGCATATAGATCTTCATAGTATTTTCTTAAAATCCTTTGTATTTTTGTAATGTCAGTTGTTACTTCTCCACTTTCATTTCTAATTTTATGTATTTCAGTCCTCTCTCTTTTTTTTTCCCCTCTCTTTTTTTCTTGGTGAGTCAGGTTACAGGTTTGTCAATCTTGTTTACTTTTTCAGAAAACCAGCTCTTGGTTTTATTGATCCTTTGTATTGTTTTTTTAGCCTCTATGTCATTTATTTTCTTTTTGATCTTTATTATTTCCTTCCTTCTACTTCCTCTGGGCTTTACTAGCTGTTCTTTTTCTAGTTCTTTTAGATGTAGGGTTAAGTTGTTTATTTGAGCTTTTTCTTGTTTCTTAAGGTATGCCTATACTGCAATGAACTTCCCTCTCTGGACTGCTTTTGCTGTGTCCCATAGATTTTGAGTTGATGTATGTTTATTTTTATTTGTTTCAAGGAAATTTTTGATTTCCTCCTTGATCTCATTGTTAACTCATTCATTATTTAATAGCATGCTATTTAGCCTCCAACTGTTTGAATGTTTCTCAGTTTTTCTATTGTAGTTGATTTCTAGTTTCATGCCATTGTGATCAGAGAAGATGCTTGATATGATTTTGATCCTTCTTAAATTTATTGACACTTGTTTTGTATCCTAACATGTGGTCTATCATAGTGAATGTACCATGAGCACTTGAAAAGAATGTATATTCTGCTGCTTTGGGGTGAAAGGTTCTGAAGATATCAATTAAATCCAGTTGATCTAGTGTGTCCTTTAAGGCCACTGTTTCTTTGTTAATTTTCTGTCTGGAGGATCTATCCAGTGATGTTAGTGGGGTATTAAAATTCCCTACTATTATAGTGTTACTGTTGATTTCTCTCTTTTTGTTCATCAAAATCTGCTTTATATATTTAGGTGCTCCTATATTAGGTACATAAATATTTACAATGATTATATCCTCTTGTTGGATTGCTCCCTTTGTCATTATGTAGTGACTTTCTTTATCCCTTACTATATAGCCTTTGTTTTAAAGGCTATTTTGTCAGATACAAGTATTGCTACCCCAGCTTTTCTTTTCATTTTCATTTGCATGAAATACTTTTTTCCATCCCTTCACTTTCATTCTATGTGTATCTTTTGTTCTGAGGTGGGTCTCTTGTAGACAGCATATGTACGGGTCCTATTTTCTTATCCATGCAGCTACCCTATGTCTTCTGATTGAGCATTTAATCCATTTACATTTAAGGTTATTATTGATATGTACTTATTTATTGCCATTTTATTCTTTAAATATACAATTCTCTTTTTCTCAATTTCTTTTTTCCCTTTGCTCTTTTTACAGTTGGCCCCTTAACATTTCTTGCAGTACTGGTTTGGTTGTAATGAATTCCTTGAGTCTTTTTTTGTCTGAGAAGCTTTTTATTTCTCCTTAAATTTTAAACGATAGCCTTGCTGGATAAAGTAGTCTTGGTTGTAGGTTCTTGTTTTGCATCACTTTGAATATTTCTTCCCAATCCCTTCTGGCCTCAAGTGTTTCTGTTGAGAAGTCAGATGTCATGCTTATGGCGGCTCATCTATAGGTAATTGACTGCTTTTCTCTTGCAGCTTTTAGTGTTCTTTCTCTGTCTCTTAACTTTGGCACTTTAATTGTGATGTGTCTTGGTGTAAGCCTCCTTGGGTTCCTCTTTAATGGGATTCTCTGAGTTTCTTGAACTTGTGTGACTTTTTCCTTCATCATTTTAGGGAAATTTTCATTTGATTTCTTTGAACAGATTCTCTATCCCTTGTTCTTTCTCTTGTCCTTCTGGAGCCCATATAATGTGGATGTTGTTTTTCTTCCAGTTGTCACAGGTCTCTTCGAATTTCCTCAGTCTTTTTGCACCTCTTTTCGTTCTGCTGCTCTACTTCTGTTTATTTTGTCTTCTAAATCGTTGATTCAGTCCTCTGCTTCATCCAGTCCGCTGTTGATTCCTTCTAGTGCAGCCTTCATTTCTGATATTGTATTTATCGTTTCTTATTAGTTCAATGCCTTTTTGATGCTTGCTGTCTCTTTATTTAGGTGCTTTTTATGTCCATCCATTGTTGCTCTAAGGTCTTTCAGCATCCTAAAAATCATTATTTTAAACTCTGCATCTCATAGTTTGGTTATTTCAATCTCATTTAGTTCTTTTTCTGGGAATTTCTCTTGTTGATCCATTTGGGTCACATTTGTTTGTCTCCCCATTTTCTCTGTGTTTTAGGTAGTACATTGTCTGACTTTGAACTTTTTGTGGTGTCTTTATGAGGAAGATGGGCTTAGGGTACTGACCTGCAGGCCACCTGTTTTCCTTTTACTAGGAATGCTTCTTGAGGGTACTATTTTCCCTCCTGTTTTCTGTGAGTATTAATTGTAGTTGGTCCTTTCATGGGTATGGTTATTCCTTCAGGCTGGCTGGCTCTAAGGGTCAACCTTGATCATGTGTATTACACACTGTGCAATGTCTGTCTTGTTGGGGATATTTATTCTCCACAGTGTCTAGTGCCTGCTAGACTCCTCCTTTGGGCCTGCTGCTTGTGTAGCTAGCTGAGTGTAGGGTTGGGGCTGTCTGCCACCCACTACCAGTTGTGTTGGTTCTAGATCTTCTTGGCTTGGTTTCAGCTGTTTGTAACCTGCTGTGGGCTACTTGTCTGCAGTTACTGCTCTTTTCGCTGTTTGTGTCTGCATTTTCTGTGCCTGGGTAGTGTGGGAGGGGCTGACCTGTGTATAAGGATCAGCTTCTCCTGCTTAGAGATGACAGCAGCTCTGTAAATGCCCCAAGCTTCGTAGGATTTGCCTCCACTTTTCATTGCTTCACCTCCTTTTGTAGCTGCCTGGTTTTCCCACAGAGTCTTCTCTAGAAAGACTGTAGTGTGGGCTCAGACTGGCCTCACCCAACAAACCCCTCTATAGGTTGTAAGCTTGGTGGGTTAGGGCAGCTGAGGTTGGGAATAAAACATTAGTGGGACCTCCTACTTCAAGGGTCTCTTGGTCAGGAGATCAGTATGGGGAATGTGGCCTCTACTCCAGAGCCTAATCCAGGGGTCCCCAAACTTTTTACACAGGGGGCCAGTTCACTGTCCCTCAGACCATTGGAGGGCCGCCACATACAGTGCTCCTCTCACTGACCACCAATGAAAGAGGTGTCCCTTCTGGAAGTGCAGCGGGGGCTGGATAAATGGCCTCAGGGGGCTGCATGCAGCCTGCAGGCCATAGTTTGGGGATGCCTGGTAATCCCTCAGCCACTGCTGGATACTCAAATTTTACTTCTCCCCAACAAGGTGAGCAGCAGGTTCAGATCAAGTGGGTCTGATAGTCCCCTCTGCAGAAGTTCTTATAGCTGGTGAGACCCTGGTCTCAGGGAGGAAGATAGAGAGTCCTCTCTTTGTGCTGTGTCCCACCCCAGAAAGTGGCTGAGCCCCTCGATCAGTTCCAACAATAGGCTCACAGGGACCCACACTTTAAATTTCCATGCTCCAAACCTCTCTCCCTTCCCCCTGTCAAATCTAACTCAGCAGGGCAGGATATCTAGCATCTATGCCAGCTGACTGTGAAGCTCCACCTTATCCAATGTACATGAGCCGCTGTGCTGGTGCTGATCACAGAGAGTGGAACTCGCCTCAGCTGGGCCAGGTGTGAGGAGCCTTTCCTTAGGATACCCCACCAGCAAGGGTTGTTAGGTCCTGAACTGATGCTTTCCTCAGCTGGCCACTGAATGTGCCAGCCCTGGGCCTTTCTGGCAGGTACCCGGTACAGACCAGTGAGAGACACTGCCTTTGTGTCCCTTAGCCACTTTCTTGAAGCTACAAACAATCCAGAGTTTGTGGCTACCTCTGCTGGGCCCAGGTGCACATGGAAATACCAAGCTGCACACCTAGCCTGGCTTTTACCCACACTGGGCCTGGGCAAAGGTCACTTTAAAGGCCAGGTTCCCTGAGTCCCGCCTCCTGCAGCCTCTGTCTGCTGGCTGCTTATTAGGCTGGGCCACTGAAAAAACCTCTGCTAGAGTCTAGAGCCTGTGGCAATTCAGGGATTAGGAAGTGTGGTGGGTGTGGCTCTGCCTCTTGGTCCCAGGTATCAGTCAGTCCAGACTTTTTTCACAGACCTCAGTAGGATGTGGCCCAAGCAGTCCAGTGGGTGTGGTCTCTGAGACCCTGAGGTGTCGTTTGCCCACACTCCGGACAGTTTCTTCTGAGTCTCCCCTGAGGCAGAATCACCAGTTTAGACTTGGAAGCGTGTAGAGGGAAGCTCCAGCCTCAACACTGGAAAACTGAGTCACTGCCATGCCCTCTGTTTCCTGGCCTCTCAGAACGACCTGACTTCATGACTGGGGCAGGAGAGACTCCCGAGGGCGGAGCAGTTGCTTTCCCCGGGCTGATGCCGCACAGAGGGGAGACTCCACCTAAGAAAGATGGCGACTGCAGTATTGGAGAATGACTCAGCACAGGGGTTTTGGTGGCTGTCCCCCACAGTGTCTCTCTTTGGGCCTACAACTTTACACTCTCCTCATGCAACTCTAGTCCTCTCAGCTCTTCCTCTACTGGAGGCCCGGGTAAGTGGCTGTGATTTTCTTTGCTGTCCCTTTAAGATGGAGCCTGTGTCTCTGAGATTTCCGTCTCTTTCTCACTGATAGCAGCCCAGCTCTTTTCATGGCCAAGTGCTGTGTGGGTGCCTTTTCTAGGGTCTGGGGCTCTAGGCTGGGGCTCTGGGCCTGGGGCTGAGCACCCACACCTTTTAGGTGACCCTCCGGGCTGCTGCTGGCTCCTGGGAGCGGGGCTGCCCTCTCCGCGTCTCTGCCCTTCCTACCAGTCTTGATGTGTCTTCTGTGATCCTTGGTTATAGACTCCTCTTCCTTTAGTGCAAAGTTGGCTTTTCAAGATGATTGTTCTTAAATTAAGATGTAATCCCATTTGGTCCTGGGAGGTGGTAGTTGGATCATCTGCCTATTTTGTTGCCATCTTGGAATCTAAAATTAAGTACCGGAAGGAACTACTCAGTAGCCGTATCTGTGAATTTAACAGTTATGCTTTAATATTTAGAGAGTCCCGTTCCCATAATCACTTAACTTTAGATTAGAAAAAGTAATAAGCAAGACTAGGTTGACTGACAGAACTTTATATTCCCAAGAAGTTCTGAGTTTTAGTTTTTTAACTTGTTAAGGTATTAGGTGGACCAGTTAATGATTATGGGTATAGGTTTCATTCTTTGTTGTGTCAGTTTCAGACCAACCTTGTAGACATCATTTTCCACTGTTGGAAAAAATGGGAATTGGGCTAAGCTCTAAAGCTCTGTAGCTCTAAATTTCTTTGACTTGAAGGCACTTGGGTCCCTTAGCGAATGTGTGGCTTGGTAAATGAACATTGTCATATTCACCAACCCCATCTACTGGTAGAAGGAGAGATTAACCTTGCCCAACACTCCCTTATGGGGTGCACAAGCTGCTTGTTTTGCTTCTAGAAACTTATTTCTAAGTTTTTCTCCTTTTTATTATCTGTTGTAAATGGAATTGTTTCTTAATTTTATTTTCAATTGTTCATTGCTAGTGTATAAAAATGTAACTGACATTTATATATTGATCTATATCCTGCAACCTTGTGAAACTGATTAGTTCTAATAATGTATGTATGTACACATGTTCTTTATGATTCTCTCTCTGTACAAGATCCTCACATCTACAAATAGAAATAGCTTTACTTCTTTCTTACCAATCTCAATATCTTTCATTTCATTTTCTTGCCTAATTGTTCTGAGTAGATCCTTCAGTACATTGTTGAATAAAAATGGTGAGAGTGGACATCCTTTTCTTATTCCTCACCTTAGAGGGAAAGCTTTTAGTCCATCACCTTTATAATGCATGCATTCATTCATTTTTTCATTCAGTTTTTATTGAGTAACTCTTTGTGCTGGGCATTGTGCTATATACTTGGCTCTCCTGGTGCTTATAGCCTGTTGGGAATGAGGCTAGGGGAAGGGGTTATCAAGACAGGGTAAAATAAACACAAACAAATGAGCAAAGTGAATTTAAATGGCATGACAGTATATATGGGGAAGAGATAAAGCAGGTTGGGTAATAGTGACTCAGGAGAGCCTCTCCAAGTGTTATGATGAAACCGTGAGATAACGAGTCAACGGACGGATGTCTTGCCACACAATCAATTAGCCAAATTAAGAAATTAGGAGTCTTGCCCTGGCTGGTTGGCTCAGCGGTAGAGCGTCAGCCTGGCGTGCGGGGGACCCGGGTTCGATTCCCGGCCAGGGCACATAGGAGAAGCGCCCATTTGCTTCTCCACCCCCACCCCCCTCTCCTTCCTCTCTGTCTCCCTCTTCCCCTCCCGCAGCCAAGGCTCCATTGGAGCAAAGATGGCCCGGGCGCTGGGGATGGCTCCTTGGCCTCTGCCCCAGGTGCTAGAGTGGCTCTGGTTGCAACAGAGCGAAGCCCTGGATGGGCAGAGCATCGCCCCCTGGTGGGCGTGCCAGGTGGATCCCGGTCGGGCGCATGCGGGAGTCTGTCTGGTCTGTCTGACTGCCTCCCTGTTTCCAGCTTCAGAAAAATACAAAAAAAAAAAAAAAAAAAAAAAAAAAAAAAAAAGAGACCTTTTTATCCGGTTCCGTGGCCCTTCTCCCTACCTTCTCATAGGTAGCCCATTTCTTAGTTTCTTGGTATCCTCTGGAGGCATATTATGAATATAATGGAATAGATTTTATATTTACTTCCCTCTTGTTTAAAATCTCAAGATTAAAAATGTTAACTTAAAAATGCTTAAAGGGGTAAGGAACGGGACAGATGTTATTTAAGAGTACATACTTGGAACAAGTAGTAAGTAAGACCTAGAAATCTAATGCACAGTATAGTGAATATAGTCAGCACTATGGTGTAGTAATCATCAAACTTGCTCAGACTAGAACGTAATGATTCCATCTGCTAAAAAGAAAAGATAGTTGTATAATGCGATAGAGGTGTCAGTTATCACTACAGTGGCAATCACATCACAATGTTTAAATGTATCAACATGTGGTACATCTTAAATTTACAAAGTTATATGTCAAATATATTTCAATAACATAACATGCAATAAAGATGTTTATAAAAATGGTTTAATTAAGACCCTTCAGCTTTTCTAATAGAATTTGCATACTGCTTTTAGTTCATGTAGAAAACTTGAGAATACTAAATTTCCATATTTTTACAAATTGAGTTTATTCAATACAAAATATTCATTATACCTGTGCACCCTTGGTAGACGTTAAGTGAGAATGCTCGTCCTCAAGTCTGACTTCTCCACTGGCTTGTCTTGCTTACCTCTGGCCTAGAGAATCCCTCAATGTTGAACAAGTAAATGAGTGAGTGTGTCAAGTACTCTGACACCTGAGCATCTCCTGAAGCCTCACTGTCTTCACTGCTTAGGGTCCACAAGTCATTTCTAAGACCCTTGCTTCCTTTTTAAGAAATTAACAGGATTAAAGGGTAATAAGAGTTGTCGGCCTTGATGGGAACACTTCCTTTTGGGGGAAATAAGTAACTTTGGTCCTTACCTCCTGGGAACATTCTTACCTTAGGAACTGAGAGAACCACTCCACCAGAACTCTAAACCTTGACAGAGAAGAGAAGCAGTGAAAGATGGCTGCACGGTTTCATCCTTAAGGAACCTGAGCCACTGTTCTTACTCGCAAGGAGAACAGGGCATTGTGTCCTATGGCTTGGACAGGAGCCGTGCTGCCTGTGGACGCCTCACCTCCCTGACTCTCCCTCATTGTTCCCAATGGGCCGCGACTCATTCTCTATCACACTTCCACATGCCTGCCTCTCAGCAGGCCCTGTCCCTGGTTGGTTGTCCCCTGGACTCTGAGATTAGAAGAGTAGTGCTTGGGGGAGGTTACATGTCACACACTGCAGCTGTTTATAGGATCCCTGGCAAAGGCATCCAAGGAATGAGAGATAGGAGAGCATGTCGTCTAGAGCAGGGGTCCCCAAACTACGGCTGGCGGGCCGCATGCAGCCCCCTGAGGCCATTTATCCGGCCCCTGCTGCACTTCTGGTAGGGGCACCTCTTTCATTGGTGGTCAGTGAGTCCTGGAGTACTGTATGTGGCGGCGAAGCAAAGCGCGGCGTCACTCACGTATAGTACTACTTCTGGTCACACTGGACGCCTGCATCACGGCTCTGGAAGCGCGTCATATCACTTGTTACGCCTAGCAGTGACAAATATGGAACCGGACATTGACCATCTCATTAACCAAAAGCAGGCCCATAGTTCCCATTGAAATACTGGTCAGTTTGTTGATTTAAATTTACTTGTTCTTTATTTTAAATATTGTATTTGTTCCCGTTTTGTTTTTTTACTTTAAAATAAGATATGTGCAGTGTGCATAGGGATTTGTTCATAGTTTTTTTTTATAGTCTGGCCCTCCAACGGTCTGAGGGACAGTGAACTGGCCCCCTGTGTAAAAAGTTTGGGGACCCCTGGTCTAAAGGTCATAGGTGCCTCCAAAGAAAAAGCACTTGTTAGTCTTTATTCTGACTCTCAGGGGAAGGAACAAAGGATGCATTAGGTCCATAGTAACAAGCAAGGTGGCCACTCACTGAAACCACATCAGGCTTCCAACGCAGGTGGCCCTGAGGATGGCTTTCTCTGATGGGTCTTTTGTTTTCCCAGGTGTCCTTCTTGATCCAAGACACATTTTCTTAGAAGGGAAGGGGCATCTGGAGGCCTTATTCTATAAGTATTGAAGATATGTTAAAGAATTAATTCCATATTTAAAAACATTTTTTTAAAATTTATTTTTTATTTTTTTTAAGTGAGAAGCAGGGAGGCAGAGACACTGACTCCTGCATGTGCCCTGACTGGGATCCACCTGGCAAGCCCCCTACAGGGCAATGCTCTGCCCATCTGGGGCTGTTGTTCCGTTGCTCAGCAACAAGCTATTTTAGTGCTTGAGGCGAGGCCATGGAGCTCTCCTCAGGATATGGGGCCAACTTGCTCCATCCAAGCCATAGCTGCAGGATGGGAAGAAGAAGATATATAGAGAGAAGGTATAGGCAGAGAGCAGGTGGTTGTTTGCCTGTGTGCCCTGACCAAGAATCAAATTCGGATGTCCATACGCTAAGCGAACACTCTACCACTGAGCCAGCTGACCAGGACCATAATTCCATATTTTATATATTTAACTTCCCAAGTAATTGGATATGAGGAAATAAATGAGTCTGGGGATGAGTAGAATATGACCCATTGACTTATGGAGGGTTTTATTGATTGAATTTTGAGGTTTATTATTTCAAGAATCACTTTGAGCATAAGCTTTTTCCTAGCTAGTAACACTTTTTGGTTTTTCTTATATCACTTTACTAAAAATTTTTCTTCCATGTTTTCCTTTTTTTTTTTCATTTTGGGCTTTTGGCTGGATTAATCATTTAAACAGAGGGAGGCACTGAGACAGTTTTTGCCTTGTTTATTCTTTTTTACAAACAACATCCCTTTGTGGGTTTAGTCAGAGATTTACACTCCTTGCTAATCAATACCAAAATAAATAGACACTTAAAACTGTCATGACACCAGCCAGTTCTGCAGCCTGAGTTCTGAAGGACCTGGCCAGATGGCGAAACTGGGCCCCTGACATGCATAATGTGTGTTCTGTAGCCCTTGGCTTCAGCAACCTGGGCAGCTGACAGCTTTTTAGAAGGCTTACGGAGGGGAGGGAGAAGATTCTCCACTATCCATTTGTCCTGTAGGGAAGTGGTCCCCAACCGTTTTTGGGCCATGGACCAGTTTAATGTCAGAAAATATTTTCACGGACCAGCTTTTAGGGTGGGACGGATAAATGTATCACGTGACTGAGACAAGCGTCAAGAGTGAGTCTTAGACAGATGTAACAAAAGGGAATCTGGTCATTTTTAAAAAAATAAAACATCGTTCAGACTTAAATATAAATAAAACGGAAATAATGTAAATTATTTATTCTTTCTCTGCGACCAGTACCAAATGGCCCACGGACTGGTACCAGTCCATGGCCCGGGGGTTGGGGACTACACTGTAGGGCATCTCCAGAAATAAACGCTAAGGTGGCATGAGTGGTAGTTGACCATGGTAAAAATTCGTAGTATACTGCCCGAGGCACTGGCTGTTCTGAGCTCCTGGCTGGCTCCCAGCGTGTTCTGAGATTGTGTTTTGGCCTCGAAACTTCCTTCTGAGCTCTCTGGTATATAAGTGGAGGGGCAGAGCTCCTCCAGTGTTTTGTTTGTTTGTTTGTTTGTTTGGGTTTTTTTTTTTTGAATTTTCAAGTCCTTGAGCAGGAGATGTTGCACAAATACACAGGTGCAATGAAGGTATGAGTTCATCTTGCACAGGAAACTGGCAGGCCAGGTGTTATCTCAACACTTTGAGGTGAGGAGAGAAAGAGCGTTCATTGCCATGTGTGTGGTAGTGCTTCAGTGAGTTCCTGGAAGGGTTTATTGTAAGTGTAGCTGAGAGATGGTGCTCTGAGCTTCCAAATAGGTTATGAATCAATAGACTGCCCAGACCTCTGAAAGAGGAATTGTTAGAGGTTCTGATGTAGAAATGGCCCTGTCCCATCTTCCCCATCCAAAAGATAGGGTTCGAGAGATTGATTTTTCTCTTTTAAGCTCATGAGACTACACTGACAGTATTTGGGTTTACTAGCAGGGTAACCCACAGGTTCAGATAAATTCTTATGCATAACAGAACTTGTAAACAAGGATTTCCCACCACTTATCTTACAGAAAGAACCCAGAGACAAGCCAGGTCCTTCACTAAATTTGCAAACCCTTTGCCTTTGCAGAGGAAGTCATTGATGGTCAAGTAAAATCATAGGTGATTCTGTTTTTTGTGAGAGGACTTGGTTTAATGAAGAAAAGACAGCTACCTGTGGTAGAGAGAGAGACAGAGTAATCCTTCTGGACTTGTATGTATTAGCTTCATTTTTTTTTTACACTTACTCTCATCAAAGATGGGTGTCAGGATGGAATTGTTTAGAGGCTGTTGCATTTACAAGGGATGTTTATATTTTTTCTTTTGATTCCTGTTGGTGCTCTGTTGTCATCCTGTGGGTGCAGCATGGTGCGGCTTTATAATTCTGTGCTAGTTTGAAGTGCTGGGTTGGAACAAGCTCAGCACCTGCTGTTTACTGCTTGTCTGTACATTACAGCTTCCTTACTTCAAATAGTGTTTGAACAGACCAAAAACATGGTTTTTGGCTGTCATCCAGTTTGGCTTCCACTCCCCAGTAATGCCATAAAAATGCTCTGTCAAATAAATTCTCAGGAACTGAAAAGAACAAATTCCCTGCTCTGTGTTATTGCAGATAATAGAAGCAGGCTTCGGCTGACTGCCTGGCATGGTGCCCATGGCTTAGGAAAGCTGAGTGGCCTAGAGTCCCTTGGTCGTGCCCAGCATCTCAGAGTTAATTCTCTGCGTGAGATGGATGAGAAATTTGCACATAGCATTGATCTCCACTGGGTGTTTTGAATTCCATGAAACATCTTTCCTGCCTGACCAGGCGGTGGCACAGGGATAGAGTGTCGGACTTGAGATGTACAGGACCCAGGTTCTAGACCCCGAGGTCACCAGCTTGACTGAGGGCTCATCAGGTTTGAGCAAGGCTCACCAGCTTGAGCCCAAGGTTGCTGGCTTGAGCAAGGGGTCACTTGCTCTGTAGCCCCCCCCCCCCCCCCCCCAGTCAAGGCACATATGAGAAAGCAATCAATGAACAACTAAGGTTCCACAATGAAGGATTGATACTTCTCATCCCTCTCCCTTCCTGTTTATCTGTCCCTCTCTCTGTCACAGGAAAAAAAAAAAAACTTTCCTAATCCTGTTCTATGGCCAAATAAATCATTTGCGAACACATTTTTTTAAACCATTTATTAGTAATTGCTTGCTAGCTGCCTGACAACTGATATAGAGGTGCCAGAGTCATGGCCTGGGTTGGGAACTGGCTCTGTCAGACTTCAGTGACCCAGAGCCCCGCTTATTCCAGAAATCAGGGGTGCCCAGTGGTAGGGAAAGCTGGCCCCCAAAGCAGAGTTGGATGTGGGACCCCATTTCCACTTCATACAAAGCCAGGACAGGGAGGTGTGATGTTTTAAGGAAAGGGGGGCTGGGCGGGTAAGGAGGGAAGCCCTTGGGGACAGCCCCTCCCCCACTGTGCCCCTCAGAGGGAGCAGCGTCAGCTATCATGATTACAGCCACACTGACTTCCACCCTGGCTTTCCAGCTTGCCTAGCAAGTTCCAGTCCCAGGACTTTTGCATTTTTTACTCCTTATGCTTATATCGCTCTTGCCTGTGATTTTTGCGAGGCTCGCACCTCTCACTTTATTCAGAACACTGTTCTAGTATCTCCTCCTCAAAGCTTTCTTTTGCTACCCTGTCACTGTCTGTGTCCCACTTTATTATCCTCATAGCAATGATCACTATCAGACATTATAGCATCAGTTCTCAAACTTTATGGTTTGAGGTTTTAGGACCAATGCATGTGCTTAAAAATTGTTGAGAACCTGTTGGGAAAATGAATTTGTAAAATTTGTATTTTTTGAGTTTGCTCACTTTTATTGTTACAAAATGGCTCTGGGCAGAACTAGGTATATATGGTCTGTGAAATTGAAAATTACCTTCCTGTTTAGGAGGATACATTGTTTTGCTAATGTTTGTTGAAGGAGAGGTTTTTACACCAGAAAGTTTTGAAAAGAGAGCAGGAGAAGGGAAAAAGAAGCCATGTTGGCAGAGTGAGAGCAGAGAGAATGCAGAGTGCTGGAGAAGAAGCCATGTCGGCAGAGTGAGAGCAGAGGGAATGCAGAGTGCTGGAGAAGAAGCCATGTCGGCAGAGTGAGAGCAGAGAGAATGCAGAGTGCGGGCGAAGAAGCCATGTCGGCAGAGTGAGAGCAGAGGGAATGCAGAGTGCTGGAGAAGAAGCCATGTCGGCAGAGTGAGAGCAGAGGGAATGCAGAGTGCTGGAGAGGAAGCCATGTCGGCAGAGTGAGAGCAGAGGGAATGCAGAGTGCTGGAGAAGAAGCCATGTCGGCAGAGTGAGAGCAGAGGGAATGCAGAGTGCTGGAGAAGAAGCCATGTCGGCAGAGTGAGAGCAGAGGGAATGCAGAGTGCTGGAGAGGAAGCCATGTCGGCAGAGTGAGAGCAGAGGGAATGCAGAGTGCTGGAGAAGAAGCCATGTCGGCAGAGTGAGAGCAGAGAGAATGCAGAGTGCTGGAGAAGAAGCCATGCTGGCAGGGAAAGACAGGGTGTGCAGATGGGGAACCAGAGCTGAGGGCTTTGTGAGCTCCACTGAGACTGGTGAGGCCTTTGATTCTAGGAGGAACCAGAGAAGATTCTCTGGGTTGTGGAATCAGAGAATGTGTCAGGGCTTTGTGAGCGCTGTGTGTTTGCTCATCAGCTGTTGTGAGACTTTAATAAAAGGAATGGCCCACCATTTTTTGGCTCCACCATTTCTTTACCATCTGTCTGAATTCATTGAGAACCTGCGTGTGTATGGCCATGACGGCGGCGACTACTGGCCATACATGACCTCAAAGAGCTTATGTTTGTGAGGCTTATACCTTTCAAAATTTACTGTATCAGAACTTTACATGTTAACCTCATGTATGAAAGATAACCTTATTTTCCAAAACGAAAGAATTACAAGAGAAAAATGGTATTGTTCATATTTTTGTACATGTCTTCTATTCATAGAAGATGGCTGGATTGTTACATCTGCTTCTGCATTTATTCCGTTCTGATATAATGTTTGGGTAAACATTGATGAAGAATAGTCTCCCACGATATATAGTTGGAAAAGGGAGGGTTATTTTAATAGCCTTTCTACATAACTGTGGATATTCGATTTTAATGTCATACCAAGATTCAACAAGTGAACATTTCTTAAAGCTAGTTATTGTGTGGTCCTTGCACCCTGGACATCCTTGTGTGAGCCATTCCCAGCTGGTGGGCCAGATGGCCCCTTATTTTAAAAGAAAAGTTGGTCACTGTCTTTTAAAATTAATGGTTTACTTAAAGTAAAATGCAAATAATCATTTTCATTATACTGTTAAGTAACCTCTAAAAAATCACCAAACATTGAAAGGTTATAGAATTTCCTTCTTTTTTATTATCAAATTTGGCTTTATTCCCTTTTTTCAATTACATGTTACATTCATTATTGGTTTGTATTAGTTTCAGGTGTACAGCATAGTGGTTAGACAGTCATATATATACTTTACAATGTGTCCCTCTAATATTTCCAGTGCCCCCTGACACCATATATAATTATTACAGTATTATTGACTGTATTCCCTCTGCTGTACTTTTGTAGCCATGACTATTTTGTAGCCACCGATTTGTACTTCTTAATCCCTTCACCTTTCACCCGGTCCCCCAACCCCCTCTCCCCTCGGGACCATTAGTCTGTTCTCTGTATTTATGATTCTGTTTCAATTTTGTTTGTTTATTTTGCTTTTCAGATTCCACATATAAGTGAAATAATATGGTATTTGTCTTTCTGACTGACTTATTATATTTGGCATAATACCCTCTAGCTCCATTTATGCTGTCAGATGGTTAAGATTTTGTTCTTTTTCATGGCCTAGTAATATTCCATTACATAGATGTACCACCACTCTATTATCCACTTGTCTTTTGATAGGCACTTGAGTGCTTTCCTATCTTGGCTATTGTAAGTAATGCTGCAGTGAACACAGAAGTGCATATATTCTTTTGTTTTAGTGTTTTGGGTTTCTTCGGAAATATACCCAGATGTGAAATCTCTGGGTCATAAAGCAGTTCCATTTTTAATTTTTTTTTTTTTCTGAAGCTGGAAACGGGGAGAGACAGTCAGACAGACTCCCGCATGCACCTGACTGGGATCCACCCGGCACACCCACCAGGGGCGATGCTCTGCCCACCAGGGGGCGATGCTCTGCCCCACCGGGGCGTCGCTCTGCCGCGACCAGAGCCACTCTAGCGCCTGGGGCAGAGGCCAAGGAGCCATCCCCAGCGCCCGGGCCATCTTTGGTCCAATGGAGCCTTGGCTGCGGGAGGGGAAGAGAGAGACAGAGAGGAAGGAGGGGGTACGGGTGGAGGAGCAAATGGGCGCTTCTCCCATGTGCCCGGGCCGGGAATCGAACCCGGGTCCCCCGCACGCCAGGCCGACGCTCTACCGCTGAGCCAACTGGCCAGAGCCCATTTTTAATTTTTTGAAGAATGGCTATACTGTTCTTTATAGTGGTTGTACCAGGCTGCATTCCAACCAGCAGTACATGAGGGTACCCTTTTTCCACATTTTCTCCAATACTTGTCTGTTAATTTATAGATGGTAGCCATTCTGACAGGGTGAGGTGATAGCTCATTGTGGTTTTAATTTGCATCTCTGATGATTGGTGATATTCAGCATCTTTTCATATGTCTATTAGTCATCTGTATTTCTTCTTTGGAGGAATGTCTATTCAGGTCCTCTGCCCATTTTTTAATTGGATTTTTTGGGTTTTTTAGTGTTGAGTTGTATGAATTCTTTATAAATTTTGATTAATTGCTGATCAGATGTATCACTGGTGAATATACTCTTCCATTTAGTAGGTTGTCTTTTTATTTTATTGATGATTTTCTTTTCTGTGCAAAAAACTTTTTAGATTGATTTAGTCTCATTGGTTTATTTGTTTGTTTATTTCACTTGCTCTAGGAGATGTATTGGAAAAAATATTGCTATGTGTTATATCAGTGATTTTACTGTGCCTGTATTTTTTCTAGGAGTTTTGTGGTTTTCATTCTTACATTTTAGTCTTTAATCCATTTTGAGTTTATTTTTATATACAATGTATGAAGGTGGTCTAATTTCATTTTTTTGCATGTATCTGTCCAGTTTTCCCAGCACCTTTATTAAATAGATTGTCTTTACTCCACTGTATATTCTTGCCTCCTCTGTCATATTAATTGACCCTATAGGGGAGAGTTTCTTTCTGAGCTCTCTATTCTATTCCATTGATTTATATGTCTGGATTTTTACACTATTACCATGCTGTTTTGACTACTATAACCTTATAGTATAGTTTGAAATCAGGTAATGTGATATACCTCTAATTTTGTTTTTCTTTCTTAAGATTGCTGTGATTATTTGGGGTCTTTTATGGTTCCTATTATTTTTGGATTATTTGTTCTAGTTCTGTGAAATATGCCATTGATATTTTGGTAGGATTTAAGTTGAATATATAGATTGTTTTGGGTAGCAGAAAAATTTTAATGATATTAATTCTCTTTATCCATGAACACAGTACATGCTTACATTTATTTGTATCTTTAGTTTCTTTCTTTACTGTCTTACAATTTTTCGAGCATAGGTCTTTTGCATCCTTGGTTAAATATCATTCCTAGGTGTTTTTTTTTTTCTTTTTCTTTTTATTTTATCTTTTACAGGAACACAGAGAGAGAGTCAGAGAGACGGATAGATAGGGACAGACAGACAGGAACGGAGAGAGATGAGAAGCATCAATCATCAGTTTTTTGTTTCGACAGCTTAGTTGTTCATTGATTGCTTTCTCATATGTGCCTTGACCGTGGGCCTTCGGCAGACCGAGTAACCCCTTGCTTGAGCCAGTGACCTTGGGTCCAAGCTGGTGAGCTTTTTGCTCAAACCAGATTAGCTCGTGCTCAAGCTGGCGACCTCGGGGTCTCGAACCTGGGTCCTCCGCATCCTAGTCTGACGCTCTATCCACTGCGCCACTGCCTGGTCAGGCTTTTTTTTTTCTTTTTAATTGCAGTTATAAATGGGATTGTTTTTTTAGTTTCCCTTTCTGACAATTCATTATTGGTTTATCAAAGTGCAACCAATTTCTGAATATTTATTTTGTATCCTGATATTTTACTAAATTTATTTGTCAGTTCTAGTACCTTTTTTGGTGGAATCTTTAGTATTCTTTATATACAATGTTATGCCATCTACAAATAATGACAGTTTTACTTCTTTCTTTCCAATTTGGATGCCTTTTATTTCTTCTTCTTGTCTGATTTTTTTTGGCTAGGACTTCCAGTACTATGTTGAATAAGAGTGGTAAAGGCAGACATCCTTGTCTTGTTCCTGATTTTAATGGAAACACTTTTAGTTTTTCCCTGTTAAGTATAATGTTAGTTGTGGGTTTGTCATATGTGGCCTTTATTTTGTTGAGATATGTTCCCTCTATTCCCACTTTATGGAGAGTTCTTATAAATCAGTGCTAGATCTTGTCAGAAACTTTTTCTGCATCTATTGATATAATTCTATGATTTTTACCCTTCATTTTGTTTATGTGGCATATCACATTGATTTGCAGATATTGAACTAACTTTGCATTCCAGGAATAAATCCCACTTCATTATTGTGTAGTCTTCTTTTTAATGTATTCGATTTGCTAATATTTTTTTGAGCATTTTAGCATGTATGTTCATCAGGTATATTGGCCTATATTTTTCTCTCTTTGTAGTGTCTTTATCTGGTTTTAGAATTAGGATAATGCTGGTCTCAAAAGATGAGCTTGGGAGCCTTCCCTTGTCTTCAGATTTTTGGCATAGTTTGAGAATAATAGGTGTTAGTTCTTCTTTGAATGTTTGGTAAAATTCACCAGTGAAGCCATCTGGGACTTTTGTTTGTTGGGAGTTTTTTGATTACTGCTTAGATTTCACTGCTTATAATCAGTCTATTCAGATTTTCTATTTTTTTCTGATTCAGCTTAGGAAGATTATATGTTTCTATAGAAGCTCCTTCAAATCAAACACTATTCATATGTGCAGAAGTTTAAACACTTTTTTTCTGGATAGATCCACACCTTATATTATGGCTACCTTATTGAAGTAGAAAGTGAAAACTTAAGTTAATGGTTTCTAACATAGTGTCTTAACAAATATTTTTTGACATCTAATATTTGTTGAGTGCTTTTCATTTTTTTTCAAATCCTGTTTATGTCCATTAACTTACTTGAATAAGTTATTAAAGTACCTTTCAAAAATAGCCTCAAGCCAGTACAGGAGTAGAGTTAAAAATTCTTATACTACTGATATGTCCAATAAATTGGGCAGCCACTTTAACTGCCTATTTAGAATCTTTCAGCATCATTAATTAATAATTTTATGTTTATCTCTTTAAGATCCGCACAGGTTTACAGCACCAAATAATCTGGGTCTGTCAGCCCAGCTGCGTTCCTCTGGATGAAAAACTCCTGCCCCAGCTCCTAAAAGAAGCAGGCTATACTACACATATGGTCGGAAAATGGCACCTGGGAATGTACCGGAAAGAATGCCTTCCAACCCGCCGTGGATTTGATACCTACTTTGGTAATGGAACTGCACATGTTTCTTTAACAACTCAGACTGACTGCAGCCGACTCATAAACACACTCAAGTGCAATCAAGTGAAATACTGTAACTGGAAACTTGAACACAGAGTGAGTCAGTCAGCACTGCCATGGGATCACCTCCATAAACATGACTCATGGTGGGCATGAGCCCCCAGGGAGGCAGTTACCTTTGCCGGGGTGCTAAATGCCATGTTGGAGCCTTTGGAAAATTTGCTACCCTCACATCTAAGACCACTGTATCTTAGAAAATCTTATTACCAAAGAGGAGTACAGAATGGGTTTTTTTTTGTTTGTTTGTTTTTTTTATATTTTCTGAAGCTGGAAACGGGGAGAGACAGTCAGACAGACTCCCGCATGCACCCGACTGGGATCCACCCGGCACGCCCACCAGGGGGCGACGCTTGCCCACCAGGGGGCAATGCTCTGCCCCTCTGGGGCGTCGCTCTGTTGCGACCAGAGCCACTCTAGTGCCTGGGGCAGAGGCCAAGGAGCCATCCCCAGTGCCCGGGCCATCCTTGCTCCAATGGAGCCTCGCTGCGGGAGGGGAAGAGATAGACAGAGAGGAAGGAGAGGGGGAGGGGTGGAGAAGCAGATGGCCGGGAATCGAACCCGGGACTTCTGCATGCTAGACCGACGATCTACCACTGAGCCAACCGGCCAGGGCCAGAATGATTTTTTTTTTTTTTTTAATTTCAGGCAAAACCCCAAACAAGAATATTTCCTTCACAAATGTGTGGAATATTTTCCTTCCATGGGCTGTGTCCAGAGGTTATGTTTTGTTTTTTATAAAGATGATGGGGAAGGTGTTTTTCCCTGGACAGTCTTTTGCCCTACACTGAGTCTGGTTTTGAAATCACTAGATTGGGGAAGCTAAGTCAAAAAGTAAAGTGGGAGGGAAACACAAGTGGTAACAGAAAGGGTGATAAAGAATTACAAGTATTTTATGAACTTGATAGTCCTATACAAACTAATGTGAAACCTAAAGTTGGTTTTAAAGTGTGCCCTCTTTAAACCTGTTCTGAGCCGTATCTTAAATAACCTGTTTATTTTGATGGTGGCTGGACACCTTTGCTGGGTTCTTTTTCATATTTCACTATCTTTCTGTCTAACTGTTTCACTTACCTACCTTCTTTTATATCTTCATTTATTTTCAACTTGCCATATCCAAAAAGGAATACATATTTAACATAAAACATTTACAAATAAGTAGAATTTAAAAAATAGAGTGAATAGAGCCTGACCAGTGGATAGAGCATTGGACTGGGACACAGAGGACCCAGGCGTGAAACCCTGAGGCCGCTGGCTTGAGCACAGGGTCACTGGCTTGAGTGTGGGATCAAAGATATGACCCCATGGTTGCTGGCTTGAAGCTCAAGGTCGCTGGCCTGAAGCCCAAGGTAGCTGGCTTGAGCAAGGGGTCACACACTCTGCTGTAGCCCCCTGGTCAAGGCACATATGAGAAAGCAATCAATGAACAACGAAGGTGCCACGACGAAGAATTGATGCTTATCATCTGTCTTACTTCCTGTCTGTCTGTCCCTATCTGTCCCTCTCTCTGTCTCTGTAAAAAAAAAAAAAAGTAGAGTGAATAGAAAAGGATGGGATAGTTGCTTGACACCAAATTAAAAACAAACAAAAACAACACTCATGGCTGTAGGTGGACTTCACATTTAACTCTGAGATTTGAGATTTTTTTTATGTCCAGAGCAAAAGAAAATATTGGTAAGTCTATAAGAGTCACATTATTTGTAAGATAAATGGAAACCAGATGTTCAGGAAGAGTAAAGTATTTTTTGGCTCTAAGACCTGAGAGAAATTCCTCCTTTGGGAGAAGGTAAGGCAGAGAGTGCCCTCAAAGACATTTTAGTAATAGAGTGATGGTTTTCTTACAGATGTTTCTTGAGGCATTTTCTTTTATGCCAGATAGGGCCAGAGCACCAAAGTGCATTACAGTAAAAGTATTTTAAGTGGTCAAACAGTGCAGTCGAAGCACGTAGCTCTGTGGTGCTCGTTAAATCGGGGTTAAAGTTGAGATGCTAGCACATTGGCCCTGAGCCCTAACTCAGGCTTGGATATAAGACCTTTGTCATTTTGGAAATTCTAAAAGATAAAACAGCCTGTGTATTGAAAACTTTCAGTCAGGTGTTCGCTAAAGTATAGGTCAGTATCTATACTATGGCAAGAGGAAAAACTGCGGATATTTTTTAAAAAATCTTTTATTAAAAACTAAGTTATATATTTAAAAATTCAATTGGAAAAAAAATAGAAATGATATCCTTTCCTGAGCATTAAGAAGCCTAACCAGGGCCTCGATGAATAGACAGATACCTTATACTCAGTGGAACGGAGACTTGCAGGCACAGAAGGCCCAGGGACATGCAGCTGCTGCCACTGCTGTGACTCTGCTGCTCTGTTAAAAAGCAGTCGGATGATTGTGGGGCTGGGTACAGAACTCTGTGACTACACTACAGATCACTGAATTGTACATTTTAAATGGGGGACTTGTATATATATGAATCATATCTCAATAATGCTGTCAAATAGAGTGGTCAGAGATTTAGCTCTTCAAGAAGTATTTTTCCCTCCCAGAAAGCATAGGCTGCCATCTTCTTTAGGCTCAGCATGTTAAGTTCACATTTGTGAATCACTTTTAGGAGAAAAGCTCTAAGTGACTGTCACACAGGTACTTGGTGTCAGTTTGGTCAAGTATATGAATATATAGTTCTATTTCTAGTATCTCCCTACTTATAATACCTTTTTAATCTTTATAGGTCATGCCTCTCTTAAATCTATTCTGTGCATATTTTCTCCCAAATGATAAAAACAGTTTACATTTATGGATAATGAACCTGAGAGATTCCCTCGAGCTCTGATACCCAGTAGTTATTAAAAACCCCAAACAGAACCCCAAACAGAATCCATCTAAGCACCCATATAAGGGCTGAAAATATTTTTGTGGATATAGTTCTTTCTCTATTACATATTAATTAGTAAACACATGGGATCTCTCTTTCTCTTATATATTAGGAGGAAAACTACCATTTAAAACTTTATCTTAAAACCAAGGCGTTCATTGAATTCAGGGCCTTGACTTTAATGAATCATGGAAAAGAAGGAAATTAATTAAAAATGAGTTGGTTTATTGCATAAGCTGTGCAAGACTTCTCATTGCGATGCTACGAAACGTTCAGGACTGAGGAAAGGCTGGAGCAGGCCTATCATCCGCCTTCGCAGTTCCTAAGCAGTGTTAGGGGACAGCTCCGAGTGCAGCACAGCTCATTCCTTTTTAACAACTTTATCAAGGTGTGGTTTGCATACCATGCAGTTCACCCAATTACAGTGTTCGATTCAATGATGTTCAATACACGCACAGGGTTGTGCTACTGGCATCACAGTCCAGTTGCAGGACATTTCCATCAGCCCCAGAAGAAACCCTGTCCCTGTTAGCAGTCGCTCCCAGCTTTTCCTTGCCCTAGGCCAGCACGAACCTACTTTTTGTCTCTACTAGATTGCCTGTTCTGGACATTTCATATAAATGGAACCATACAATATGCAGCACAGCTTATTTTAATATTTTAGGAAAATATGGAACATTTGCAGCAACAACTATTTGTTGAGAAAACCTATTTCCTTCCATGGTTAAGTCTAAATTATAGGATAGGCAGTTAATACTATTTAAATATGCAGTGAAATTGAGATCACCATTGGTAGAAAAATCTAATCCTAGCACACCATGTGTTAGTTTGATCATGTGGCCCTGTTTTGTCTAGAAAACCCCTGTCTGGGAAAGTATGTGTCTTTCACCAGTGGGTGTCAGTGTCTGACTAAAGATTCTTCCTAGAGCCATTTCTATAATTAATCTTAAAGGCAGTCTCCCAAGGTCAAATATCAGCATTATTTGATTCTTGCATTTCTTTATGTGATCACCTCAGAATAAAAACTTGTAACAAATCCCATTAACCATATGCTATTTTAGCTATTAGATAGCTTTAAAATATTAAGATGTTGTCACCTTTCCTGAGTTTGAGCCCTGATTTTTTAAACATGTATTTACTTGGAGTCATCACTTTGAGAGTTAGTTGATAGAGCTTGTGTGCGCAGGACTGGTGTATGGAGTGCATGTGAATGTTTTGACAGCACTAGTGCCCTCTGCTAGCAAACAGAGACGTTAGGAAGCAGTGCTCTAACTAACCTTGTCATTTGATTAGCCTTGTCACTGGCAGTCAATTGTGTTAGGCAATTAAATGCTGAAACATTAGTTTGTTTAACAAGTTTTCTGTCATGCTGACTACTTTCATCTCCCATTCTTATTAGGATATCTCCTTGGTAGCGAGGATTACTATTCCCATGAGCGCTGCACCTTTATTAATGCTCTGAATGTCACACGATGTGCTCTTGATTTTCGAGATGGTGAAGAAGTTGCAACAGGATATGAAAATATGTATTCAGCAAACATATTTACCGAAAGGGCTACCGCCCTCATAACTAACCATCCACCAGAGAAGGTAAGTCTTGCCTCTTTATTGGTATCAAGATTGTATTAAGAGTGCATCTCTTCAGATGAATGTAGAAAAAGGCCACTGTCATATAGAGAAAAATCTAATAAATTCTAGGAGAATAGGTTTCAAATGTTAGAATACATCAGTATGAGTCCGGGAAGCTGGTTAAAGATAGACATTCCGGTAGCCCACCTCTAAGAGGCTGCGCTCTAACGTCTTTGAGAAATACAAACATCAGCATTTGAAATAAACTCCTCAAAGGTGAGTCTTATTAAAGTAGTCCCTAGAGAACACTCTAAAAATTTTGTGTCTGTAATATTTAGTAGAAATAATAGTTTTTATTATTTGGTATATCATGTGCATGTGCTATAAGTAATTTGTAAATTGACATTTTAAAAAAATGATAGGCTTATGTACCAGATGAGGTTCAATTATGGAAAACTTTCTTTTTTTAATTTTTATTGTTAATTTATTGTGTGACATGGTTTCAAGTGTCCCATTCAATACAGCACCCTCTACAGCCTGCAGCACACCCTCTTCCCCATGCAGAGAATCTCTGCTCTTATCCCCCTTTGCCACCCTCCCTCTAGTTCACCCCTCTTCCCCATGCAGAGAATCTCTCTGCTCTTATCCCTCTTTGCCACCCTCCCTCTAGTTCACCCCTGTTCCCCATGCAGAGAATCTCTGCTCTTATCCCCCTTTGCCACCCTCCCTCTAGTTCACCCCTCTTCCCCTCTCGCTGTTGCTACCCTGTGGTCTGTATATATGTGTTATGGATATGATTTTGGCTAATCTTTTCATTTTCTTTGATCCCATCTCCTCTTCCTTCTTCCCTCTGACAGCTGTCCATCTGTTTATTGTGACCCTGCCTCTGTTTATATATATTTTGTTCTTCAGTCCATTATGTTTATTAGATTCCTCTTTAGGTCCATCCATGCTGTCACAAAAGGTAAGATTTTCTTCTTTTTTACAGTACTGTGGCAAACTTTCTATTAAGAGATCAATAAACTTTAGGTTTGGGCAGGTCCCCTAACTTTGTATCCCTCCCCCATCCCCAAGATCATTTTAGCTATTTTAGATATTTTGCATCCCCTAATTTTAAAACCAGCTTGTTAATTTCTACAAAACAAAACAAAACAAAAATGCATGGTTGGATTTAGAAGTAATTGACTCTGTAGACCTTGGGAAGAATGGATGTTTTAAGAATACTGAATTTTTGAATCCATAAATGTGGCATACTGATGAGCCTCTTTCTCATATTTACCATCTTGAAGCCACTGTGTATGTCATATGCTGAAATGTTTTGACTTATCTATAGGTAAAAATAAAAAACTTTGAATAGCTTGAAACATTTTTTGTTAACCTAGAGTTAACCTTATGAACTAAAGTTTAAACTGAATTCTCTGCATTTAGCCTATGAATGCCTCTAAAATATTTGTGTTGAATCAAATATTTGTGTTGGTAGATCTCAGGCTCAAAATATGGCTTCATTAAGAACTGCATTAGCATACTCACAAATTTAGAGGCTTTAATAGGACCCTAACATCGCAAATTACAGAATGTGCAGTGCTGTTTGGTTCTTCCCCATTCCCTGCAGTTTGTCTCCCTAACGGTTACTGAAGGTCCTCAATGCAGGTCAATCCCAATTTGGATTCCAGTTCATGTACCTGTTAGACATAGTACCTGGCTGCCAACTCCCTTTCTGACATGGCTTCTTTGTGTCTCTGTCTGTGCCACCTCTGACTCAGCACTGGGAGTCTTCCCTGGTGTCTGTCCTCAGCTTTGCCCCACATCTGGCTTTTTATCACTTGTACATGCTGACATCTTGGCTCAGCCACGCTTGCTGTGGAACATGGAAGCAATTGGAGCATTCTCTCAAACTGTAGACGTATTGCAGATTTTAAATCTAGAGCTACATCAATGTTCAGACAGTTGGAAAGACAACTGCTAGGTAATTGGCTTAATTAAGTTCTCAGTTTTCTCCTGTATATTTGTTGTTTTGTGAGACAACTAAAAACCCAAAGAGTAAGATAAGGCCTTAAGAGAGCTGTTGTCCTTGTCTTGTTCTTTGAGAAGTCACTCTTTTACAAGTACACAGACTGGCTTAAAGAAGTGAAGTAACTTGTTCAGAGTCACAAAGCTCTTGAGAGTCAAACTTTAAATCCACACTGACTCCAGAGCTCAGTGCCCTCCCTACTTACAGTTTTATCCAAGACCAGAGATTATGAGCCTAAAGTGTGTGGTTCATCCCGACAGTATATTGGGATCATCTGGAAAGCTTATAAGAAATGCCAATTTCAGATATTGTGATATATTGGTCTGGGTGGGACCCTGTCATTGGTATTTAGTTACCCCTGTGCCCCCACCTCCTGCCGGTGATTCTGACATGCAGCTACGACCGACTCCCTCAAACATAGATTAGAAGCAGAATCCAATTGCCTTTTACAGGTTTACAATATAATCATGTAACTATAATATTCCTGCAATAAAAATTAGTTCCCATTAAGGAACAATAGAATATTCTCTCACAGTGCCTGTAACATGAAGCGGATAAGAGGAAGCAGCTGGGGTAAAATACTTCTTTGTGGGTGGGCTGCCTTCACTGGCGTGTGTAGAAAGCGCAGGAACTAAGGGACACTGTAGGCCCTACAGTTCAGATGGGAGGGTGGTCATTTTTCTACAGTGTCTGAACTATTCTGAAGCAGTACCCAGCCTTTCCAGCACCTTTACAGTAAGGTTTCAAGTATAGACATAAATGAATGAAATGATCAATAGCTGAGGAACACGCCAGAAAGTTTGTGTAAAACAGCAAATGCAGATGTTGATGTTTTAGGAAAAGTTCTCAGTAAAATGGTGTCACCCCAGTTCGAGGAGCTGCACTTACCATTTTACAACAATATTGAATCTTACTCTGTGCTAATTTCTCAAGTGCTATATACAGACTATAACATAGGTAGCTTGTTCTAGTAATCATTATAGAAATTCACACGTCTCCACAAGCCAAGTTAAAAGTGTCCCTATTTTAAAGAGCACTTGAGGTGGGGAAAAGCACATGGTGCTATTTTGTAACAAAAATACAGTTGGTGCTGGACTCAGACACTCCTAATAACTGTTTCTCATATGCTGGGAAGCAAAGTCCTTTCTCTTTTTCTGCAGGATAATTCCCTTAGTACTAACACTGCAGTGTGAAAGTAACATATTCATAAAATATCTTCTGGTTAAAAATAGCCACCTTCAGCACTTTGCAGAATAAAAATAGATGTTTTCTCACATATCTAATCTACTAAAGCTTCTTAAAGCAAATGCATATTTCTTGTGGTAGACTCCTACTTTCCCTGGAACAGTTTGGAAAGGGATGCCTTCATTTGGAAGTCAAAGATAGAGTGAGAATTTAAAAACATGTCATATGCCTTTTAAATTCATTCTTTAAGTTAGGAAAATAGACTAAACAAATGAAAATAAGACTCTTCCTCACTGAAATTAGTATCTTAGCATGGTGAGGATATTTTAAGAGTATAATAATAGACATAATAAGACAAGGAAATGAACCCCTAGCATCTTATTTATATGCTAATAACTTTAAGTAATAATGTCATACTCTGTTTGGTCGTGATTCACATCTAGGATTCTATTATGTAGTCCTAAGAAACCTGAAAGGGTACAGTTGAGGCTGGTGTAAAGGAAGTAGCTACCCCTAGTCTCATCAGACGAGGGATCTGGACCTGAGAAAGAAGAGGAGGGATCAGGGTTCAGCATAAACCCAGAGATCAGTGAATATCAGGTTGGGTCTAGGACTTGAGTGTTTTGAATCAGAATGTCAATAAAATCCGAATGTGCCCTCAGGTCTCCAAAGTCCAAGACATGATTGGGTTAGAACTCAAGTCAATAGATCTTGTAGTAATAATGAGCTCATCTCCAGGGTGGTGGCCACCTGATTTGGGCTATCAGAGGCCCTGGCTGGCAAGTGTGAGGAAATTAGCTACGTGTAGATGCTTAAGGAGAGAGGTGGGAGCAGTGCTGCAGGTGGGTCCTGAGTGTGAGGAAACTAGCTACGAGTAGATGCTTACTGGGAGAGAGAGGAGCAGTGCTGCAGGTGGGTCCTGAGTGTGAGGAAACTAGCTACGTGTAGATGCTTACTGAGAGAGGTGGGAGCAGTGCTGCAGGTGGGTCCTGAGTGTGAGGAAACTAGCTACGTGTAGATGCTTACTGGGAGAGGTGGGAGCAGTGCTGCAGGTGGGTCCTGAGTGTAAGGAAACTAGCTACGTGTAGATGCTTACTGGGAAAGGTGGGAGCAGTGCTGCAGGTGGGTCCTGAGTGTGAGGAAACTAGCTACGTGTAGATGCTTACTGGGAGAGGTGGGAGCAGTGCTGCAGGTGGGTCCTGAGTGTGAGGAAACTAGCTACGTGTAGATGCTTACTGGGAGAGGTGGGAGCTGTGCTGCAGGTGGGTCCTGAGTGTGAGGAAACTAGCTACGTATAGATGCTTACTGGGAGAGGTGGGAGCAGTGCTGCAGGTGGGTCCTGAGTGTGAGGAAACTAGCTACGTGTAGATGCTTACTGGGAGAGGTGGGAGCTGTGCTGCAGGTGGGTCCTGAGTGTGAGGAAACTAGCTACGTGTAGATGCTTACTGGGAGAGGTGGGAGCAGTGCTGCAGGTGGGTCCTGAGTGTGAGGAAACTAGCTACGTGTAGATGCTTACTGGGAGAGGTGGGAGCTGTGCTGCAGGTGGGTCCTGAGTGTGAGGAAACTAGCTACGTATAGATGCTTACTGGGAGAGGTGGGAGCAGTGCTGCAGGTGGGTCCTGAGTGTGAGGAAACTAGCTACGTGTAGATGCTTACTGGGAGAGGTGGGAGCAGTGCTGCAGGTGGGTCCTGAGTGTGAGGAAACTAGCTACGTGTAGATGCTTACTGGGAGAGGTGGGAGCAGTGCTGCAGGTGGGTCCTGAGTGTGAGGAAACTAGCTACGTGTAGATGCTTACTGGGAGAGGTGGGAGCAGTGCTGCAGGTGGGTCCTGAGTGTGAGGAAACTAGCTACGTGTAGATGCTTACTGGGAGAGAGAGGAGCAGTGCTGCAGGTGGGTCCTGAGTGTGAGGAAACTAGCTACGTGTAGATGCTTACTGGGAGAGAGAGGAGCAGTGCTGCAGGTGGGTCCTGAGTGTGAGGAAACTAGCTACGTGTAGATGCTTACTGAGAGAGGTGGGAGCAGTGCTGCAGGTAGGTCCTGAGTGTGAGGAAACTAGCTACATGTAGATGCTTACTGGGAGAGGTGGGAGTAGTGCTGCAGGTGGGTCCTGAGTGTGAGGAAACTAGCTACGTGTAGATGCTTACTGGGAGAGAGAGGAGCAGTGCTGCAGGTGGGTCCTGAGTGTGAGGAAACTAGCTACGTGTAGATGCTTACTGGGAGAGAGAGGAGCAGTGCTGCAGGTGGGTCCTGAGTGTGAGGAAACTAGCTACGTGTAGATGCTTACTGGGAGAGGTGGGAGCAGTGCTGCAGGTGGGTCCTGAGTGTGAGGAAACTAGCTACGTGTAGATGCTTCCTGGGAGAGAGAGGAGCAGTGCTGCAGGTGGGTCCTGAGTGTGAGGAAACTAGCTACGTGTAGATGCTTACTGGGAGAGACGGGAGCAGTGCTGCAGGTGGGTCCTGAGTGTGAGGAAACTAGCTACGTGTAGATGCTTACTGGGAGAGGTGGGAGCAGTGCTGCAGGTGGGTCCTGAGTGTGAGGAAACTAGCTACGTGTAGATGCTTACTGAGAGAGAGAGGAGCAGTGCTGCAGGTGGGCCTGAGTGTGAGGAAACTAGCTACGTGTAGATGCTTACTGGGAGAGGTGGGAGCAGTGCTGCAGGTGGGTCCTGAGTGTGAGGAAACTAGCTACGTGTAGATGCTTACTGGGAGAGAGAGGAGCAGTGCTGCAGGTGGGTCCTGAGTGTGAGGAAACTAGCTACGTGTAGATGCTTACTGGGCGAAGTGGGAGCAGTGCTGCAGGTGGGTCCTGATTGTGAGGAAACTAGCTATGTGTAGATGCTTACTGGGAGAGGTGGGAGCTGTGCTGCAGGTGGGTCCTGAGTGTGAGGAAACTAGCTACATGTAGATGCTTACTGGGAGAGAGAGGAGCAGTGCTGCAGGTGGGTCCTGAGTGTGAGGAAACTAGCTACCTGTAGATGCTTACTGAGAGAGGAGGGAGCAGTGCTGCAGGTGGGTCCTGAGTGTGAGGAAACTAGCTACGTGTAGATGCTTACTGGGAGAGAGAGGAGCAGTGCTGCAGGTGGGTCCTGAGTGTGAGGAAACTAGCAACGTGTAGATGCTTACTGGGAGAAGTTTGAGCAGTGCTGCAGGTGGGTCCTGAGTGTGAGGAAACTAGCTATGTGTAGATGCTTACTGGGAGAGGTGGGAGCAGTGCTGCAGGTGGGTCCTGATTGTGAGGAAACTAGCTACGTGTAGATGCTTACTGAGAGAGGAGGGAGCAGTGCTGCAGGTGGGTCCTGAGTGTGAGGAAACTAGCTACGTGTAGATGCTTACTGGGAGAGGTGGGAGCAGTGCTGCAGGTGGGTCCTGAGTGTGAGGAAACTAGCTACGTGTAGATGCTTACTGGGAGATGTGGGAGCAGTGCTGCAGGTGGGTCCTGAGTGTGAGGAAACTAGCTACGTGTAGATGCTTACTGTGAGAGGTGGGAGCAGTGCTGCATGTCGTCCTGAGTGTGAGGAAACTAGCTACGTGTAGATGCTTACTGTGAGAGGTGGGAGCAGTGCTGCATGTCGTCCTGAGTGTGAGGAAACTAGCTACGTGTAGATGCTTACTGGGAGAGGTGGGAGCAGTGCTGCAGGTGGGTCCTGAGTGTGAGGAAACTAGCTACGTGTAGATGCTTACTGGGAGAGACGGGAGCAGTGCTGCAGGTGGGTCCTGAGTGTGAGGAAACTAGCTATGTGTAGATGCTTACTGGGAGAGGTGGGAGTAGTGCTGCAGGTGGGTCCTGAGTGTGAGGAAACTAGCTACGTGTAGATGCTTACTGGGAGAGAGAGGAGCAGTGCTGCAGGTGGGTCCTGAGTGTGAGGAAACTAGCTACGTGTAGATGCTTACTGGGAGAAGTGGGAGCAGTGCTGCAGGTGGGTCCTGAGTGTGAGGAAACTAGCTATGTGTAGATGCTTACTGGGAGAGGTGGGAGCAGTGCTGCAGGTGGGTCCTGATTGTGAGGAAACTAGCTACGTGTAGATGCTTACTGGGAGAGGTGGGAGCAGTGCTGCATGTCGTCCTGAGTGTGAGGAAACTAGCTACGTGTAGATGCTTACTGGGAGAGGTGGGAGCAGTGCTGCAGGTGGGTCCTGAGTGTGAGGAAACTAGCTACGTGTAGATGCTTACTGGGAGAGAGAGGAGCAGTGCTGCAGGTGGGTCCTGAGTGTGAGGAAACTAGCTACGTGTAGATGCTTACTGGGAGAGAGAGGAGCAGTGCTGCAGGTGGGTCCTGAGTGTGAGGAAACTAGCTACGTGTAGATGCTTACTGGGAGAGACGGGAGCAGTGCTGCAGGTGGGTCCTGAGTGTGAGGAAACTAGCTACGTGTAGATGCTTACTGGGAGAGAGAGGAGCAGTGCTGCAGGTGGGTCCTGAGTGTGAGGAAACTAGCTACGTGTAGATGCTTACTGGGAGAGAGAGGAGCAGTGCTGCAGGTGGGTCCTGAGTGTGAGGAAACTAGCTACGTGTAGATGCTTACTGGGAGAGGTGGGAGCAGTGCTGCAGGTGGGTCCTGAGTGTGAGGAAACTAGCTACGTGTAGATGCTTACTGGGAGAAGTGGGAGCAGTGCTGCAGGTGGGTCCTGAGTGTGAGGAAACTAGCTACGTGTAGATGCTTACTGGGAGAGGTGGGAGCAGTGCTGCAGGTGGGTCCTGATTGTGAGGAAACTAGCTACGTGTAGATGCTTACTGGGAGAGGTGGGAGCAGTGCTGCAGGTGGGTCCTGAGTGTGAGGAAACTAGCTACGTGTAGATGCTTACTGGGAGAGGTGGGAGCAGTGCTGCAGGTGGGTCCTGATTGTGAGGAAACTAGCTACGTGTAGATGCTTACTGAGAGAGGAGGGAGCAGTGCTGCAGGTGGGTCCTGAGTGTGAGGAAACTAGCTATGTGTAGATGCTTACTGGGAGAGGTGGGAGCAGTGCTGCAGGTGGGTCCTGAGTGTGAGGAAACTAGCTATGTGTAGATGCTTACTGGAAGATGTGGGAGCAGTGCTGCAGGTGGGTCCTGATTGTGAGGAAACTAGCTACGTGTAGATGCTTACTGGGAGAGAGAGGAGCAGTGCTGCAGGTGGGTCCTGAGTGTGAGGAAACTAGCTATGTGTAGGTGCTTACTGAGAGAGAGAGGAGCAGTGCTGCATGTGGGTCCTGAGTGTGAGGAAACTAGCTACGTGTAGATGCTTACTGGGAGAGGTGGGAGCAGTGCTGCAGGTGGGTCCTGAGTGTGAGGAAACTAGCTACGTGTAGATGCTTACTGGGAGAGGTGGGAGCAGGGCTGCAGGTGGGTCCTGAGTGTGAGGAAACTAGCTACGTGTAGATGCTTACTGGGAGAGGTGGGAGCAGTGCTGCAGGTGGGTCCTGAGTGTGAGGAAACTAGCTACGTGTAGATGCTTACTGGGAGAGGTGGGAGCAGTGCTGCAGGTGGGTCCTGAGTGTGAGGAAACTAGCTACGTGTAGATGCTTACTGGGAGAGGTGGGAGCAGTGCTGCAGGTGGGTCCTGAGTGTGAGGAAACTAGCTACGTGTAGATGCTTACTGGGAGAGACGGGAGCAGTGCTGCAGGTGGGTCCTGAGTGTGAGGAAACTAGCTATGTGTAGATGCTTACTGGGAGAGGTGGGAGCAGTGCTGCAGGTGGGTCCTGATTGTGAGGAAACTAGCTACGTGTAGATGCTTACTGAGAGAGGAGGGAGCAGTGCTGCAGGTGGGTCCTGAGTGTGAGGAAACTAGCTATGTGTAGATGCTTACTGGGAGAGGTGGGAGTAGTGCTGCAGGTGGGTCCTGAGTGTGAGGAAACTAGCTACGTGTAGATGCTTACTGGGAGAGAGAGGAGCAGTGCTGCAGGTGGGTCCTGAGTGTGAGGAAACTAGCTACGTGTAGATGCTTACTGGGAGAGGTGGGAGCAGTGCTGCAGGTGGGTCCTGAGTGTGAGGAAACTAGCTATGTGTAGATGCTTACTGGGAGAGGTGGGAGCAGTGCTGCAGGTGGGTCCTGATTGTGAGGAAACTAGCTACGTGTAGATGCTTACTGGGAGAGGTGGGAGCAGTGCTGCATGTCGTCCTGAGTGTGAGGAAACTAGCTACGTGTAGATGCTTACTGGGAGAGGTGGGAGCAGTGCTGCAGGTGGGTCCTGAGTGTGAGGAAACTAGCTACGTGTAGATGCTTACTGGGAGAGAGAGGAGCAGTGCTGCAGGTGGGTCCTGAGTGTGAGGAAACTAGCTACGTGTAGATGCTTACTGGGAGAGAGAGGAGCAGTGCTGCAGGTGGGTCCTGAGTGTGAGGAAACTAGCTACGTGTAGATGCTTACTGGGAGAGACGGGAGCAGTGGTGCAGGTGGGTCCTGAGTGTGAGGAAACTAGCTACGTGTAGATGCTTACTGGGAGAGAGAGGAGCAGTGCTGCAGGTGGGTCCTGAGTGTGAGGAAACTAGCTACGTGTAGATGCTTACTGGGAGAGGTGGGAGCAGTGCTGCAGGTGGGTCCTGAGTGTGAGGAAACTAGCTACGTGTAGATGCTTCCTGGGAGAGAGAGGAGCAGTGCTGCAGGTGGGTCCTGAGTGTGAGGAAACTAGCTACGTGTAGATGCTTACTGGGAGAGACGGGAGCAGTGCTGCAGGTGGGTCCTGAGTGTGAGGAAACTAGCTACGTGTAGATGCTTACTGGGAGAGGTGGGAGCAGTGCTGCAGGTGGGTCCTGAGTGTGAGGAAACTAGCTACGTGTAGATGCTTACTGGGAGAGAGAGGAGCAGTGCTGCAGGTGGGTCCTGAGTGTGAGGAAACTAGCTACCTGTAGATGCTTACTGAGAGAGGAGGGAGCAGTGCTGCAGGTGGGTCCTGAGTGTGAGGAAACTAGCTACGTGTAGATGCTTACTGGGAGAGAGAGGAGCAGTGCTGCAGGTGGGTCCTGAGTGTGAGGAAACTAGCAACGTGTAGATGCTTACTGGGAGAAGTTTGAGCAGTGCTGCAGGTGGGTCCTGAGTGTGAGGAAACTAGCTATGTGTAGATGCTTACTGGGAGAGGTGGGAGCAGTGCTGCAGGTGGGTCCTGATTGTGAGGAAACTAGCTACGTGTAGATGCTTACTGAGAGAGGAGGGAGCAGTGCTGCAGGTGGGTCCTGAGTGTGAGGAAACTAGCTACGTGTAGATGCTTACTGGGAGAGGTGGGAGCAGTGCTGCAGGTGGGTCCTGAGTGTGAGGAAACTAGCTACGTGTAGATGCTTACTGGGAGATGTGGGAGCAGTGCTGCAGGTGGGTCCTGAGTGTGAGGAAACTAGCTACGTGTAGATGCTTACTGTGAGAGGTGGGAGCAGTGCTGCATGTCGTCCTGAGTGTGAGGAAACTAGCTACGTGTAGATGCTTACTGTGAGAGGTGGGAGCAGTGCTGCATGTCGTCCTGAGTGTGAGGAAACTAGCTACGTGTAGATGCTTACTGGGAGAGGTGGGAGCAGTGCTGCAGGTGGGTCCTGAGTGTGAGGAAACTAGCTACGTGTAGATGCTTACTGGGAGAGACGGGAGCAGTGCTGCAGGTGGGTCCTGAGTGTGAGGAAACTAGCTATGTGTAGATGCTTACTGGGAGAGGTGGGAGTAGTGCTGCAGGTGGGTCCTGAGTGTGAGGAAACTAGCTACGTGTAGATGCTTACTGGGAGAGAGAGGAGCAGTGCTGCAGGTGGGTCCTGAGTGTGAGGAAACTAGCTACGTGTAGATGCTTACTGGGAGAAGTGGGAGCAGTGCTGCAGGTGGGTCCTGAGTGTGAGGAAACTAGCTATGTGTAGATGCTTACTGGGAGAGGTGGGAGCAGTGCTGCAGGTGGGTCCTGATTGTGAGGAAACTAGCTACGTGTAGATGCTTACTGGGAGAGGTGGGAGCAGTGCTGCATGTCGTCCTGAGTGTGAGGAAACTAGCTACGTGTAGATGCTTACTGGGAGAGGTGGGAGCAGTGCTGCAGGTGGGTCCTGAGTGTGAGGAAACTAGCTACGTGTAGATGCTTACTGGGAGAGAGAGGAGCAGTGCTGCAGGTGGGTCCTGAGTGTGAGGAAACTAGCTACGTGTAGATGCTTACTGGGAGAGAGTGGAGCAGTGCTGCAGGTGGGTCCTGAGTGTGAGGAAACTAGCTACGTGTAGATGCTTACTGGGAGAGGTGGGAGCAGTGCTGCAGGTGGGTCCTGAGTGTGAGGAAACTAGCTACGTGTAGATGCTTACTGGGAGAAGTGGGAGCAGTGCTGCAGGTGGGTCCTGAGTGTGAGGAAACTAGCTACGTGTAGATGCTTACTGGGAGAGGTGGGAGCAGTGCTGCAGGTGGGTCCTGATTGTGAGGAAACTAGCTACGTGTAGATGCTTACTGGGAGAGGTGGGAGCAGTGCTGCAGGTGGGTCCTGAGTGTGAGGAAACTAGCTACGTGTAGATGCTTACTGGGAGAGGTGGGAGCAGTGCTGCAGGTGGGTCCTGATTGTGAGGAAACTAGCTACGTGTAGATGCTTACTGAGAGAGGAGGGAGCAGTGCTGCAGGTGGGTCCTGAGTGTGAGGAAACTAGCTATGTGTAGATGCTTACTGGGAGAGGTGGGAGCAGTGCTGCAGGTGGGTCCTGAGTGTGAGGAAACTAGCTATGTGTAGATGCTTACTGGGAGAGGTGGGAGCAGTGCTGCAGGTGGGTCCTGAGTGTGAGGAAACTAGCTACGTGTAGATGCTTACTGGGAGAGAGAGGAGCAGTGCTGCAGGTGGGTCCTGAGTGTGAGGAAACTAGCTATGTGTAGGTGCTTACTGAGAGAGAGAGGAGCAGTGCTGCATGTGGGTCCTGAGTGTGAGGAAACTAGCTACGTGTAGATGCTTACTGGGAGAGGTGGGAGCAGTGCTGCAGGTGGGTCCTGAGTGTGAGGAAACTAGCTACGTGTAGATGCTTACTGGGAGAGGTGGGAGCAGGGCTGCAGGTGGGTCCTGAGTGTGAGGAAACTAGCTACGTGTAGATGCTTACTGGGAGAGGTGGGAGCAGTGCTGCAGGTGGGTCCTGAGTGTGAGGAAACTAGCTACGTGTAGATGCTTACTGGGAGAGGTGGGAGCAGTGCTGCAGGTGGGTCCTGAGTGTGAGGAAACTAGCTACGTGTAGATGCTTACTGGGAGAGGTTGGAGCAGTGCTGCAGGTGGGTCCTGAGTGTGAGGAAACTAGCTACGTGTAGATGCTTACTGAGAGAGGTGGGAGCAGTGCTGCAGGTGGGTCCTGAGTGTGAGGAAACTAGCTACGTGTAGATGTTTTTGAGAGTGAGAGGAGCAGTGCTGCAGGTGGGTCCTGAGTGTGAGGAAACTAGCTACGTGTAGATGCTTACTGGGAGAGGTGGGAGCAGTGCTGCAGGTGGGTCCTGAGTGTGAGGAAACTAGCTACGTGTAGATGTTTCCTGAGAGAGGTGGGAGCAGTGCTGCAGGTGGGTCCTGAGTGTGAGGAAACTAGCTACGTGTAGATGCTTACTGGGAGAGGTGGGAGCAGTGCTGCAGGTGGGTCCTGAGTGTGAGGAAACGAGCTACGTGTAGATGCTTACTGAGAGAGGTGGGAGCAGTGCTGCAGGTAGGTCCTGAGTGTGAGGAAACTAGCTACGTGTAGATGCTTACTGGGAGAGGTGGGAGCAGTGCTGCACGTGGGTCCTGAGTGTGAGGAAACTAGCTACGTGTAGATGCTTACTGGGAGAGGTGGGAGCAGTGCTGCAGGTGGGTCCTGAGTGTGAGGAAACTAGCTACGTGTAGATGCTTACTGGGAGAGAGAGGAGCAGTGCTGCAGGTGGGTCCTGAGTGTGAGGAAACTAGCTACGTGTAGATGCTTACTGAGAGAGGTGGGAGCAGTGCTGCAGGTGGGTCCTGAGTGTGAGGAAACTAGCTACGTGTAGATGCTTACTGGGAGAGGTTGGAGCAGTGCTGCAGGTGGGTCCTGAGTGTGAGGAAACTAGCTACGTGTAGATGCTTACTGGGAGAGAGAGGAGCAGTGCTGCAGGTGGGTCCTGAGTGTGAGGAAACTAGCTACGTGTAGATGCTTACTGGGAGAGGTGGGAGCAGTGCTGCAGGTGGGTCCTGAGTGTGAGGAAACTAGCTACGTGTAGATGCTTACTGGGAGAAGTGGGAGCAGTGCTGCAGGTGGGTCCTGAGTGTGAGGAAACTAGCTACGTGTAGATGCTTACTGGGAGAGGTGGGAGCAGTGCTGCAGGTGGGTCCTGATTGTGAGGAAACTAGCTACGTGTAGATGCTTACTGGGAGAGGTGGGAGCAGTGCTGCAGGTGGGTCCTGAGTGTGAGGAAACTAGCTACGTGTAGATGCTTACTGGGAGAGGTGGGAGCAGTGCTGCAGGTGGGTCCTGATTGTGAGGAAACTAGCTACGTGTAGATGCTTACTGAGAGAGGAGGGAGCAGTGCTGCAGGTGGGTCCTGAGTGTGAGGAAACTAGCTATGTGTAGATGCTTACTGGGAGAGGTGGGAGCAGTGCTGCAGGTGGGTCCTGAGTGTGAGGAAACTAGCTATGTGTAGATGCTTACTGGAAGATGTGGGAGCAGTGCTGCAGGTGGGTCCTGATTGTGAGGAAACTAGCTACGTGTAGATGCTTACTGGGAGAGAGAGGAGCAGTGCTGCAGGTGGGTCCTGAGTGTGAGGAAACTAGCTATGTGTAGGTGCTTACTGAGAGAGAGAGGAGCAGTGCTGCATGTGGGTCCTGAGTGTGAGGAAACTAGCTACGTGTAGATGCTTACTGGGAGAGGTGGGAGCAGTGCTGCAGGTGGGTCCTGAGTGTGAGGAAACTAGCTACGTGTAGATGCTTACTGGGAGAGGTGGGAGCAGGGCTGCAGGTGGGTCCTGAGTGTGAGGAAACTAGCTACGTGTAGATGCTTACTGGGAGAGGTGGGAGCAGTGCTGCAGGTGGGTCCTGAGTGTGAGGAAACTAGCTACGTGTAGATGCTTACTGGGAGAGGTGGGAGCAGTGCTGCAGGTGGGTCCTGAGTGTGAGGAAACTAGCTACGTGTAGATGCTTACTGAGAGAGGAGGGAGCAGTGCTGCAGGTGGGTCCTGAGTGTGAGGAAACTAGCTATGTGTAGATGCTTACTGGGAGAGGTGGGAGTAGTGCTGCAGGTGGGTCCTGAGTGTGAGGAAACTAGCTACGTGTAGATGCTTACTGGGAGAGAGAGGAGCAGTGCTGCAGGTGGGTCCTGAGTGTGAGGAAACTAGCTACGTGTAGATGCTTACTGGGAGAAGTGGGAGCAGTGCTGCAGGTGGGTCCTGAGTGTGAGGAAACTAGCTATGTGTAGATGCTTACTGGGAGAGGTGGGAGCAGTGCTGCAGGTGGGTCCTGATTGTGAGGAAACTAGCTACGTGTAGATGCTTACTGGGAGAGGTGGGAGCAGTGCTGCAGGTGGGTCCTGAGTGTGAGGAAACTAGCTACGTGTAGATGCTTACTGGGAGAGGTGGGAGCAGTGCTGCAGGTGGGTCCTGAGTGTGAGGAAACTAGCTACGTGTAGATGCTTACTGGGAGAGAGAGGAGCAGTGCTGCAGGTGGGTCCTGAGTGTGAGGAAACTAGCTACGTGTAGATGCTTACTGGGAGAGAGAGGAGCAGTGCTGCAGGTGGGTCCTGAGTGTGAGGAAACTAGCTACGTGTAGATGCTTACTGGGAGAGACGGGAGCAGTGCTGCAGGTGGGTCCTGAGTGTGAGGAAACTAGCTACGTGTAGATGCTTACTGGGAGAGAGAGGAGCAGTGCTGCAGGTGGGTCCTGAGTGTGAGGAAACTAGCTACGTGTAGATGCTTACTGGGAGAGAGAGGAGCAGTGCTGCAGGTGGGTCCTGAGTGTGAGGAAACTAGCTACGTGTAGATGCTTACTGGGAGAGGTGGGAGCAGTGCTGCAGGTGGGTCCTGATTGTGAGGAAACTAGCTACGTGTAGATGCTTACTGAGAGAGGAGGGAGCAGTGCTGCAGGTGGGTCCTGAGTGTGAGGAAACTAGCTATGTGTAGATGCTTACTGGGAGAGGTGGGAGCAGTGCTGCAGGTGGGTCCTGAGTGTGAGGAAACTAGCTATGTGTAGATGCTTACTGGGAGATGTGGGAGCAGTGCTGCAGGTGGGTCCTGAGTGTGAGGAAACTAGCTACGTGTAGATGCTTACTGGGAGAGAGAGGAGCAGTGCTGCAGGTGGGTCCTGAGTGTGAGGAAACTAGCTATGTGTAGGTGCTTACTGAGAGAGAGAGGAGCAGTGCTGCATGTGGGTCCTGAGTGTGAGGAAACTAGCTACGTGTAGATGCTTACTGGGAGAGGTGGGAGCAGTGCTGCAGGTGGGTCCTGAGTGTGAGGAAACTAGCTACGTGTAGATGCTTACTGGGAGAGGTGGGAGCAGGGCTGCAGGTGGGTCCTGAGTGTGAGGAAACTAGCTACGTGTAGATGCTTACTGGGAGAGGTGGGAGCAGTGCTGCAGGTGGGTCCTGAGTGTGAGGAAACTAGCTACGTGTAGATGCTTACTGGGAGAGGTGGGAGCAGTGCTGCAGGTGGGTCCTGAGTGTGAGGAAACTAGCTACGTGTAGATGCTTACTGGGAGAGGTGGGAGCAGTGCTGCAGGTGGGTCCTGAGTGTGAGGAAACTAGCTACGTGTAGATGCTTACTGAGAGAGGTGGGAGCAGTGCTGCAGGTGGGTCCTGAGTGTGAGGAAACTAGCTACGTGTAGATGCTTACTGGGAGAGGTGGGAGCAGTGCTGCAGGTGGGTCCTGAGTGTGAGGAAACTAGCTACGTGTAGATGCTTACTGAGAGAGGAGGGAGCAGTGCTGCAGTTGGGTCCTGAGTGTGAGGAAACTAGCTATGTGTAGATGCTTACTGGGAGAGGTGGGAGTAGTGCTGCAGGTGGGTCCTGAGTGTGAGGAAACTAGCTACGTGTAGATGCTTACTGGGAGAGAGAGGAGCAGTGCTGCAGGTGGGTCCTGAGTGTGAGGAAACTAGCTACGTGTAGATGCTTACTGGGAGAGAGAGGAGCAGTGCTGCAGGTGGGTCCTGAGTGTGAGGAAACTAGCTACGTGTAGATGCTTACTGGGAGAGAGAGGAGCAGTGCTGCAGGTGGGTCCTGAGTGTGAGGAAACTAGCTACGTGTAGATGCTTACTGGGAGAGGTGGGAGCAGTGCTGCAGGTGGGTCCTGAGTGTGAGGAAACTAGCTACGTGTAGATGCTTACTGGGAGAGGTGGGAGCAGTGCTGCAGGTGGGTCCTGAGTGTGAGGAAACTAGCTACGTGTAGATGCTTACTGGGAGAGAGAGGAGCAGTGCTGCAGGTGGGTCCTGAGTGTGAGGAAACTAGCTACGTGTAGATGCTTACTGGGAGAGAGAGGAGCAGTGCTGCAGGTGGGTCCTGAGTGTGAGGAAACTAGCTACGTGTAGATGCTTACTGGGAGAGACGGGAGCAGTGCTGCAGGTGGGTCCTGAGTGTGAGGAAACTAGCTACGTGTAGATGCTTACTGGGAGAGAGAGGAGCAGTGCTGCAGGTGGGTCCTGAGTGTGAGGAAACTAGCTACGTGTAGATGCTTACTGGGAGAGAGAGGAGCAGTGCTGCAGGTGGGTCCTGAGTGTGAGGAAACTAGCTACGTGTAGATGCTTACTGGGAGAGGTGGGAGCAGTGCTGCAGGTGGGTCCTGAGTGTGAGGAAACTAGCTACGTGTAGATGCTTACTGGGAGAAGTGGGAGCAGTGCTGCAGGTGGGTCCTGAGTGTGAGGAAACTAGCTACGTGTAGATGCTTACTGGGAGAGGTGGGAGCAGTGCTGCAGGTGGGTCCTGATTGTGAGGAAACTAGCTACGTGTAGATGCTTACTGGGAGAGGTGGGAGCAGTGCTGCAGGTGGGTCCTGAGTGTGAGGAAACTAGCTACGTGTAGATGCTTACTGGGAGAGGTGGGAGCAGTGCTGCAGGTGGGTCCTGATTGTGAGGAAACTAGCTACGTGTAGATGCTTACTGAGAGAGGAGGGAGCAGTGCTGCAGGTGGGTCCTGAGTGTGAGGAAACTAGCTATGTGTAGATGCTTACTGGGAGAGGTGGGAGCAGTGCTGCAGGTGGGTCCTGAGTGTGAGGAAACTAGCTATGTGTAGATGCTTACTGGGAGATGTGGGAGCAGTGCTGCAGGTGGGTCCTGAGTGTGAGGAAACTAGCTACGTGTAGATGCTTACTGGGAGAGAGAGGAGCAGTGCTGCAGGTGGGTCCTGAGTGTGAGGAAACTAGCTATGTGTAGGTGCTTACTGAGAGAGAGAGGAGCAGTGCTGCATGTGGGTCCTGAGTGTGAGGAAACTAGCTACGTGTAGATGCTTACTGGGAGAGGTGGGAGCAGTGCTGCAGGTGGGTCCTGAGTGTGAGGAAACTAGCTACGTGTAGATGCTTACTGGGAGAGGTGGGAGCAGTGCTGCAGGTGGGTCCTGAGTGTGAGGAAACTAGCTACGTGTAGATGCTTACTGGGAGATGTGGGAGCAGTGCTGCAGGTGGGTCCTGAGTGTGAGGAAACTAGCTACGTGTAGATGCTTACTGAGAGAGGTGGGAGCAGTGCTGCAGGTGGGTCCTGAGTGTGAGGAAACTAGCTACGTGTAGATGCTTACTGGGAGAGGTTGGAGCAGTGCTGCAGGTGGGTCCTGAGTGTGAGGAAACTAGCTACGTGTAGATGCTTACTGAGAGAGGTGGGAGCAGTGCTGCAGGTGGGTCCTGAGTGTGAGGAAACTAGCTACGTGTAGATGTTTTTGAGAGTGAGAGGAGCAGTGCTGCAGGTGGGTCCTGAGTGTGAGGAAACTAGCTACGTGTAGATGCTTACTGGGAGAGGTGGGAGCAGTGCTGCAGGTGGGTCCTGAGTGTGAGGAAACTAGCTACGTGTAGATGTTTCCTGAGAGAGGTGGGAGCAGTGCTGCAGGTGGGTCCTGAGTGTGAGGAAACTAGCTACGTGTAGATGCTTACTGGGAGAGGTGGGAGCAGTGCTGCAGGTGGGTCCTGAGTGTGAGGAAACGAGCTACGTGTAGATGCTTACTGAGAGAGGTGGGAGCAGTGCTGCAGGTAGGTCCTGAGTGTGAGGAAACTAGCTACGTGTAGATGCTTACTGGGAGAGGTGGGAGCAGTGCTGCAGGTGGGTCCTGAGTGTGAGGAAACTAGCTACGTGTAGATGCTTACTGGGAGAGGTGGGAGCAGTGCTGCAGGTGGGTCCTGAGTGTGAGGAAACTAGCTACGTGTAGATGCTTACTGGGAGAGAGAGGAGCAGTGCTGCAGGTGGGTCCTGAGTGTGAGGAAACTAGCTACGTGTAGATGCTTACTGAGAGAGGTGGGAGCAGTGCTGCAGGTGGGTCCTGAGTGTGAGGAAACTAGCTACGTGTAGATGCTTACTGGGAGAGGTTGGAGCAGTGCTGCAGGTGGGTCCTGAGTGTGAGGAAACTAGCTACGTGTAGATGCTTACTGAGAGAGGTGGGAGCAGTGCTGCAGGTGGGTCCTGAGTGTGAGGAAACTAGCTACGTGTAGATGTTTTTGAGAGTGAGGGGAGCAGTGCTGCAGGTGGGTCCTGAGTGTGAGGAAACCAGCTACGTGTAGATACTTACTGGGAGAGGTGGGACCGGTGCTGCAGGTGGGTCCTGATTGTGTTTGGAGAATCTTAGAGTCTTACTTAATTGTTCCTCTATAGGGCCACCAGGTCCTACTAAGAACAATACTCTATTAATTTTTTTTGTTATTATTCAATAACAGGATTGAATTGCCTCACAGCTAGCATTGTTGGGAAATTAGTTGTTCCATGATAAGTTTCACCTTGTGAGTGCTGACATTTTATTTTTACAGTATTGGATGAAAATACCCTAAAATGTGTTGCAGTGGTCTTCACCTCATTAAATGGCCTACCCCATACATCATTCTGCCTCCTCCTAGTGACCAAGCCCTACTGATCTACGGGCCATTTGCCCATACACTAAGTGACTCTAAGGTTTCTGCCAAGGAAAGAGGCAGAAATATAGCTTGTCAAAGATTGCCTTTAGCTACACTGGTAAGGTATTAAGATCTGGTCTGCAAGGAGTGCGTGGCCTTTGCGTGTGTGACCGTCCCAGGACAGGCTGGGCCTCGTCCTCAAAGGAAGTAGTGCGTGGCCTTTGCGTGTGTGACCGTCCCAGGACAGGCTGGGCCTTGTCCTCAAAGGAAGTAGTGCGTGGCCTTTGCGGCGTGTGATAGCCCCGGACAGGCTGGGCCTCGTCCTCAAAGGTCGTTTTCACTCTTGCTTCTCAGTTATGCTCCTTCTCACAAGCCTGATCACTGGAGAAATGTGGAATTGCTGTAGTTTTATCATTTTAACCCCTCAAGAGTGATGGTCATGTCCTTAGCCACTAAAAGGTAATTATTGGAAAGATTTTTCAAGTAATTGTTTTTTGCTACATTTAACAAAGTGAGTAGAATAATTTCTATACTTAATATGTATAAGGTCCTCTGATGATGGTCCCAGAGTCATTATATATTTCCCAGGCGTGGTCATAAGAACTCTTCCCCACGACCCTCCCTGGCCGTCGCCTCTGGACTCTCTTGCTGGCTGGGGCAGCCTGCCCTCTGTCCCCTTCCTGACCTCCAACCACATGCATTGCCATGCTGCTAATAATCACCCAGATGAACATATATTTTTAAACAGTAAGGTTCCTTTCTCACTCCTCCAGCTCTGCCCACTGTGGAAAATGCAGACCAGAGTCACAAACTTTCCTGTTTACAAGGGTCAGGCCTCTAACCTGAGGACCCAGGTTCGAAACCCTGAGGTCACCAGCTTGAGTTCGGGCTCACCAGCTTGAGCACGGGGTCGCTGGCTTGAGCACTGGATCCTAGATGTGACTCCATGGTCGCTAGCTTGAGCCCAAGGTCACTGGTTTGAGCAAGGAGTCACTCGCTGTACTGTAGCCCCCCGGTCAGGGCAGATATGAGAAAGCAGTCAGTGAACATCTAAGCTGCCAGAGTGAAGAATTGATGCTTCTTGTCTCTCTCCCTGTCTGTCTATCCCTATCTGTCCCTCTCTCTGTCTCTGTCAAAAACCCCCACAAAAAAACAAAAAAAAACAGAAGCTGACTTGGAATACCGCTAATGTTAAATGCTGTGAATTGGTGTTAAGAGGTAAAATAGAATCAATATCATGCTCCGTAGTTTCCAGGAATTAAATTGCCCTAATGTTTGGTCCTAGATCAAAAACTAACAAGGCATGGTATTCACTTGTTTTCTCATAAAAATATCAAAACTCCCTGACCCTTTCCTAAAAGGTATGAAGTTATTTTTCAGCTAAAGCATCTGTTGGTATGTATCCACACCATAATAGTGATGTTTCCAATAATAGATTTGCAACTAATATGAACTCAGGCAACTCATGTAAACTTTCTAAGCCTGGGTTAACTTATCCATAAAATGAATGTAATGTAGGGTGGTTTTGAGTATTAAGTGAGATAGAATATATAAATCTTTATAGAATCTAGCACATAGACATTTAATATATACTGTATTTCCCCATGTATAAGACACACACTTTTCCAAAAAATTTTGGGTCTAACAATTGGGTACATCTTATACAGTGTTTGTAGTTTTTTTTTTACTTGCATTTCCCACTTTTTCACACTTGTTTTTGAGCTCATTATTATAGATTTTTTTTGCTTGCATTTCCCACTTTTTTGCACTTGTCTTTGCACTCATTGTTTCGCACTTGTTACTGGGGTAGGTTACATTTTACCATGTTCTGCCCAGAAATGACTCAGAAAAGATTTTTTTTTTTGTATTTTTTCTGAAGCTAGAAACGGGGAGAGACAGTCAGACAGACTCCCGCATGTGCCTGACCGGGATCCACCCGGCACGCCCACCAGGGGCGACGCTCTGCCCACCAGGGGGCGATGCTCTGCCCCTTTGGGGTGTCGCTCTGCCACGACCAGAGCCACTCTAGCGCCTGGGGCAGAGGCCAAGGAGCCATCCCCAGCGCCCGGGTCATCTTTGCTCCAATGGAGCCTCGGCTGCGGGAGGGGAAGAGAGAGACAGAGAGGAAGGAGGGGGGGTGGAGAAGCAAATGGGCGCTTCTCCTATGTGCCCTGGCCGGGAATCAAACCCTGGTCCCCTGCACGCCAGGCCAACGCTCTACCGCTGAGCCAACCGGCCAGGGCCCAGAAAAGATTTTTATACAGTGCTGAATTCAAGTTAAAAGTGACCCAGTTGCCTGACCAGGTGGTGGCGCAGTGGATAGAGCATCAGACTGGGATGCTGAGGACCCAGGTTCGAGACCCCGAGGTCACCAGCTTGAGCGCGGGCTCATCTGGTTTGAGCAAAAAGCTCACCAGCTTGGACCCAAGGTCTCTGGCTCAAGCAAGGGGTTACTCGGTCTGCTGTAGCCCCACGGTCAAGGCACATATGAGAGAGCAATCAATGAACAACTAAGATGTCACAATGCGCAACGAAAAACTAATGATTGATGCTTCTCATCTCTCCATTCCTGTCTGTCTGTCCCTGTCTATCCCTCACTCTGACTCTCTCTCTGTCTCTCTAAAAAATAAAAAAATAAAAAAAAGTGACCCAGTTTGCAAAAGTGAATGGAAACTGTGCTGCTGATCGTAAAATTGGTCCTCCTCCAACTGAGAACTCAATCTGAGACTGGCTACGGGAAGAAGAAACCCTACAGAAAACGTTATGAGAGAAGAAGGTATGAGAGGCAAGTCAGCAAAATGGCCTGATTTAGAGGGAATTGAAGACATGGATTGAAGAGTAAAGGGCATTGGAATTCCTGGGTCCACAGAGATGGTCCAGCATGAGGCAAGAAGAATTGCTGATTTCAAAGGAGAACACAATGGGTGCTTCAAGTTCATGAAACAGAATGGACTAAGCATGTGTACATGCACCAGACTTGCCCAAAAGATGCCTGAAAGCTATGAGCTGAAAGCAGTCAGTGAACATTGTTTTGTCATTCAATGTCAGAATTTCATCATTTTGTCATTCAATGTCAGAAGACACATCAGTTTGAGTTGGGACAAATTACAAATATGGATGAAGTCCCCTTCCATTTGATGTCCCACATAACAGAACTATTGATAAGAAGGCAGTGAAAACTGTAACTGTGAAGACAAGTGGACATGAAAAGAGCCACTATACAGCTGTTCTAGCTTGTTGTGCTGACGGAATCAAGCTGCCTCCTATGCTGATTTTCAAATGCAAAACAATGCAAAAGAAGACATTCCTCAAAGAGTGATTGTTCACGTTCATGACAAGGGTTGGGTGGATCAGGATGGGATGAAGATCTGGTTTGAGAAAGTTTGGAGAAGGAGACCAGGTGGGCTCTTACACAAACCTGCCCTATTGGTGCTTGATCAGTTCAGGGCACACACAACAAAAAACACAAAGATTACTGCAGAGCAAAAACCAAAACTTGCCGTTATACCTGGAGGCTTGACATCCCAGCTCCAACCACTTGATGTCAGTATTAACAAACCCTTCAAAGCTGCCATGAGCGACAAATGGAACCAATGGATGAAGTCTTCTGGGGACAATTTGACACCTGCAGGAAGAGTGAAGAAACAACTATAGGAGAAGTTTGTACCTGGGTGAAAAGATCCTGGGATAATATCAAGATTGAGATCATTGTCAAGTCATTTAAGAAATGTGGCATTTCAAATGTCATAGGTGGAACTGAGGATGAGGCAATATATGAAGACAGTGATTCGTCATCAGACACAGATGAGGACAAACTAACGGATGGGAGTGTTGACAGTGATGAGGAGTTGTATGAATTTTATGATGAAGAAAACTTGAGTTCAGTAACTTCATGTAAAGATTTTTATTTTCAAATTTCAGGCCCCAAAATTTAAGATGCGTCTTATATATGGGAACGTGTTATACATGGGGGAATACGGTGGTTGTTGGATTGATACTATTATTTGTTTGGGTCAGAGTCTTCTAGGCCATTTTAAACTTAAGCTTTTAGATTTAAATCTTTTATCTTGTGTATTTTGTTACATTTTTAACATCTTTATTGAGACATAATTCCCATACCATAAAATTCAGCCATTTAAAGTATACAATTCAATAGTAAATTCATAGTTATGCAACCATCATAATCTAAGTTTAAAATATTTCATCACAACACAGAGAAACTTTGTACCTATTGGCAATTACTCCCCATTCTTTTCCCTACCCCCTTACAGCTCTAGGCAACCCCTAGTTTACTTTCTGTATCTATAGATTTATTTGCCTCTCTGGACATTTCATGTCAATGGAATCTTACTACATGCGGTCTTTTGTGACTGGCTTCTTTCACTTAGCATGAGGTTTTCAAGGTTCATCTGTGTTATAGCGTGTGTTACTACATCTTTCCTTTTTTGCTGATAGCATTTCTTCTGTTGCTGTATATTGCTGAAAATATACCACACTTTCTTTACCTATTCATTAACTGATGGATATTTGGGTTATTTCCAAGTTTTGGCTATAATGAAAAATGCCTTGTGAACATTTATATTCAAGTTTTTGTGTGGACTTGAGCTTTCATTTTCTAGGAATGGAAATGCTAGGTCATTCCTGGTACTCTGTTTAACAATTTCAGGAACTGCCAAATTGTTTTTAAATTGGCTGCACCATTTTAAATTTCTACCATCAATGTATAAGGGTTTTCATTTTTCTACACCCTCACCCACACTTGTTACTTTCCGAGTTTTGCATTGTAACCTCCCAGTGGGTGTGAGGTGGGACCTCAGAGTGGTTTCGGTGTGCATTTCCTTAGTGACTAATGATTTTGAGCAGTTTTTCATATGCTCTGGCCTCTTGTATATCTTCTTTGGAGAAATGTCTATTCAAATTCGTTGTGCATTTTGTAATTTGGTTGATTGTCTTCTATTATTGAGTTGTAAGAGTTCTTAATATATTCTTGATGCAAGTCCCTTATCAGGCATATGATTTATGAATATTTTCAACCCATTCTGTTTGTTGTGTTGATATTACTTTTATTAACTGATAAATCTAGACCTCTATATATTTTGCACTTCCATGACATCTTGATTGATTTGCACAAACTCTCTTTCCAGCCTCTATTTCTCTACCTTGCTCTCCAGTCTGTCCACGAGCCCCTTCAGGTTCCTGAGGAATACCTGAAGCCATATGACTTCATCCAAGATAAGAACAGGCGTCACTATGCGGCAATGGTGTCCCTGATGGATGAAGCAGTGGGAAACATCACCACAGCCTTAAAAAGGCGTGGTCTGTGGAACAACACAGTGCTCATCTTCTCCACAGGTAAGCCAGTCAATAAGGACGTCATCTCTTGGCAAAGTTTAAGACATAGTATTTGATAAATGGGATGAACACAAATTTGAGCATTTAGCAGTTTCTTATTAAAATAAATGCTAACTGTGGGATTAGAGACATGATCGTAATGGATAGAAAGATGTGTCTAAGGAAAAAGAATTGTGGGCTTCCCCACCTTTCTTCAAATACCAAAATATTCCGGGAATATGCTTGAAAACAATGCTTTCTGAGTACATGTGTGTGGACATCACTCAGCTGGGCAGTGAATCCTTGGAATGGCTTGTTCTCAGCAACCTCTACAACCTCGGCTCTGTCACTAGCACTGCTCACTACAGGAGACTCTGTATCATTGCAAAGAGACAGAGTGTGACATTATGAAGACAGGTAAGACATGGAGCCATTTAAATCTAGGCTAGAGTCTCCAAATATAGATTTTTTATATTAAAATTTTCTGACAATAAAAGTTACACATGTTGATTATAGAAAAAAACAGAAAAGAAGAAGGAAGATGTTTTTTGAAAATCATTTTCATTATGGCGATATCATTCTGATTTGAAATCTGTTATATATGTAATTCCACCTCCCCTCCCCATTAGGCGTAGTTTTCTATAGTTTCCCTAAGGAAGTACTTTGGGTATAGATCTTGGTTTACTTACTATGCTGAGAACTCAGAGAATATTTTCTATCTGAAAACCTAGCTCCTTTTTTTATGGGAAATTTTCTTATTTACTTCAGAATTGCTTGACCCTCCATCCTATGTTTCTCCTAGTCTGCCTTTACAAAACTCCTGTTATTTGGATATTGAGACTAATCCTCTAATTTTCTCTCTCTCTCTCTTTTACTCTCCTGTTTTTTTCTTATTTTTATTTGGGAAATTTTCTTATATTTAACAGTTCTATTCAATTTATTGAAACTACTATAGTTTTGTGTGTTTTTTTGTATTTTTCTGAAGTGAGAAGCGGGGAGGCAGAGAGACAGACTCCCGCATGCGCCTGACCAGGATCCACCTAGCAAGCCCACTAAGGGTTATGCTCTACACCAGGGGTCCCCAAACTTTTTACACAGGGGGCCAGTTCACTGTCCCTCAGACCATTGAAGAGCCAGACTATAAAAAAAACTATGAACAAATCCCTATGCACACTGCACATATCTTATTTTAAAGTAAAAAACAAAATGGAATAAATACAATATTTAAAATAAAGAACAAGTAAATTTAAATCAACAAACTGACCAGTATTTCAATGGGAACTGTTGGCCTGCTTTTGGCTAATGCAGGGGTCCCCAAACTTTTTACACAGGGGGCCAGTTCACTGTCCCTCAGACCATTGGAGGGCCAGACTATAAAAAAAACTATGAACAAATCCCTATGCACACTGCACATATCTTATTTTAAAGTAAAAAAACAAAACAGGAACAAATACAATATTTAAAGTAAAGAACAAGTAAATTTAAATCAATAAACTGACCAGTATTTCTTTTTTTTTTAAATAAATTTTTATTAATGGTAATGGGATGACATTAATAAATCAGGGTACATATATTCAAAGAAAACATGTCTAGGTTATTTTGTCATTAAATTATGTTGCATACCCCTCGCCCAAAGTCAGATTGTCCTTCGCCACCCTCTATCTAGTTCTCTGTGCCCCTCCCCCTCCCCCTAACTCTCCCCCTGTCCTCCCTCCCCCCACCCCTGGTAACCACCACACTCTTGTCCATGTCTCTTAGTCTCATTTTTATGTTCCACCAATGTATGGAATCATGTAGTTCTTGTTTTTTTCTGATTTACTTATTTCACTCCTTATAATGTTATCAAGATCCCACCATTTTGCTGTAAATGATCTGATGTCATCATTTCTTATGGCTGAGTAGTATTCCATAGTGTATATGTGCCACATCTTCTTTATCCAGTCTTCTATTGAAGGGCTTTTTGGTTGTTTCCATGTCTTGGCCACTGTGAACAGTGCTGCAATGAACATGGGGCTGCATGTGTCTTTACGTATCAATGTTTCTGAGGTTTTGGGGTATATACCCAGTAGAGGGATTGCTGGGTCATAAGGTAGTTCTATTTGCAGTTTTTTGAGGAACCACCATACTTTCCTCCATAATGGTTGTACTACTTTACAATCCCACCAACAGTGAATGAGGGTTCCTTTTTCTCCACAGCCTCTCCAACATTTGCTATTACCCGTCTTGTTGATAATAGCTAATCTAACAGGGGTGAGGTGGTATCTCATTGTAGTTTTGATTTGCATTTCCCTAATAACTAATGAAGCTGAGCATCTTTTCATATATCTGTTGGCCATTTGTATCTCTTCCTGGGAGAAGTGTCTATTCATGTCCTCTTCCCATTTTTTTATTGGATTGTTTGTTTGTTTGTTGTTGAGTTTTATGAGTTCTTTGTAAATTTTGGATATTAGGCCCTTATCTGAGCTGTTGTTTGAAAATAACATTTCCCATTTAGTTGGCTGTCTGTTTATTTTTATATCAGTTTCTCTTGCTGAGCAAAAACTTTTTATTCTGATGTAGTCCCATTCATTTATCTTTGCCTTCACTTCTCTTGCCATTGGAGTCAAGTTCATAAAATGTTCTTTAAAACCCAGGTCCATGAGTTTAGTACCTATGTCTTCTTCTATGTACTTTATTGTTTCAGGTCTTATATTTAGGTCTTTGATCCATTTTGAATTAATTTTAGTACACGGGGACAGGCTGTAGTCGAGTTTCATTCTTTTGCATGTGGCTTTCCAGTTTTCCCAACACCATTTGTTGAAGAGGCTTTCTTTTCTTCATTGTGTGTTGTTGGCCCCTTTATCAAAGATTATTTGACCATATATATGTGGTTTTATTTCTGGGCTTTCTATTCTGTTCCATTGGTCTGAGTGTCTATTTTTCTGCCAATACCATGCTGTTTTGATTATCGTGGCCCTATAATATAGTTTAAAGTCAGGTATTGTAATGCCCCCAGCTTCATTCTTTTTTCTTAGGATTGTTTTGGCTATTCGGGGTTTTTTATAGTTCCATATAAATCTGATGATTTTTTGTTCCATTTCTTTAAAAAATCTCATAGGGATTTTGATGGGAATTGCATTAAATTTGTATATTGCTTTGGGTAATATGGCCATTTTGATTGTATTTATTCTTCCTATCCAAGAACAAGGAACATTTTTCCATCTCATTGTATCTTTTTCGATTTCCCTTAACAATGCTTTGTAATTTTCATTATATAGGTCCTTTACATTCTTTGTTATGTTTATTCCTAGGTATTTTATTTTTTTTGTTGCAATCGTGAAGGGGATTATTTTTTTGAGTTCGTTTTTTAATATTTCATTGTTGGCATAGAGAAAGGCTATGGACTTCTGTATGTTAATTTTGTATCCTGCGACCTTACTGTATTGGTTTATTGTTTCTAATAATCTTTTTGTGGAGTCCTTCGGGTTTTCGATGTATAGGATCATATCATCAGCAAAAAGTGATACCTTTACTTCTTCTTTTCCGATATGGATGCCTTTTATTTCTTTGTCTTGTCTGATTGCTCTGGCCAGAACTTTTAGCACCACGTTAAATAAGAGTGGAGAGAGTGGACAACCCTGTCTTGTTCCTGATTTAAGGTAGAAAGTCCTCAGTTTTATGCCGTTTAAAATGATGTTGGCTGATGGTTTATCATATATGGCCTTTATCATGTTGAGATATTTTCCTTCTATACCCATTTTGTTGAGAGTCTTAAACATAAAATTGTGTTGTATTTTATCAAAAGCCTTTTCTGCATCTATTGATAAGATCATGTGGTTTTTGTTCTTTGTTTTGTTGATATGGTGTATTACGTTAACCGTTTTGCGTATGTTGAACCATCCTTGAGATTCTGGGATGAATCCCACTTGATCATGATGTATTATTTTTTTTATATGTTGTTGTATTCGGTTTGCCAGTATTTTGTTTAGAATTTTAGCATCTGTATTCATTAGAGATATTGGTCTGTAGTTTTCTTTCTTTGTGCCATCCTTGCCAGGTTTTGGTATGAGGGTTATGTTGGCCTCATAAAATGTGTTTGGAAGTATTGCTTCTTCTTCAATTTTTTGGAAGACTTTGAGTAGAATAGGAACCAAGTCTTCTTTGAATGTTTGATAGAATTCACTAGTATAACCGTCTGGGCCTGGACTTTTATTTTTGGGGAGGTTTTTAATAGTTTTTTCTATTTCCTCCCTGCTGATTGGTCTGTTTAGGCTTTCTGCTTCTTCATGACTCAGTCTAGGAAGGTTGTATTGTTCTAGGAATTTATCCATTTCCTCTAGATTGTTGTATTTGGTGGCATATAATTTTTCATAGTATTCTACAATAATTCTTTGTATATCTATGATGTCTGTGGTGATCTCTCCTCTTTCATTTTGGATTTTATTTATTTGAGTCCTGTGTCTTTTTTCCTTGGTGAGTCTTGCCAAGGGTTTGTCAATTTTGTTGATCTTTTCAAAGAACCAGCTCCTTGTTTTATTGATTTTTTTCTATAGTTTTTCTGTTCTCTATTTCATTTATTTCTGCTCTGATTTTTATTATCTCCTTTCTTCGGCTGGTTTTGGGTTGTCTTTGTTCTTCTTTTTCTAGTTCCTTAATGTGTGAAGTTAAGTGGTTTACTTCGGCTCTCTCTTGTTTGTTCATATAGGCCTGAAGTGATATGAACTTTCCTCTTATTACTGCTTTTGCTGCATCCCAGCTGACCAGTATTTCAATGGGAACTACGGGCCTGCTTTTGGCTAATGAGATGGTCAATGTCCGGTTCCATATTTGTCACTGCCAGATGTAACAAGTGTTGTGACGTGCTTCCAGAGCCGTGAGGCATGCATCCCACGTCACTGGAAGTAGTACTGTATGTGAGCGATGCCATGCTTTGCGTCTCTCACTGACCACCAATGAAAGAGGTACCCCTTCCGGAAGTGCGGCGGGGGCCAGATAAATGGCCTCAGGGGGCCGCATGTGGCCCGCGGGCCGTAGTTTGGGGACCCCTGGGCTAATGATATGGTCAATGTCCGGTTCCATATTAGTCACTGCTAGCCGTAACAAGTGACGTGTGCGTCCTCTGTCACCGGAAGTAGTACTGTACGTGAGCAACGCCGCGCTTTGTGGCACCACCACATACAGTACTCCAGGAGCACAGGATGCATCCACATCCACTGACCACCAATGAAAGAGGTGCCCCTTCCTGAAGTGCGGCGGGGGCCGGATAAATGGCCTCAGGGGGTCGCATGTGGCCCGCGGGCCATAGTTTGGGGACCCCTGCTCTACACATCTGGGGTGTCGCTCTGCTGCAACCAGAGGCAGAGGCCATGGAGCCATCCTCAGCGCCCGGGCCAACTCTGCTGCCATGGAGCCTTGGCTGCAGGAGAGGGAGAGAGAGATAGGGAGAAAGGAGATGGGGAAGGGTGGAGAAGCAGATGGGCGTCCCTCCTATGTGCCATGGCTGGGAATTGAACCCAACCCAAGACTTCCACATGCCAGGCTGACGCTCTAACACTGAGCCAACTGGCCAGGGAGTTTTTTAATTATCAAGGAATCATGGCCCTGGCCAGATGGTTCAGTGGTAGAGCCTGGCATGTGGATTTCCCGGGTTCAATTCCTGGTCAGAGCACACAGGAGAAGCAACCATGTGCTTCTCCATCCCTCCCCCACCTTCTCTCTCTCTTCCTCTCCTGCAGCATAGCTATATGGTTCAAGTAAGTTGGCTTCAGGCACTGAGGATGGCTCCTTGGCCTTCTCCTCAGGGGCTAAAAATAGCTCCATTGCTGAGCAACAGAGCAGTGGCCCAGATGGGCAGAGCATGCCCTTAAGGGGCTTGCCAGGTGGATCCTGTTCAGGGCGCCTGCAGAAGTCTGTCTCTCTGCCTCCCTGCCTCTCAATAATTAAAAAAAAAATTGTTCTTGATTTCTGGTAATTCCTTTTTTGTAAAGTTTTGATTTTTCTTTATGGACCTAATAATTTATATCTCCAAAGCCTGTGCTCTTAACCACTAATTATATGTGTGTGAGTAATTTTATGTAGATGTATGTGTATAAAGATATATTTTTAAGTTTGCTGATACTCCCAACATTGTCTCTCTTCCTCTAAGGTTGTTTGTTTCTTATTTTAGCCTGCTTTCATGAAGGAGGCTTTCTCAAATTCTGATGTTTCTTAGCTAAAACCTGGTTATTTAACTGGAAACTCCCAGGGTGAGGTCTGGGTTTGTGATCTGGAGAGTTTGGCTGTAAAGTAACTATGTAAGGGTGTGAAGCAGCATGTAGAGGAATTAATCTGGTTATTCTACTCGTAGTTTATTTTTTGGCTTTTTTAAAGGTTGTTTTGTTTTGCTTTTAACCAGGCATGATTGAATCTAGCATTTATTATGTGCTTATTATGTGCAGGACATAGTTCTAAGTGCTGTATATTAATTAGTTCAGTTAATCCTCACAGTAGCTCTCTTGCAGATGTGAGAATTGAAGCATAGATAGGCTGAGTGACTTGCCCAAGGTCACACAGTTGCCCAAGGTCACACAGCAAGGCAGAGCCAGGAATCAACCTTTGTGGCTCCACTGCAGTCTCCTGCTTCTGAGGTGATGCAAAGGATGATCTGGATGTTCTTTTTTTTTTTTTTTTTTTTTTTTTTCGTTTTTATTTATTTATTTTTTAATTTATTTTTATTTTTTTATTTTATTTATTCATTTTAGAGAGGAGAGAGACAGAGACAGAGAGGGAGAGAGAGAGGAGAGAGAGACAGAGAGAAGGTGTGGAGGAGCTGGAAGCATCAACTCCCATATGTGCCTTGACCAGGCAAGCCCAGGGTTTCGAACCGGCAACCTCAGCATTTCCAGGTCGATGCTTTATCTACTGCGCCACCACAGGTCAGGCGATCTGGATGTTCTTATTGGACCTCGTTATCCAGCAGAGCTTCCCCATGGTGTGTTCCAATACTGGTCTACCGAGGAGCTTGGGCAGGGCCAGGCATAGCAGCCACCCTGCACACCTTGTTCAGCTGCTTTAGTGCTATACAAATGCTATAATTTTCTAAATATGCCCTGTTGTGGAAAGGGTTGCTTTAAGGCAGGGGTCTCAAACTCGTGGCCCGCGGGCCGCATGCGGCCTGCCGAACAATTTTGTGTGGCCCGCAGACTAATTCACGAAGTTCAAAATATTTTGGATAAAATTAAGTAAGCCTAGGCGCCTACTTGTATTTTTCATTTCTCTAGCATCCTAGCTAGATATTAGCTTAGTTAACAACAGTTGTGATGCGAACTACAGTTTCTGGTTGTTTTGTGACACTGAGTAAACTGCATGTACGATTGTGCTTGTTGTACTGATTTTTTTTTGTTTTCAACTGCAGTGAGAAAAGTGTTGCATAACAGTTGCCTTTTGTAGACCTAGTGCGGCCTGCCAGACAGCTGTGATCTTGCTCTGCGGCCCACATGCTGAGTTGAGTTTGAGACCCCTGCTTTAAGGTAACATTTGTTTCTCTCCCAAGGCTCACTCTTCAGAAAAGATAGAGATATCTTATATATAAGTTCTTACCACATCGCTCATATTCTGAGTGTCTTTCTCAGTTGGCTTTATTTTGAACAGCTCAGTGAAGCACTTTGCTCAATGTTGGTATTGAATACTTATAGAGGTCACTCACTAAAAGAATCAGTTTAAAAAAAGAGTCCAAGAGATTTAATACTGATTTAGTCATTATTCCTGAGAAATGAGCTCAGGATTATAAGAATTGGAAGGGGATAGTTTATAAAACAAATCTTTGTTGTGGAGATCACAATGATACAATTTAAAGATAAATAATTGCCTGAAACAAAAGTATTATATATGTTAATGTATCATATACAGACTGAAAAGTACTCAGGCAGAAGTGAAGATGATAGCTCTGGGAAGCGGACATATATGTCAGAGTGCCTCCTCTGACAACAGAAATTGATATCAAATAGGCATGGGAAGAGGTGGAATAAAATTTTTTCATGATATGTGAAAGTGGGGGGGGGGAAGCAATATTTTAAGATCTTTTATTCTATGATTTCAAATGTGTATATATAACTTTTAAATAGATGACTATTTCATCATCCATATTATATTTAATTCAAGTCAGAAAAAATAATTTTTGGAGCTTTTCACTCGGAAAATGGGGATTACCTTATAATAAGTTTGTCTCATATTCTAACACTATGATATATTAATAGTATATTTGTCCTGGACCATCGTTGCTTTGTTGGGCTAAATCCAACTTGATCGTGCATATGCATTTTTATTATTCTGCTGAATTCAGTTTGCCAGAGATTTATTTAGCATTTTTTTTTTATCAATTCAGAAGTGAAAAGTGGGTTGGAGGCTTCTTTTCTCAGTCAAGTTTTGTTGTCTTGGTTATGCTAACTTAATAAAATAGTTTGCATGGTTTTTCTATTTTTTTCTATGCTCTGGAACAGTTTACAGATTGTTTGAAAGATCTCTCTGATTAAGCTGGTCCCTAAAACCTTTTTTGAAGGCTTTTTTTCTTTTAATTATCTCCATAGTTTAGATTTTTTGCTGAATTATATCTAGATGTGGGTCTTTAAATTATTTTAAAATTAATTTTGCCAGAAATATAGTGAGCCCTTTGATCTGTGTGCTGAGATTATTTTTCACTCCAGGAAGTTTTCCTTGTTCATATTTTAGTTTATTGCTTTTGTTCTGCTTGATTTATTTCCTGAAAATATCTTTAGTAAATAGTTGAATCACTGACTCAGCATTTCATCATTTTTGGTTCTTTTTTTTTTTTGTATTTTTCTGAAGCTGGAAACGGGGAGAGACAGTCAGACAGACTCCCGCATGCGCCCAACTGGGATCCACCCGGCACGCCCACCAGGGGGCGACGCTCTGCCCACCAGGGGGTGATGCTCTGCCCCTCCGGGGCGTTGCTCTGTTGCGACCAGAGCCACTCTAGCGCCTGAGGCAGAGGCCAAGGAGCCATCCCCAGCGCCCGGGCCATCTTTGCTCCAATGGAGCCTCGCTGTGGGAGGGGAAGAGATAGACAGAGAGGAAGGAGAGGGGGAGAATTGGAGAAGCAGATGGGCACTTCTCCTGTGTGCCCTGACCGGTAATCGAACCCGGGACTTCTGCACGCCAGACCGACGCTCTACCACTGAGCCAACCGGCCAGGGCCCATTTTCGGTTCTTTAACCTTTTTCAGTTTTTGGAGCTCCTCTACATCACCAGTTAGATGTTTGTGCAGTTTTAATTTTGCTCTTTAATATCTCCAATGTAGATTATTATTGATTTTGTTTTTATTTTCTTTGCAATCCTTTGTTGGCCTCAATTTTTTCTTTCTTCCTCTTTCTCTCTCTTCTTTCCTCCCTTCCTCCCTCCCTTCCTTCCTCTCTCTCTTTTTTTCTTCTCTCTCTCTCCCTTCCTTCCTTCCTTCCTTCCTTCCTTCCTTCCTTCCTTCCTTCCTTCCTTCCTTCCTTCCTTCCTTCCTTCCTCCCTCCCTCCCTCCCTCCCTCCCTCCCTCCCTCCCTTCCTTCCTTTTTCTTTCTTGATTTTAGAGAGAGAAATAGAGAGAGAGAAGCATTGATTTGTTGTTCCACTTAGTTGTGCATTCATTGGTTGATTCTTGTATGTGCCTTGACTGAGGATCGAACCCACAGCCTTGGTGTATCAGGATGACACTAACCGACTGAGCTACCCGTCTGTGGCCAGTTCACTTTTCTTCTAAGCTTGTTAGTAATAATAATCGCTACTGTTAAATGTTTACTACATGCCTGGGTCCTGTTCAAGTGCTTTTTCTGTACTTTCTTATTACTGGTCATGTCATAAGCATTAAAGCTCACTGTAACCTTGTGAAATAGGTTTCATAAGCATTAAAGCTCACTGTAACCTTGTGAAATAGGTTTCTTTATCCTCATTTTATAAATGAAGAAGTTAAAATTAAAGAGTTTAAGTGACTTTCCCAAGGCCACTGCTATGGTCTGAATGTTATGTTTAACTCACATTCACATGTTGGAACACTAACACCCAGTGCGAATGTAAGAAGGTGGGCCTTGGCAGATGCTAGGTCATGAGGGTGGAGCCCTCATGAGTGAGATGGATGCTTTTATAAAGAGACTCCAGAGAGATCTCTAGCACCCCACTCCCACCCCTTCCATGTGAGGACACTGGCTCTGAACCAGGAAGAAGGTCCTCACCAAAGGGCAATCATGCTGGTCTTGATCTTGGACTTCCTAGCCTGAAGAACTAACTGTGAGAACTAAATTTCTGTTGTTTGTAAGCAAACCAGTCTGTGGTATTTTGTTATAGCAGCACAAAGGAACTAAGAGAGCCACTCATCTAACAAATGGAAGAGCTAGAATTCAAACCCAGATCTTGAGGTACCTATTAACCCTAATCGATTGTGCTTTTGCTTTTCATCTTTTTTTTTTTTTTTACCTCATTTCATCGTCCTTTATCTACTTTGGACTTTCTACACTTCTATTCCTAGAACCCAGGCTTTTCCCAAGTAGTGCTTTTCTAGTATCTTTATTTCCATAGTAAATCACTGCCAGCTCTCCTCACACTCTGAGTAGAGCAGTGAAGTGTCTGTGATGCACACCACTCACTCAGTTCCCGGTGGCCCTTAGGCCTTGGTCTCAGGTACTCTCCTGAACCTAATGACCTGCTTTGGGCTTTTGACTCCCCAATTCTTTGATCCACTGAAATGACTCCAGCATGCACAGGCTGCCAGACTCTTCCTAGTTCCTTACCTGCAGGACTGCCTTTGGGGTCACTTCTCAAGACAAAGTGGGCCACTCTTTCAGTCTCTCTTCTTTTTTTTTTTTTCCTGGGAATTGTGATCTCTAACTGCACGTAGGAAGTTGAGGAGGTAATACTGATCTGGTCATGTCAGAAACTAGCTCTGTCTTCTCCCAGGCTTCCTTCCTGTCTCCTTCCAGGTAGGTGGGGTGAGTCTATGTCATGAGACTAACGGAGTAGGCCAGCCCTGTTTCCTGAGCCTGGCTCCTTCAGCCTTACAGCTCATGGAAGTTTCTCCAGGATCCTGGCATTATAGGTTTGTCTGTCAATCTTGGTTTCTCACCTTGGGATTTGTTTTCACCTTGTTCTGTGTCTCTGTTATGTTAGCAGGTGTTAGTTAAGACAAGTGGCACTGGGGGCTGTTGTAGAGATGCCATTTTAACCTGGGTTCCTGTCACCATGGCTGATCTTTATAGTTGCTAAAAGTCAGGAATCTTCAATGAAATCAGACCCTGAGTAAAATGAGCTCAAATTAGAGGTAACCCTGGAACAACTAGATCATGAATTAAAACTAGAAAAACCAATTCTAAAACCTTGAAAACAGATTGATCTCAACATCTTTCTTCATTGTGTTTCTCAGATGTTGCATTTCTTTTACAAATTGAAGGCAAGACCTTCCACCAGCAAGAAGGACACGACTCACTTGATTGCGGCCCTTGCTTTACTGCAGTGATCTGGAACCGAACCTGCAATGTCTCCGAGTCCGACCTGTGTATATTTATAATAACTCTTTCCAGAATAACCAGTGTCCTTGCATTTAGTGAGAGTTTGACTCTAAGGAGAAACTTAATCAGCAGTTCTTTCTCTGGAGCCTTTTTCTGTGTTTATTGACAATCTCATTGCCTGATATAGAATTTAATAATGTGCTATTATAATGTTATTAAACCGAAGGAAGCAGGACCTGGATGTGGCTGATCATAGAGCAGTGGTTCTTTTTCCCCAGGTTTCTCACTTCAGTTCACACAGCACTGCTCTTCTTTGTAAGCATGGGATACTGGGTGCAGCCAAACAAGTAAATGCCAAACCCATTACTACAGAAAACCCTGCAACAAACTAGCTTCCTGTCAGCACACTTACATTTTGTGAAAGGGAGAGGAAGAGGCATATTCATTTAACATATGAATGTTAAGGGAAGTTGACTTTTAAAAAAATCTCCTTTTTGCCTGACCTGTGGTGGTGCAGTGGATAAAGCCTCGACCTGGAAATGCTGAGGTCGCCAGCATTCGAAACCCTGGGCTTGCCTGGTCAAGGCACATATGGGAGTTGATGCTTCCTGCTCCTCCCCCCATCTCTCCTCTCTCTCTCTCTCTCTCTCTCTCTCTCTGTCTCTCTGTCTCCCTCTCTCTCCTCTCTAAAATGAATAAATAAAAAAAAATCTCCTTTTATAAAGAGGGAGATCCATGAGGCTGCTCGTTCCTTGTCATCATCATTGGAGAATTTAAGGTGGTTCCTCTCAATAGGTCACGTGGGGACCACCGTACATGGAGTGTTCGTTAAAATTCCATTTTCTGAGCTGATGGCTGCACAACATTGTGAATGTGCTCTATGTCACTGAGCTGAACACTTTAACATCGTTAATTTTGTGTTACATGAATTTCACCTCCATTTTTAGAAATACAGTTTCTCTGACTCCTGAGTCACACATTTCTGAATCAGAAATGCTGGGGTTGGGGCCCTGGCCAGTTGGCTCAGTAGTAGAGTGTTGGCCCGGCATGTGCATGTCCCAGGTTTGATTCCCAGCCAGGGCACACAGGAGAGGTGCCCATCTGCTTCTCCACCCTTCCTCCTCTCCTTTCTCTCTCTTTCCTCCCCTCCTGCAGCCAAGGCTCCATTGAAGCAAAGTTGGCCCGGGTGCTGAGGATGGCTCCATGGCCTCCGCCTCAGATACCAGAATGGCTCCAGTTGCAACAGAGTGACGCACCAGATGGGCAGAGCATCACCCCCAGTGGGCTTGCCGGGTGGATCCCGGTTGGCGCATGCAGGAGTCTGTCTCTCTGCTTCCCTGCTTCTCACTTCAGAAAAGAAAAGAAATGCTGGGGTTGGGACTCAGGGATTGTAATGTTTCACAGGAATCCAAGTGATTCTTCTGGACACAGAAATTTGAGAACTTCTGATCTAAAGTAACTTATTGAAACCTTGGGAATTAGCCTAACAAGGAATGTACTATATTTATTTTATGTGTAAATAATCACTTTAATAGTTTGTATATATATTATACATATATAGAAATATACATACATATACATACAACTACAGTATATGTAAAATATGTTTGCCAGAAGCCAACTGGGATTGAAGTTCAGTCTTTCCTGGGCAGTTTTCATTTTGGTTAAGTCCATCTATTTCTAGAAATAGACTCTTTAGGAAAGCTAATAAAAAAAATCCTAATGTTATTATTCTGTTCTTCATGCTCTTATTGCATGTAAATTACAACCTTAAGGGAGTAACTCCCTTCCTCTTTTCAGGTGGGGAAGTGTGCGATTATTACTGCTGTTAACGAATATTGCTCGTCTCACTGCAAAGATGATATTCTGTTCTTGTAATACAGAGGTGGCCCTTCTGATTTCCTCTCTGACAGGACATGATCAGAGTTCAAGTCCCAGCTTTGCTGCCAACTAGTTACGTAGGCACTAGCCTCAGTTTAATTATCTATTAAGTACAGGTTGACAGATCTTGCATTCATTCATGCAGTCTCTCATTGCAGAGAGAAAGATAAATAGGCTGTAGTTCCAGCCCTTAGGAAACTGGCAGTCTAGGAGGCAGACAAGTGAATGCATTATTACGATACTGTTGGAGAGTGTTTGGATGTAGCTAGAGGCAGATTTAATGGCGAGCACACTGGGTGCGCACCCTGGGCCCCAACTTCTGAAGGGCCCCACAAAACCCCAACTTTACACTTTTTTCTAATGACACCAAATTTGGTTTTATATCTGCAATTTTAACATTAATAGTACATAATATTTTTTATTTATCTAAAAATATAGTTAACATATATTTTTATTTTCTCTGTCTCTCTTTTTTTTAAGGGGCCCAGTATTTTCTTCTGCGCCTGGGGAGTGCTCATATAGTCCTTCAAGCAGTGGATCATAGTTCATCTGAGACTGGAGTGGGGTCCACACCAGTAATGGGAAATATGCAGAAATGGTTTTGGTAGTCACAGTGTCTTTTGGGTGAAGCCATTTGAAGGACAGTCACCTGCAGTGCTCAGGCTAGCCCTGCACAATGGAGACATGTCCTTTCCCAGAGGGTCACTACACCACCAGCAGGGAATACTAATAGACCCTGTTCAATAGCACATTTTTACTGAAACCAATAGCAGCATTTATTAGAGAGCCTAAACTTTTAACATATATTATCTGAGCTTTCACAGAATTATATCTAGATTAATATCTTAAACAGAGCAATAAAGAACCTTACTTAATTCCTCTAAATTTTATGTCCCTTGCTCCCTTATATATAGAGTTCCCTTAAAAATTGGTACTGAAAAACTTCATGGTTTTAAATGTACTGATGCAATTGGCAGGCTTATTGAAATATTACAGCAATTCTGTGCCCAAAAGCAAAGTAATCTGACTTCTAAACCCATCGCATTAGGCTCTTCAAACACTTCAATGAAATGCTGACAAAGCTAACGAAGAGCTGTTAAGTGAATAAATCATAAAGTGTGCTCACACGGTCTTCCTCTCTGTAGTTATCCCTTTAACGTATCAGCCATGGAGGAAATAACACATGGTTCAAAACGATGAGCATATTGGATCACTTTAATTTTTTATTAGTAATAGGTAGTAATGCATACAGGTTTGTTGATTCTTTTATTGAAAAATAGTAATAACCAAAACATTTTAAAGGTCCCCAGGACATTCTTGCTTTTGTATTCTTTGCAACAAACCATTGAATTCACAATCCCAGAGTCTAAGGCAAAGGTCCTTCTCAATCCCTGTTTGTCAAGATCTTCAGTGTTTTACTATATAGCTTATTGCTTGTGTGCTACGACATAATACCCTATTTTTAATATTATGACATTTTCAGCATGTGAAGCATGTGATAATCTTTATTTTTGCACCTCTAAGACGAGGCTCTTCCTTGAGTTTATAATTGGCTTCTTGGTTTATAAGTGGCATCTCCTTGCGGTTATAATTAATGGAAGATACATATTGAATGGAGCTTATTTATTAACTAAATTGCAAAAAGCTTTCCAATTGGTTTGGGTTTACTTTCTTGTTTTGCATTCCATTTTAAAGGTCACACTTAAGATGGATCCATTTCTTAGTTTGTACATTACTCTCAAAACTCATTGGAGCCAAAATCCCTATGAAGGCAGGAAGAATATTCAGTTTAACAGGCTGCTCTGGAAAGTGAAGGAAGTGAAGTGGTTTCTCTACAGGAATAACCGACTGGGAGCGCGGGCAGAGCAGGGGACGGGGCTGTCGCCACAGCTGTCGGTGCGAACGCAGTGGGCAGCTGGGCTGGAAAGAGCCGAATGACCTAGGAACTCCTAGTTCAGAAATCAGCAAAAACTGGATTGTATTTCACGGTTTGGAATTTATTAAATCTATATTATTAATAATAGATGTAAGATACAAACTTAAGTTTCAAAGGAAGCACTGAGTCTCCACTAAAAAACAAAAGCTGGCCCTGACTGGTTGCTCAGTGGTGGAGTGATGGCCTGGCTGGGTTCAATTCCTGGTCAAGGCACCCAGGAGGAGCAGCCATCTGCTTCTCCACCCCTCTCTCTTCCCTTCTCTCTCTCTCTCTTTCTCTTCCTCTCCTGCAGCCTTGGCTCCATTGATTCAAGCAAGTTGGCCCTGGGTGCTCCGTGCCCTCACCTCAGGCACCAAAATAGATTGGTGGCTGAACAGCAGAGCAATGGCCCTAGATGGGCTGAACATCACCTGGTAGGTGGCTTGCTGGGTGGTTGGGGCACATGTAGGAGTCTATCTCTCTGCCACCCCACCTCGTTGATAATGATAACAATAACAGTAAACCTGTGCACTGTTTATACTATCTTCAGAAAGGTAAAAATAGGGACTTATTCTGTAGTAGTTTCTTTCAAGGAAAAAAAGAAGAGTGGCTAAATTTTAGCTACCAAAGAAGCCAGTCTAATTCTCCCCCATTTTTCACTCCACACATGGTGTTCTCTCCAAGGCAGTGGTGACTGCTGTGCATGTGTGTAGAGTATATTTGAAGCAAGGCATTTGCTCAAAACTTAGAGAGTTCAGGGCTAGATCTTGCTGATGTCACGTCCTGGATTCCTCTCTACTCTGGGCTTCCACGCGATTGCTGTGGTTTCTGTGTTGATCTGAGGCCCTCACTCCTTGGCTGAGTAAGGCCACTGGCTCCTTCCTCCTAGAGCCTGGGAGCCGCACTCTCCAGGTAGGGCCTGGAGTCAGTGCCAGAGCTCTTTGTGGGAGGCAGCCTTGCTGTGCTTGGCCTCCAAAAGGCTGCTCTCCCTTTGCTTTCAGAAGCATAAGGTCCCCCACTCCCACCCCCACCAGACCTAAAAACAATCATAAAAAGATATTTGAAAAAAATTCCTGTTGCTTCTCGTGTTGACTTTGGGAGTTAGGTACACAGCATCAATCAAACGTTGTACAGAACTTCTGCCTCCAGGCTTTCCCCTTCTTACAGAACAGTCCTTAGCCTGTGGGGCTCTTTTCTCATGTTTTCTTAATGAGGAAATAGTTCAGAGATTACTGACACCACAGGTTTTTCCTTTCCAGGGGTTTTCACTCTTAACCAACTCTAATCTCTGTGATCTCTTTTATATTTTTCTGTCACAGTGTGGACCATATCTAATTAACCTCTTCTAGGAGCACTGTTCCAAGTACAGTGATTTTTTTTTTATCATTTACATCTCAGAGCACTTTCTTAGTTGTGTGGATTTTTAAAAAATAAGAATTGTTTCAAAAAATTTAACAAACATTAGAAATGACACCTACCATTGTGAAGATTACAAAAAAGCTATGTCTCTGTCCTCAAAACAGCCTTGTGATCTAGAGATGTACCCTGATACACACAGACGTGCATAAGTTAGTCAGCAGTGTGACAGGAGTGAGGAGGAGAGGAGTGCTGTGCTTGGGCCGAGGATGCTGGCTCTGGGGTGCCCATGTAAAATCCCATTTTAGTGTTAGGTGCCGTGGGCCAGTGCGGCTCCTAATTCTGGGTTTTGAGTAAAAACGGTGCGGAATTAAGAAAACAGACTCATTAAGAAAAAAGGATGTGATCGGGAGGCAATGCTGATGGCAATATCCAAGCGCCCCACAGCCCCAGTTTGCTTTATTATGTAGTCACATGCAAATCAAAGAAGTCCTTGTTACAAGGTACAAATCTGAAGCTAAAACAGGAACTCTCCTAAGGCATAAACAGGAATCCCCCCACCAAGCATAAGCGAAATCAACCAACATCTGAACAAACAAAGAGTAAGAAGAAGGGCATGTAAATTGCTTCCAGCAACTTAAGGAAGCAAGTGAAGTGGGTGCAAATACTCAGCATCATAGCCAATATGAAGGTGGAGGGGGGAGAACTTAGCCTTTTGCTAAGCCTCGAATCTACAAAGGCTTATTGCCATTTACGGTCCACAACATATCCCCCTTTTCTTTTTTCTTTTTAATTTGTGTGCTGAGATTTGCACTTATCTGATTTCCTAGTTTCCCAGATTCTAATTTGGAGGCAGACTGAAAAAATACAGAACAAACAAAATTAGTATAGCCAACCCAAACATTCTAATACATTACAGTGATTAAAGCCTTTAAGCAAATTCTTAGCCAATATAACAAGAATCTATAAAAGAGTAATGTCCTTAATATGTTCACCAAGTCCAAGTTGGCACCAATACCATTCCAAATCCCTGCAAATGCAACCCAACCCCAGTTCAGTCCATTAGGAGCTGTCACAAGGAGCAGGAGTCTGGGAAAAGTCCAGATGGCACTGGAATTGTCATATTTCTATACTTTGCAGCTCATGTCCAGGTCCCAATGACCGCTGTTTCTAGCTGGTAATGATTCAGGTAGACTAGAAAAGCCATCGGCAGCATCTGTGGAGATGGAGCTTCTGTTCTCCTCAGCCTGGAGAGATGAGACCAGGGTGCTTTTCCCTGGAGCTCTGCAACCATGGCGTGGTGAAGAGAACCTTGGGATACACTATGCTGGGTGGCAGAGGTAAATTCATAACAGAAGTTGGCAAAAAGGAGAAAGAGAGCTCTAAATTAGGAGCAGGTCTCAGCCTTAAATATTCATGGGGCATTGAAGCAGGAGGCATAAAGGAAACACTATATATTAAACAAAGCAGCAGAAAATAGGACTATCAACACCCACAACAGAGATCTTCGAAGGAATGAATAAAAACCCAAATATTCAGGCAAGACATAGTAAGTGGCCCTTGTGTCCATAAGAAATTAGATCAATTTACCTGCTACTTGGAAGAAAGACCCTAGGCTTATCCATGTGAGATGGGGCCAATTTCCATGGGCACCTTTAGCCTTCAGTGGCAAGTCCCAGCAGGCTGGACCAGGTTAGGTCACAGTTGGCTGGAGCAGGGCTGGAAGAGACTGAACCCTCCCTTAGAGGAGCAAGAGGGCAGCTTACCTTTTAGTGTTCCTTTTTCCTCACAGCAGAGGCATGTAAGCCTGGCAGGCATTGACTCAATGACCTTCCTTTCCACTATTGAAGCAGGGCCCAGATTGAGTTCTATGAGGCTCCTTCAGGGCATTGGAGCCTTTAAGGGCATATGCCAAGAGCTGGTATTTTACCTGATCTCTTTTGGGCTTTGTCTGCCTCTTGGTCATTATAAACCTTAAAACGTGCTCAAAAGATTTCGCTGCAGGGTTTGAGGATCCCCATCTGCTTATATAAACTTTTTCCGTATATTTAGAGCTATTTGGAAAAAGACAAAACAGCATTATTAGCTAGATCAAATAGAAGAGGGTAGAAGTTTGCAGGAGAAAAGGATTTGCCATCTCCTGTTCATCAGCATTCAAAAGAAATTTTTTAAAGATAAGGTAGGTTTGCAGGAGTTCCAGGATATGACTCCCCCTTTTATATATTTTTAAATTGACCTTAAATATTTGCTGGGTACACTTTAATAATACCTTGATTTTAAAGATTGTAAGAAATACCCATAATTCAAAAGGTTTGACAAAATATAGTAAATGCTTTTCCTACATATGTAGGAGTATTGTCAGTTTTAATCAGTTTAGGAAGTCCAATAATAGAAAATGCATACAATGAGTTATAACATGTTTAAAAGCCTCTCCTGTTCTGGCAGAGGCTACTATAAATCCAGAATAAGTATCCATTGTAACGTGGACAAAGGACTGTTTGCCAAATGAAGGTATATGAGTAACATCCATTTGCCAAAGTTGTCTTGGTAGGTGTTCTTGAGGGTTAACTCCAAATGAAGGGACAGATTGTAGTATAGGACCTCTTGGACAGGATTTAACAATCTGCCGTGCTGCTTCCCGAGAAAGTTGAAACTGTTTACACAGGGCTGCAGCGTTCTCGTGATGAGTAGTATGAGACTGGAATGCTTGATCTGTCATGGTTGCTCCAATAATTCTCTTTTGGGTAGCTTTATCAACAAGGACATTCCCTTGTGCTAAAGCTCCAGGGAGCATGGAGTGAGCTTGAGTATGTCCTATAAAACATGGAGCTCTATGTTGACGTACAAGTCTTTGAAGAAGGAGGAACTGCTGAAATAGTTCATCAGCAGTTGTGCCTCAGACAGCAGTCTTTATAGTGGAAACAACCATAAGTAAATATTTGCTGTCTGTATATAGATTAAAGGAGGAACATGGTAAATGCTGAAAAGCCATGATAATGGCATGTAATTTTACTTTTTGAGCTGACTTCAAGGCGATTGTTTCAGTATAAACTTGTCCATCGATTATTAAGCCTGCTATTTCTGACCTGGACCTATTAGTAAAGACTGTAGGTGCTTCAGGAATGGGCTCACTAACAATTGTTTTAGGAAATACAAATGTAGTAATTAATGAAAATTAAACTATTTTATTAGCTGGGTAGTGAGAATCAATTTGGCCTGTAAAATTTGCAAAAGCAATTTACCGTTTAGTTGAAGTTTCCCAGAGCCATTGTTGTTGATCCTTTGAAAAAGGAACAAGAATAATTTGAGGCTCAAAACCTATAAGCTGTAAGAGTCACCTAGTCTCCTATGCCCCTTGATAATCAAGGAGGCGACAAGATCAAAATACGGAGATAAAACTTTTTTAGGAGTGACAGCCAAGTGGATCCATTCAATAGGACCTGAAGCTTGCCACAATAGTCCCGTTGGAGTGTAACTCGAGGGACAAATTAGTAAGCCAATTGATTCTTCAGGATTTATGCATTTTAGTTGTGCTTGTTGCAAGGCTTTTTCTACAAGATTTAAAGCTTGCTGTCCTGCAGCTGTAAGTAGCCGAGGAGAAGCGGGTTCAGCCGAGCCTCTAAGAATATAAAAAAGTGGCTTCAGTTCTTTGGTAGTTAACTTCAAGGAAGGTCTAAGCCAATTAATGTCTCCTAATAATTTCTGGAAATCATTTAAAGTTTGCAAATGAGCTGTCCTGATTTCTAATTTTTGTGGACGAATTTGTTGTCCCTCAATAATTTGTCCTAAATAAGAAAAAGGTAAAGATTGTTGTACCTTTTCAGGAGTTATATTTCTAGTTGTTGCAAAATGGTCAACACAATCTCTTTATCTGGATGAGAATTCCCCGTTGTTCTTTCCCTAGTCCCTTAGTGGGCAAAATCCCTGATAAAGCATTTGAGCACTGACTAAACTATTAGGACTGACAAGCAACGCTACCATATTTTTCAAAACATGTCTACTCCACAAATTAACTGGCAATCCAGGGAGCACATAAGGCTAAAAAAGTCCAAAATGACCTTCTTTATCTTCCCATTGTAAAAAACTAGAGCTTTGTTGAGGGGATTTACTCTGCCCTATACCTTGTAATTCTGTGACTGCTGCATGAGTGGGCCAGGAAGGAGGCCAATGTAGCTTAGCAATAACAGATACATCAGCTCCAGTTTCTAAAAGTCTTTTAAATTTACACCCTTGTATTGTTAGTTCCATTTCAGGGTGTTCCTGACCTATCTTTTAAATCCAATAGGCAAAATCAGAGGAGCCAAATCACCAATTTCCTTGGGGCCCCTTTTGCAGGACGTGGCCTGAGAAGCAGAACTAGCATCCTTATACTATTCTTCTAACTGCCTGAAGTAGCTTTAGACAAATTCTTGAAATGACTTATTAGGGCCATGCTTAATTTTGCTCAATTCCTTTGTTTTGCCTACCAGAGTATAACCATACACATAAACAAGACAATTTACACACAAAAAACACAAGTATAACATATAACTTTGATTAATTCTAATACTTGAATTGCTATTTGGCTCCTAACTCTGAACACACCTCACAATGCACTAATCAAATTAGTAACTCTTAAGGATCTACATTCTATTCTATTTAAATTTAAATGAGCACTCCTTACAAGTTCTAAAATCATTTTTTCTAAATATTAGAGCCAGCATTTCCAATTTTTGCATGCAAAAAAAGAACTTAGTTCAGGCCTTAAAAACAGACACATTTTAGACAACATTAAACAAAGACTAAACAGAAACAAGAACTAGACGAACCAGACAAACCAGAGAGAAACCCAGGATTTCAGAGCACAACCAGATTAGATAGATGCCTACCTGATTTTAGTCAGGGCATTTTCTGACGGAGGGACTGAAGGATGGGACTTAACAAAATCTCCCCAAGAAAATTTGCTCTCGGCAGCTGCTGGGATATTTTCTCTAGTCAGATCCAACACGGGTCCCCTGCCTCAATTTCCAGGCAAAGAATAAGAAAGAAACAAAATGATAGTTCAGAAGATTGTAGTTAAAACATTAAAGAAAATCAGACCATAACAGGAAAAGCTGTAACTTTCCTGATACCTGAGTGTCCTATCCATTCTCAAATTCTATAGTCACTGTAACTGGCGGCTCAGGTTGACTATGCTGAGATTTCTCCCCTACCTCAATGGCCTTTTCATGAAAGTCTGACTTCCACAGCAAATAATCACCCCTGGAGAGACAAGCACGAGCAATCGCCTTCCAGTCATTTGGGGGAAGAGCCTTTGCATTAATAGTATCTAATAAACCAAGTGAAAAAGGGGCAGTAGGCCCATACTGAACACAAGCAAGTTTAAGCTCTTTCAGAGTTCTAAAAGGTACAGGTTCATGTTCACACTAGTCTCCCTGTATCGTCCTGTCTTTCCACAACAAGAAAACAGGCAAAGCCATTTATTGTTTCCCCTATATTTCGAGCCTGGTTTATAGATTGTTGGAGAGGGGATTTCCCAGATTTTGAGCCATAGACTCTGGAATCAGCCCGATAAGGGAATGGAGGAGCAGAGGGTTGAACATAGGATGGAGCCGAGGGCAGCAGAGGCCCCGCGGCTAAGGCAGCTATAGCCACAGAGTTTTTATCCGAGTCATCCTCTGTTTCCAGCTCACCTTGCTACTCTTCAGACAATGATTTTTCTTCATATGGAAACATTTCTACAAAAAAGTCCCTTATTTTTGACCCTAACTGTCCCATAATTTTTTACTCCCGATTATACTTTCCTCAAAAACTTTCTTTACTCACTGTGCACACTTCACTTGGGGAGTTCCATCACCTGCCTTCAGTTTAGTTTCCTTGTACTCAAGTCTTCTGTTTGGGTGCCACTTGCCACGGACCAGCGCGGCTCCTAATTCTGGGTTTTGAGTGAGAAAGGTGCGCAATTAAGAAAACAGACTCATTAAGAAAAAAGGATGGGATTGGGAGGCAATGCTGATGGCAATATCCGAGTGCCCCACAGCCCCAGTTTGCTTTATTATGTAGTCACATGCAAATCAAAGAAGTCCTTGTTACAAGGTACAAATCTGAGGCTAAAACAGGAACTCTCCTAAGGCATAAACAGGAATCCCCCCACCATGCATAAGCGAAATCAACCAACATCTGAACAAAGAGTAAGAAGAAGGGCATGTAAATTGCTTCTAGCAACTTAGGAAGCAAGTGAAGTAGATGCAAATACTCAGCATCATAGCCAATATGCAGGTGGTAGGGGGAGAACTTAGCCTTTTGCTAAGCCTCGAATCTACAAAGGCTTTTTGCCATTTACGCTCCACAACAGGTTTAATGTGAGAAGATCTTCCCAGATCCAAAGGTAATAAAGCAGCTAAACGGTGAAGTCCATTGGAAATTCATCCCTCCAAAGTGCCCCATGTATGGTACATACAGCTCACATTGCTGAGTCCCTGAAGGGAGTGGCATGAGTGGTGTCTGTGATGAGTTGTGATCATTATTAGGTGGTTACCAGGTGAGTGAGATCATCACTTTTTTTCTTGGTAATAAGAATTAGTTAATAAGCATGATGATTCTATATTTTATTTAAGACAATATACTGGTTCTGAGGAGATCCAAAGCTAAAATATGGTTTTAAAGAACACCTAGTGTAGTGGTCTTGGTCTGCATGAATAGGGAGCATAAGTATCAGATTTCCTGGGTGTGAGGGGGGCAGGCTAGTGTATGGTTTGGAGACATCTTTTCCCATGCCTGGGGCTCTGCCACATCTCCAAGAGGGCCCTGGGTTAGTCCTTGACCTTCAGGCAGAAAATCTCTTGGATGTGTAAGGAGAAGTGCTGCTGATGGACATGTGAATAGTCAGGAGGACAAAATACATGGAGCGCACTAGTCCAGCACCATGCCCAGCACAGAACTCAGAAAATTTTGGCAGGTGAGAGAGTAGATATGCATTCTTGATCTAACAGTACACCTACACAGATCATAATCAGAGGCCAAGTGGGTGGAACAGAAAGATCAAGTTTGAAGGAGTGAGGCTCTGGTTAGGGACCTTCAGGGGAAACTTCATAGAGGAGCTCGGATAGCAATTAAACTGGGCTTGAATAATTGGTAAGTTATCAGTAGGTGATTGACAGGGCTGGACATTTTGGGCATGGAGACTGGCTTGAGAGATATTCAGGAAGAGAGAAGCAAAGGTGTGTTCTGGGCGGGATGACTAGGCCACTTCAGCTGGCCAATTAGTGTTCAAAGGGATACACAAACCACAGTATAAATGGCACATCCTCCTAGAATGTTAATCAGCTTGGCTTGGATGAAACAAACGGGCAAATTATGGGACAGAATACAATTGATTTCATGGATTTTTTTGAAGTTCAAAATCTCAGATTTTTACTCTTTTGATTCTTTGATGGAAGAATTTGAAGTGGGTTTTTTTTTTTGCTTTTTTTTTTCATTTGTATTTTTCTGAAGTGAGAAGTGGGGAGGCAGAGAGGCAGACTCCTGCATGCACCCTACTGGGATCCACCTGGCATGCCCACTAGGGCAAGGGTCAGGAACCTATGGCTCACGAGCCAGATGTGGCTCTTTTGATGGCTGCATCTGGCTCACAGACAAATCTTTAATAAAAAAAATAATAACGTTAAAAATATAAAACATTCTCATGTATTACAATCCATTCATTTCTTTTTTTTTTTTTTTTTTTTTTTTTTTTTTTTTTTTTACCTTTACAACAATTTATTAAGATTTAAGAACAAGTTCTTTTACTCAAACTTTCATTCATCATTCCCAGTTATTATGCAAAGAAAAAAAGAGACAATATAACTAAGAAGAAAAAAATTCTCTATAGTCTCTAAGGTATAATTCCACTTTTTCAAGTTTTTATTTTGTAAAGAAGTTAAAAGTAAGAAAATAATTAAATTTGAACTTGTAAATTATAAACTAAACTATACTATTAAATAACTTGGTAGGCTTAAGAAATTCATTCAATCTTTCTGTGACAATCCATTCATTTCCTACTGCTCATGTTCATGGTTGCGGGTGGCTGGAGCCAATCACAGCTGTCGTCCGGGACAACACCAAATTTTTAATGGATAATGCATAACATACATGGGTCATTGTATGGCTCTCATGGAATTACATTTTAAAATATGTGGCTTCCATGGCTCTCTCAGCCAAAAAGGTTCCCGACCCCTGCACTAGGGGTGATGCTCTGCCCATCTGGGGCATTGCTCTGTTGCAACCAGAGCCATTCTAGTGTCTGAGGTGGAGGCCATGGAACCATCCTCAGCGCCTGGGCCAACTGTGCTTCAATGGAGCCTTGACTGTGGGAGGGGAAGAGAGAGAGAGAGAGAAAGGAGAGGAGAAGGGGTAGAGAAGCAGATGGGCACTTCTCCTGTGTGCCCTGGCCAGGAATCGAACCTGGGACATCCATATGCCGGGCCAATGCTCTATCACTGAGCCAACTGGCCAGGGCCATGAAGTTATTTAAAGGAGATTAACTCCATTCATTCACAAAATAATTTGCCCACTTATACCAATTTAGTGCTTGAGGCAGGGGCTGTGGTTCTCCCTAAAATGCATATGAGATGTGGGACAAAATGTCTAGCACTTGGCCACATGGCTAGGATTTCATTTAGCTATTGGAGAACCCAACTCCGGTTGGAGGCCCAAGTCTTTGACACTGTGCATATCCAGGATGGCACATCTTGATAGTGATTAGTGTGACTTACCTTAAAGAATGTGCCTCCGTCCTGAACAACAGCCATGAAAGACTTCTGTGCTGAGGTCTGGTCTGTGTGGTCTGCACTTTAGCCTCGTGAACTTAGTCTACCTTGGTCTCCCAGGATTTGAAGGGATGGAGGGCCTTCAAAGTCACTTCCTGAGTCTTCTTTCTGTCCTGCACGGCCTAAGCCCTAGATTTCTATCTCACATTCTCCAGCCTTTCTGGCCGTCCTCCCCACGTTGCCCCAGGTTGTTCATTTGTCCTCAGCACATTTGGGTTTTGACTCAGTAGGTCATTTAGATCACAGGCCTTCTCCTTTGCAGTTGTCTTTAGCTGTTCCTGGCTTTGAGAAAAGACCACTTGCAGCCTCTCCAAGCTAGAGAGGCATCAGAGGACAACCATAGGTCGAATTGTTGGTGGGTGAAAGAGCTTCTTGACCTTTCTTTATCATTTCTGTTTTAATCTCCATGTTTTCTAGCAAGTGTTAGATTGACATTATTATGAAGTTTTTTGTTATAATACCAAAATCTGCCCAGTGCTATCAACAGCTTTCTTATAACATGGTCATCCTTCACAAGTTAAAGGAATTAAGAAAAGCTCAGTTAATCCAATACTTAGTAGTGCACTGGCCATCCTTATTCTGGGGAGCCAGGATCTAGATCTGTGTTGCCCACGGGTGGCTGGTGAGAATTGGAAATGTGGTGAATTTGAATTGAGATGTGCTGTAAGTATAAAACACTGAATTTCAAAGATGATAGGAAAAAAAGTAACAGAATAATTTTATATTGATTATCTGTTGAAATGATAATATTTTTGATACATTGGGTTGAGTAAAATATATTGAGATTAATTTTAACTGTTTCTTTTTATCTTTTAAAAATGTGGCTACCGCCTGATGAGGTGGTGGCATAGTGGATAGAGCATCGGACTGGGAAGTGGAGGACCCAGGTTCGAGACCCAGAGGTTGCCAGCTTGAGCGTGAGCTCATCTGGTTTGAGCAAGGCTCACTAGCTTGAGTCCAAGGTCGCTGGCTTGAGCAAGGGATCACTTGGTCTGCTGTAGCCCCATGGTCAAGGCTCATATGAGAAAGCAATCAATGAACAACTAAGGAGCCGCAACAAAGAATTGATGTTTCTCATCTCTCTCCTTTCCTGTCTGTCCCTCTCGCTCTCTCTGTCACACACACACACACAAAAAAAGTGCTCACCAGAAAATTTTATATTATATATATGGCTCAGATTGTATTTCTATTGGACAGTACTGCTTTAGAGTGTGGCTTCAGAATGTAATGATTCATACCTGTTGGGAGGTGCCCAGGGATTGTTTATTGAAGACTTTTTTCTCTTAATGATCAGGGTAGGGTGAGAATAATATATAGTAGACTGTAAGGCTCTACAAGGCAAGAGCTGTGTGTTTATCATACTTCTCTGGAGGCATGAGTGGTGAGGTGATTTTGCTTAGTAAGCTCATAAACTGGCTTGGAAGATAATTCCAAAAACAGTTTTGAGCATTGACAGCATCATTGAAATAAGCATACTGCCTTCCACTGACCCCATTAAAAGATGTAATTTATTCAGCTGTACAAGTCTGAAGTTTGATTGGAAGAAGAAGAAGGAGGAGGAGGAGAGGAGAAAGGAGGGAAGGAGGAAAGAAAGGGGAAGGGGAAAAGGAAGGGGAAGGGGAAGAAGGGAGGGAAGAAGGAAGAGAGGGAGGTAGAAAGGAGTCTTCATTAGTTGAAGTCCATACCTCTAGCATGTAGAATAGCATTTGGGCAAGAATCATGGTTATTATGTGTTATTTCATAAACGCAGAATGCAACATGATGGAGACAAAGGAGGAAAGGACACCTTTTTCACAGGTTCTAAAGAGAACCCAAAATTTTAATTTGTTTGCTATGTTGGGATCGCACTTCCTCCTCAGTACCAGAAGTTACACCATATAAAACAGGATTATGGGATCTGGGTCAACTTATTAAATGTTCATATTGTATAATGTATTTTCTTTCAAATTTTTATCATTAGTATTTACATAGGTTGAAAATAATCTTGAGACTTTGGTATTCTTTTTCAGTAATCTTTATTTTTTAAGATTATAAAATCATTTTAGGACAAGTTCATTATTAGTGAAGTATTTCTTCATAAAATAGGAATAATGTTTACCAAAAAAGAAACCTTTATTTTATTTTTTTCAAATTAAGGGTAGAGTTTCACAGCAGAATAAGAAGGAGGTACAGTGATTTCCCATAGCCTCCTTGCCCCCTCACTGCATAACCTCCCCATTATAAACATCACCCAGCAGAGGGCTGTTGTTTTTTAAGGTTTTTAAAAACAGCCTTTGTCATAAAGCCTCATGATCTTCTAATTCTCTGGGGTAGATGAGAAATAATTATCACCTTTTTATAAATAAGAAAATAATCACAGAGAGGTTATTTGTGGAAAAGCACTGGTAACCAGTAACTGGAATGGTTGGAATTGTCTTGTATTTTCCATTCCAGCTACTACTGTTATAGCATCACACAGCTGTGTGAGCGCTGAAGTGGTTTTTCTTCACTGTAGAACATGCTGTTCTGAAAAGTGAGGAAATGCATCTCGTTTTAGGTGCACTTCTTTTTATTAAACTCTACGCCGTGGTTTGTTTAATAATGTAGGTATTTATAAGATGTTTGGAAAGTTGAGGAAGTAGATTGGGTTTTCAGTCCCGGTACTTTTCCTTTCCTCCCAATGGTAGTCAACAGAATTTCGGCATTCCTTGTTCAGCTCTTGGAGGCTAAGTTGCCGTGAAGCTATGCGACCTTCACGTTCCCGTGGCGTTATTTGTCAGCTCATAATCTCGTGGAATTTCATCAGTCTCGTTGCTGTGTGTGACTAAAACCCAGTGGCATTTATTTTCTCTGCAGGTGTTTATTTACTTTTTTTCTTAGATGACCGTCTCTTTGTTGATAATATTTTCTCAAGCCTTAAAGCACTAATTGAGTTTGGAGCTTCAGAAGATCACTTGTTGCGAGAATCTGAGGTCCAGTGAATTAGTGTAAGGTCTGTATAAACATTAACCAGGGGTCCTACTGAGAATTATAAATGAGAAGGAAGTGATAGGTTGTGATAATAAGGTGCTCCCAGACAGAGGGTTCAGAAAAAAGCAGACATAAATAGCCTGTTCCTTGGACACACCTACCCAGTCAGCCAGCACTTGTTTCCTTAGGCACTCAGGGCTTGAAAAATGTGCAGAACCTGGACGGTATGAATGCCAGTGCAGAAATAATGGGCAGTGGATTTTTTCCCTGTCAACATATGTATGCAGTGAGTGAAGAGCAAGAAGGAAAAAACACATTTTGGGAAAAAATGGTTTAAATATTCATATTTAAGGACAATGCCTTTTTTGTGTGTGAGTGTGTGAGAGAGACACAAACAGATGGATAGGACAGGAAGAGAGATGAGAAGCATCAGCTTGTAGTTGTGGCACTTTGATTATTCACTGATTGCTTTCCAAGGCAATGCTTTCTTAAAAATCAATTTTAGAGAGAGAGGAAGGAAGAGAGAGAGAAACACTGGTTTGTTGTTCTACTTATTTATACATTCATAGGTTGATTCTTGTATGTGCCCTGACTGGAGATTGAACCCACAACCTTGGCGTATTGGGATGACGTTCCAACCAACTGAGCTACCCATCCAGGTAGCTCTGTTACTAACAGTACCAAGTTGTGCACTGTTATCTCAGCAGCAGTTCAGTCCACCTGCTGAAGCACGTTCTACTCTCCCCATGCTCTTTCGCTCTTCTTGGTGTCCAGCATAAATCACTTGTCATTAGAACTCAGTAATGGACCTAGATTTCATCCTAACTCAAAGAACACACCACAAGTTAATATTACGTTTTAACTTCAAAAGGCTTCCGCAGTCAAACACCTGACAGGGCAATATAATATGCCATGAAAGACTCCAGCTTTAGTCAAGATAGAGTTCTCTGGAATTTACCTGGGATGATGGACACACAATGCAGTGTACAGATGATGTTTTATTGAGTTGCACACCTGTATCTCAATAAATTCAATTAAAAAAAAAAGAATTCCCAGAAAATCAACTACTTGATATGCTGGGCAAAGGGAGAGGGTAGAAAGCCAGATCTGGGCTCAGGAAGGGGCTGAACTGGCTAGAGGACTCACTCCAGAAGGTTGACAGAGTATGGTCTCTAGTGGCTCAGGCGACATGGCAAGTTTGGCCTGTCTTGGAGAAACAGTGGGGCTGTGTAATCGGACAAACCTGAGATCACATCCTCATTCTACCACTTACTAACTGGGTGACTGGGTCACTTCCTTTTCTGAGCATCAGTATTCTTATTTGCAAAATGGGGATAAAGTTTACTCTCAGGACTATTATAAGATTAAATAAAATAATTCACGTAAAACTCCTGATACCAGGGCTGGTATAAGGTGGGAATTTAGTAATTTCCGCTATCACTATGGTTACCATCCCTGTCCAGGCTTTTTCCACGTTGCACCAGCTGGTGAGGGCACTGCAGCAGTCATCTCTGGGCACCACTGCGCAGCACTGTGTCTGTTTAGGTCCCAAAGGCCCAGGGTGAAGCAGGACCCCATTCAGCCATGCTACACTGACAGAACCCAGCACCCTTAGAAGAAGAGGCCCACAGGGCTGGGAAGGCCATTGGGGCCTCCCTTTTGGAGACATGGAATGCACATTTGAAAAGCAGGCAGATGGCCACACATAACACTGCAGGTGGGCGTTGGTGGGAGTGGGTTTACAAGAAAAGCTCTCAATATCCAAGGCCTCAGTGGAGCTGATCCTGGACATCAAAGGCCTTAGAATCTGCAAATGGGCAGGATGGAGTAGGCAGGAGCTGTTGACCCAGTAGTCAGTTTCTGGCTTTAAATATTCTGAAGTTCTTAGAACTATTGAATGACAACACTGGTTTTAAGCCTTTCCCAGAATGTGCGGTGCATGTATCATTCTCCATTTTTCAGGTGAAGAGGTGGGCTTAAGGCACAGTAAGTGAGCCATAGTTAAAAACAAAGCCACAATGGCAACCTTTGGCTCTAGGCTTTCATTTAGAAACTACACTTATTAAGACAGTGTCTATACCAAGGATGTTCCCTGCTCATCAGAGACGAGGAGAATATTCAAAGCAGAGGGATAATACAAAAGCAAAAGACTGTCTTTCATTGACACTTCTGTGCATCACAGCAGATCCTCATGCCCCACATCTTGCTCCAGCTATTGTTCTGTGACCAGTTCCGATCAGGTATGGTCAGCTACTCACAGAGCAATCACAGTGCCATGCGTGAAGCCCATATGGTCTCTGACACTGAGGGATCCATGTGCATTACCCAGATGTGCTGGCAGTTGATGCCTGGGGGGCCACCCTAACTTTTTGGGAGCCAGTAGATAAATGCATCCTCCCGTGTCCCACAGAGTGACAGTTCTGAGATGAGTTTCATCAGGATTCTCAAAGGGTGCCAGTGAGATTGGGCATGAGTCACCTGGGGCTGTGGGCAACTTGATAACAAATCCGTGTGCGGCTTTTTCCTCCCTCCCCATTCAACAACCCCAGCCTCTCATTCTTGCTCACTGAGATTACTTCTAAAATAAACTATCTGCATGCAAACTGCTGCTTTTTGCTCAGGCAAAGACAATGTCAAAAGCATTTACTCTTAGCCCCATGTTCATACTGACTCCTCTTGTCTTCACCAAATTATAGCATGTTGGAGCTAGAAAGTCTAAAAGTCTTCTATTATATGAGGGACTTGATCTCCAAAGAGGTGCAGTTACTTTCTACTTTCACACAGCTAGGTTGAGGCAGATTTGGGAATAGGATGCTACTGGCTCTTTTTTTTTTTTTTTTTTTTTTTGGCTAATGGTCTTTCCTTTAAAACTGTCACTCATTCTGTACCTTACTGGTTATGTGCTGGCTCTGAAGCTACTTGGGTTTCCAATAGGAAGAGAATTAATAATGACAAAATTTGGCCAAGGCAACACTGAGGATACTCGGTTTCCAGGTACCTGAGTTAATATAAGAACGCTGAATTTAATGAGGTTGAGTTTGCCATGGAGATACAATGAAAAGAGAGAAAGGTAAGTTGGTATCTTTAAAGAGATTATAATAATGGGCTGTGGACTGTGAGCTGGCTAACAAGGGAAATTAGGACTTGGTAGAGGGTTGTTAAAATATGGTAAAAAGCCTGACCAGGCGGTGGCGTGGATAGAGCGTCAGGTAGAACGTGGAGCACCCAGGTTTGAAACTCTGAGGTCACCAGCTTGAGCGCGGGTTCATTTGGTTTGAGCAAAAGCTCACCAGCTTGAGCCCAAGGTCGCTGGCTTGGGCAAGGGGTCACTCGGTCTGCTGTAGCCCCCTGGTCAAGGCACATATGAGAAAGCAATCAATGAAAACTAAAGTGCCACAATGAAGAATTGATGCTTCTCATCTCTCTCTCTTCCTGTCTGTCTGTCCCTATCTGTCCTTCTTTCTGTCCCTCTCTGTCTCTGTCACAAAATAAATAAATAAAATATGGTAAAAATATTATGTGATAGGAGGATTGGATATCCTGAGGGTGACTGGAGAATTTTTGGTTCTAGACCAATGCCATCCAATAGAATTTAACACAAACCACACATGTGAGCCATGTATATAACTTTAAATGGCTACATTTTTAAAAACTAAAAACAATAGGTGAAGTTGATTTTAGTAATACATTTTATTCAACCCAGTATATCAAAAATATTATCATTTCAACAAGTAATTTGTATAAAAAGTTATCAGAGATACTGTATGATCATTTATTTATTTTTATGTGGGTGTGTGTTTTTCTGAAGTGCGAATTAGGGAGGCAAAGAGACAGACTCTCGCATGCACCCAACCGGGATCCACCCCGGGCTGGTCCACCAGGGGGCGATGCTCTGCCCATGTACAGTGTTGCTCTGTAGCAGCCGGGGCCACTCTAGCACCTGCGGTGGAGGCCATGGAGCCATCCTCAGCACCTGGGCCAACTTTGCTCCAATGGAGCCTTGGCTGCGGGAGGGGAAGAGAGAGACAAAGAGGAAGGAGAGGGGGAGGGGTGGAGAAGCAGATGGGCACTTCTGTGTGCTCTAGCTGGGAATCGAACCTGGAACCTCCACAAACCAGGCCGATGCTCTACCACTGAGCCAACTGGCCAGAGCCGGTACTTTACAATCTTATAAAAATGTATATGCTGAGCCGGCTGTATATTTTATACTTGAAACACAGTTCACACTGGCTACATTTCTTTTTTTTAAGAGAGTCTGTTTAACTTTTTTTTTTTATGATTTTAATTTGTGACTAGATTCAAGTGTCCCACCGAATATATCTCCCCCCCCCCCCTTATTATCCCTATGCCCCCTCCCCCCAATGCCTTCCACCCTTCCCTCCATGATTTGCTGTCCTGTTCTCTATTATGCTGTGTTATGTGTATATAATTTCATTAATCTCTTTGCCTTCTCTGATCCCATCTTCTCTTCTACTTTCCCTCTGACTGCTTTCCCTCTGGTCCCTTTGATCCTTCCTCTCCCTCTGTCCCCTTGCTCAGTTCACATTGTTCATTGGATTCCTCAAATGAGTGAGGTCATATGGTATTTTTCTGTCTCTGCCTGGCTTATTTCACTTAACATAATAGTTTCCAGGTCCATGGTGTTGCAAAAGGTAAGGTTTCCTTCTTCCTCACGGCCACATAGTATTTCATTGTATGTATGTACTACAGCTTTTAAATTCATTCGTCTACTGACGGACACTAGGGCTGTTTCCAGATCTTGGCTATTGTAAACAATGCTGCCATAAACGGGGGTACATTTCTTCTTTTGAATCAGTGATTTAGTATTCATAAGATATATTCTTTTTTTTTTTTTTTTTTTTTTTTTTTTTTATAATTTTATTTTTTTAATGGGGTGACATCAATAAATCAGGATACATATATTCAAAGATAACAAGTCCAGGTTATCTTGTTGTTCAATTATGTTGCATACCCACCACCCAAAGTCAGATTGTCCTCTGTCACCTTCTATCTTGTTTTCTTTGTGCCCCTCCCCACCCCATATCCCTCTCCCATTCCCCCCTCCCCCCCCGTAACCACCACACTCTTATCAATGTCTCTTAGTTTCACTATTATGTCCCACCTACGTATGGAATAATACAGTTCCTGTTTTTTTCTGATTTACTTATTTCGCTTCGTATCATGTTATCAAGATCCCACCATTTTGCTGTAAATGTTCCGATGTCATCATTTCTTATGGCTGAGTAGTATTCCATAGTGTATATGTGCCACATCTTCTTTATCCAGTCATCTATTGATGGGCTTTTTGGTTGTTTCCATGTCCTGGCCACTGTGAACAATGCTGCAATAAACATGGGGCTGCATGTGTCTTTACGTATCAATGTTTCTGAGTTTTTGGGATATATACCCAGTAGAGGGATTGCTGGGTCATAAGGTAGTTCTATTTTCAGTTTTTTGAGGAACCACCATACTTTCTTCCATAATGGTTGTACTACTTTACATTCCCACCAACAGTGTATGAGGGTTCCTTTTTCTCCACAGCCTCTCCAACATTTGCTGTTACCTGACTTGCTAATAACAGCTAATCGAACAGGTGTGAGGTGGTATCTCATTGCCGTTTTGATTTGCATTTCTCTAATAGCTAAAGAAGATGAGCATCTTTTCATATATCTGTTGGCCATTTGTATTTCTTCCTGGGAGAAGTGTCTATTCATATCCTCTTCCCATTTTTTTATTGGATTGTTTGTTTGTTTGTTGTTGAGTTTTATGAGTTCTTTGTATATTTTGGATATTAGGCCCTTATCTGAGCTGTCGTTTGAAAAAATCATTTCCCATTTAGTTGGCTTTCTGTTTATTTTGTTATCAGTTTCTCTTGCTGAGCAAAAACTTCTTAGTCTGATGTAGTCCCATTCATTAATTTTTGCCTTCACTTCTCTTGCCATTGGAGTCAAATTCATAAAATGCTCTTTAAAACCCAGGTCCCTGAGTTGAGTACCTATGTCTTCTTCTATGTACTTAATTGTTTCAGGTCTTATGTTTAGATCTTTGATCCATTTTGAGTTAATTTTTGTAAAGGGGGAGAGACTGTAGTCCAGTTTCATTCTTTTGCATGTGGCTTTCCAGTTTTCCCAGCACCATTTATTGAAGAGGCTTTCTTTTCTCCATTGTGTGTTGTTGGCCCCTTTATAAAAAATTATTTGACTATATATATGTGGTTTTATTTCTGGACTTTCTATTCTGTTCCATTGGTCTGAGTGTCTATTTTTCTGCCAATACCATGCTGTTTTGATTGTCGTGGCCCTATAATAGAGTTTGAAGTCAGGTATTGAAATGCCCCCAGCTTCATTCTTTTTCATTAGGATTGCTTTGGCTATTCGGGGTTTTTTATAGTTCCATATAAATCTGATGATTTTTTGCTCTATTTCTTTAAAAAATGTCATTGGAAGTTTGATGGGAATTGCATTAAATTTGTATATTGCTTTGGGGAATATGGCCATCTTGATATATTTTTCTTCCTAGCCAAGAACAAGGTATATTCTTCCATCTCATTATATCTTTTTCGATTTCCCTTAACAATGGTTTATAGTTTTCATTATATAAGTCCTTTATATTCTTTATTATGTTTATTCCTAAGTATTTTATTTTTTTTGTTGCAATCGTGAAGGGGATTATTCTTTTGAGTTCCTTCTCAGTTGTTTCATTGTTGGCATATAGAAAGGCTATTGACTTCTGTATGTTAATTTTGTATCCTGCGACCTTACTGTATTGGCTTATTGTTTCTAGTAGTCTTTTTGTGGATTCTTTGGGGTTTTCGATGCATAGGATCATATCATCTGCAAAAAGTGATACCTTTACTTCTTCTTTTCCGATATGGATGCCTTTTATTTCTTTGTCTTGTCTGATTGCTCTGGCTAGAACCTCTAGTACCACATTAAATAAGAGTGGAGAGAGTGGACAACCCTGTCTTGTTCCTGATTTAAGGGGGAAAGCCTTCAGTTTAGTGCCATTTAATATGATGTTAGCTGATGGTTTATCATATATGGCCTTTATCATGTTGAGATATTTTCCTTCTATACCCATTTTGTTGAGAGTCTTAAACATAAAATTGTGTTGTATTTTATCGAAAGCCTTTTCTGCGTCTATTGATAAGATCATGTGGTTTTTGTTCTTTGTTTTGTTGATATGGTGTATTACATTAACCGTTTTACGTATGTTGAACCATCCTTGAGATTCTGGGATGAATCCCACTTGATCATGATGTATTATTTTTTTAATATGTTGTTGTATTCGATTTGCTAGTATTTTGTTTAGTATTTTAGCATCTGTATTCATTAGAGATATTGGTCTGTAGTTTTCTTTTTTTGTGCCATCCTTGCCTGGTTTTGGTATGAGGGTTATGTTGGCTTCGTAAAATGTGTTTGGAAGTATTGCTTCTTCTTCAATTTTTTGGAAGACTTTGAGTAGAATAGGAACCAAGTCTTCTTTGAATGTTTGATAAAATTCGCTGGTATAGCCGTCAGGGCCTGGACTTTTATTTTGGGGGAGGTTTTTAATGGTTTTTTCTATTTCTTCTCTACTGATAGGTCTGTTTAGGCTTTCTGCTTCTTCTTGACTCAGTCTAGGAAGGTTGTATTTTTCTAGGAATTTATCCATTTCTTCTAGGTTGTTGAATTTAGTGGCATAAAGTTTTTCATAGTATTCTACAATAATTCTTTGTATATCTACGGTGTCCGTGGTGATTTCTCCTCTTTCATTTTGGATTTTGTTTATATGAGTTCTTTCTCTTTTTTCCTTGGTAAGTCTTGCCAAGGGTTTGTCAATTTTGTTGATCTTTTCAAAGAACCAGCTCCTTGTTCTATTAATTTTTTCTATAGTTTTTCTGTTCTCTAATTCATTTATTTCTGCTCTGATTTTTATTATCTCCTTTCTTCGGCTGGTTTTGGGTTGTCTTTGTTCTTTTTCTAGTTCCTTAAGGTGGGAAGTTAAGTGGTTCACTTGGGCTCTCTCTTGTTTGTTCATATATGCCTGAAGTGATATGAACTTCCCTCTTATCACTGCTTTTGCTGCATCCCATAGATTCTGATATGTCGTATTGTCATTTTCATTAGTCTGTATATATCTTTTGATCTCTGCACTTATTTCTTCTTTGACCCATTCATTTTTTTAAAGTATGTTGCTTAGTTTCCACATTTTTGTGGGATTTTTTTCCTCTTTTTTGCAGTTGAATTCTAGTTTCAAGGCTTTATGATCAGAAAATATGCTTGGTACAACTTCAATTTTTCTGAATTTGCTGATGTTTTTGTGGCCCAACATATGGTCAATTCTTGAGAATGATCCATGTACACTGGAGAAAAATGTATACTCAGTTACTTTGGGATGAAATGTCCTGTAGATGTCTATCATATCCAGGTGCTCTAGTGTTTTGTTTAAGGCCACTATGTCTTTGTTGATTCTCTGTTTGGATGACCGATCTAGAGCCGTCAGCGGTGTATTGAGGTCTCCAAGTATGATTGTATTTTTGTCAGTTTTTGTTTTAAGATCAATAAGTAGCTGTCTTATATATTTTGGTGCTCCTTGGTTTGGTGCATATATATTAAGAATTGTTATGTCTTCTTGATTCAGTGTCCCCTTAGCCATTATGAAATGGCCATTTTTGTCTCTGAGTACTTTTCCTGTCTTGTAGTCAGCATTATCCGATATGAGTATTGCTACACCTGCTTTTTTTTGGATGTTATTTGCTTGGAGTATTGTTTTCCAGCCTTTCACTTTGAATTTGTTTTTATCCTTGTTACTTAGATGAGTTTCCTGTAGGCAGCATACAGTTGGATTTTCTTTTTTAATCCATTCTGCTACTCTGTGCCTTTTTATTGGTGAGTTTAATCCGTTTACATTTAGTGTAATTATTGATACTTGTGAGTTCCCTATTGCCATTTTATATCTTGCTTTCTGTTAGTTTTGTGTCTTGTTTGATCCTTCTCTTTTGTTTTTCTATCTTTTGTTTTTATTTGGTTGTATTCCATACATCTTTCCACTGTTGCTATCTTTTTTATCTCATGTGCTTCTGTGGTGGTTTTTTCAATGGTGGTTACCTTTGAATAATGAAAAGGGTCCCTACCCTGTTCATTGTAGCGAACTATTTTGTGAGTACTTTTGCACTCCATCGTCCTTTGCTACTGTTAATCTCCATCTTCTCCCCCCCTTTCTTTTTGTTGTTGTCACAGTTTAAATTTGGTTTTATTGTGTTCTTCTTGGAGCTTTTACTTGTGGCTCTGTTTTTTTTTGTTCTTTGTATCTGATTGGAGAACCCCCTTTAGTAATTCCTGGAGTGGGGGTTTTCTGATGATAAATTCCCTCATCTTTTCTGTATCTGTGAATGTTTTTATTTCTCCTTCATATTTGAAGGATAGCTTTGATGGGTATAGTATTCGTGGCTGAAAGTTCCTCTCTTTCAGGACTTTAAATATTGGGGTCCACTCTCTTCTAGCTTGTAGAGTTTCTGCTGAGAAATCTGATGATAATCTAATGGGCCTTCCTTTATATGTTGTATTCTTCTTTTCCCTGGCTGCCTTGAGAATTTTTTCTTTGCTGTTGGTTTGTGTCAATTTCATTATGATATGCCTTGGAGTAGTTTTGTTGGGGTTAAGAAAACTTGGAGTTCTGTTTGCTTCTTGAACTTGAGGCTTTAGTTCTTTCCACAGGCTTGGGAAGTTCTCATCTATTATTTGTTTGAGTATGTTCTCCATTCCATTTTCTCTCTCTTCTCCCTCTGATATACCTATTATTCTTATGTTATTCTTTTTGATGGAGTCAGATAATTCTTGTAGGGCTATCTCATTTTTTTAAATTTTTGAGTCTCTTTCTTCTTCTCTCTGTTGTGCCTCAAGTTGCTTGTCTTCTATTTCACTAATCCTCTCTTCTATCTGACCTGTTCTATTAGCTAAGCTTGTTACTTCGTTTTTCAGCTCGTGAATTGAGTTTTTCATCTCTGTTTGATTTGTTTTTATAGTTTCAATTTCCTTGGACATATATTCTTTGTGTTCATTGAGTTGTTTCCTGAGCTCCCTAAATTGCCTTTCTGTGTTTTCTTGTATATCTCTGAGTATTTTTAGGATTTCTATCTTGAATTCTCTGTCATTTAGCTCCAAGGTTTCCAATATATTAAATTTTTTCTCCATAGATTTTTCCTCATCTAGCTGTGTTACCTCTCTTTCTTTTGTATCCATGATATTCGATTTTCTCTTCCTTAATGGCATCTGAGGGTGGTTTTGTTGATAGTATTAATGAGATTTAATAAAGAATAAAAAGTTTAAAATAATAATAATAAAAAAAATCGCAGAGTTGTTTTTTAAAAAAAAATTAATAATGAAATAAAGAAAAATAAAATAAAATAAAAATTCAAAAAAAAAAAAAAAAAGGAAATTATTCCCCCCCTCCTTTTTTCCTCTCCTCTCCTCTCCCCTCTTTCTTGATAAAATCTTGTGGTGGACTGTGAATTATAACAAACAATGCCTGTGATGGAGGGCCTGAATTGGGGAAAAGTAATAAAGGGGCAAAAAAAAAAAAAAAAGAAAAAAGCAAAAAAAAAAGAGCATATGGACCCACAAAAAGCAAATAAGTAAAAAATTTGGGTCAAGAATAAAATTATTTGCTTTTAGGTGTTGGTTGTCTAAGAGTTATGATGAGAGGATTAAGAGGAAAACGGAAAAATGGGGGGACAAATTAAAAAATTACTATTGTATTTAGTGGAACAAGAACTAGATAATATGGAGAGCCAGGGATGGGAGCACTGCTAGTGAGTTAAAAAGGTGAAGTAAAAACCCCCCAAAATGCCACAAACATAAGTTTGAGTCCCAGATAAGATAATTTGTTTGTTATTGAGGTTTGAATGAGAGGAGATATAAAGGAGAAAGGAAGAAGCTAATATAGAGGGAGAAAAGAAAGAGAGATAGAGAAAAAAAGAGGGAACCACTAAAAGAAGAAAAAAGAAAGGAAAGAGAGAGAGAGAGAGTTAAGTGTTTTGGAGTGCAACCCTCATAGAGAGAAAGGAAGAGAAGAGAAAAGATAATGGGAGATGTAACACTTATGGGTAGTGTAGTTCAAGGAGAGGAGAGAGTAAGGCCGGTAGAGAGTTAATCGGCCAAATTGAAGGAGGAAAAAAAAAGTATCAAGAATGAAGATAAGAGAAACAAACGAACAAATATAATAAAATGGGATAGGTTATAAAGTCTGCAGATTATTCTTGATTTTGAGAGGTTATCTTCTTGCTTTTTCTTTTCTCTCCCTCTTCCTGGTCGGTGACTCTGTACCCCGGGTTTTGCCCCTTTGGCACGCTCAGGTGGAGGTTTGCAGTTGATAAGTCTCTATGGCAATGTCATGTATTGTGCTTTAGTCTCGTTGGCAGTCGAAGCTCATTAGCATTTATAGGCTCCGACAGTGAGAGAGTCCGTGTTCCTGGAGCCTTTCTCCTAGTCTTTCCTTCCTCAATTAGTAGCCTGATAATCCAGCTATGGGGTTGCTGCTGCCTCTGCCTGGATAGTAAGAGGCTCAAAGAGCTGGCAACTCCACACTCTATTTCCACTCAGCACAGGGCTCTGGGTAAGGCTCAGTCAGTCAGAGCTGCTAGCATAATCAGGCTGGCTTTCCGGCCATTCAAAGACCTCTGGCTCTGCCACTCTGTCCGGTAACACAAGCGGGCGCCCACTTCCGGGGCGCTTGGAGGAAACTCTCACTCACTGGCTGTGCACGCAGACCAGGATATCCGGCCAGCAGTCTCACGCTCTGAGTGAAACCCCCAACTGCAGGGAAAAGTTGCAGCGTTGGAATTGAGTCTCGCTCCGTCCCCGTGCGTGGCTTTTGCAAGGCGCTGGGGCGGCCCGAGATTCTGCTTTGGCCCACACAAAGGCCCCTGACTCTGCCCCTCTGTGCGATAACACAGGTGCGCACTGCCGAGGCACTCGGAGGAATCGCTCACTCCTTATCTGCGCGCGCAAACCAGGATATGAGGCCGGCCGCGTTTCCCTCTGAGTGAAACACCCTCCAGTACGGAAAATCTCCACCGTTGGAATTAGTTCTCACTCCCTCCTGTGCGTGGCTTTCCCAGGGCGCTGGGGCTGCCCAGAGACTCTGCCCTCGGCCCACAGAAAGGCCTCTGACCCTGCCTCTCCGTGGGGCAACACGGGCACCCACTTCCGGGGCTTAGGAAGAAATCTCTCGCCCACTAACTGCGCACCAACCAGGAGACCGGGTAAAATGTCTGCGCCGCTTGTCTTTCTTTGTTTGGGTTTGGCGCGAGTGTTAGCTTGTATTGCCCAGGTTGCCACAGGATCAGATTTTCCTTGGCTTGGATCTCCGTGCCACAGCCTGGTTCGGCCGTTTGTGTCGCGGCCTGGATGTATTCACCCCCTTTGCCCGCCTCAGTTTCTATATTCACAGTTACCAGAGAAAGCCGCCCTGTTAGGTTAGTGAGGAAGGCGGAGCATTTCTTACTCCCTATTTCCTTCGGGGTTTGGTTATATATTTAGCCAATTTTTCACTCAATCATACCTTTGGGTGTATTGCGAAGCATCTGGAAGCTCCAAGTATAGGTTTTTCTGTTTCTGGTTGAAGATCTTGTTGAGTTTTGGGGGAGATTTATCAGTATCGCTTCCTACCCCGCCATTACTCTGACGTCATCTTCATAAGATATATTCTTAAAAGTGGGATAGATGGGTCAAAGGGCAGTTCATTTTTAATTATTTGAGGAATCTTCATACTGTTTTCCACAGAGGCTGCACCAATCTGCATTCCCACCAGCAATGCAGGAGGGTTCCCTTTTCTCCACATCCTCGCCAGCACTTATTCTGTGTTGTTTTGTTGATGAGCACCATTCTGACTGGTGTGAGGTGATATCTCATTGTGGTTTTAATTTGCATTTCTCTAATGATTAGTGATGTTGAGCATTTTTTCATCTGCCTATTGGCCATCTGTATGTCCTCTTTGGAGAAGTATCTATTCATTTCTTTTGCCCATTTTTTGATTGGATTGTTTTATCTTCCTGGTATTGAGTTTTACAAGTTCTTTATAAATTTTTGTTATTAACCCCTTATCAGACATATTGGCAATTATATTCTCCCTTTGTGTGGGTTGTCTTTTTTTTTTTTGCTGTTTATTTTTTTATTCTATTTAATTTAATGCAATGACATTGATAAATCAGAGTACATATGTTGAGAGAAAACATCTCCACATTATTTTGACATTTGATTATGCTGTATACCCCTCACCCAAAGTCAAATTGTCTTCCTCACCTTCTATCTGGTATTCTTTGTGCTCCTCCCCTCCCCCCACCCCCCTCTCTCCTTCCTTGCCCCCTCCCTCTCTCCCGCCACACCTCCACCCCCGTTACCATCACATTCTTGTTCATGTCTCTGAGTCTCATTTTTATGTCCCATCTATGTATGGATTCATATAGTTCTTAGTTTTTTCTGATTTCCTTATTTCACTCCATATAATGTTATAAAGGTCCATCCATGTTACTGTAAAGGATCCAATGTCATCATTTCTTATGGCTGAGTAGTATTCCATAGTATATATGTACCAAAGCTTTTTAATCCACTCGTCCTCTGACGGACATTTGGGCTGTTTCCAGATCTTCCCTATTGTGAACAATGCTGCCATAAACATGTGGGGTGCATTTCTCCTTTTTGGAGCCGTTCTATAGTGTTCTTGGGGTATATTCCTAAAAGTGGGATACCTGGGTCAAAAGGCAGTTCGATTTTCAATTTTTTGAGGAATCTCCATACTGTTTTCCACAGTGGCTGTACCAGTCTACATTCCCACCAGCAGTGCAGGAGGGTTCCCTTTTCTCCACATCCTCCCCAGCATTTACTCTGTGTTGTTTTGTTGATGAGCGCCATTCTGGCTGGTGTGAGGTGATATCTCATTGTGGTTTTAATTTGCATTTCTCTAATGATTAGTGATGTTGAGCATTTTTTCATATGCCTATTGGCCATTTGTATGTCCTCTTTGGAGAAGTGTCTATTCATTTCTTGTGCCCATTTTTTGATTGGATTGTTTGTCTTCCTGGTGTTGAGATTTACAAGTTCTTTATAAATTTTGGTTATTAACCCCTTATCAGATGTATTGTCAAATATGTTCTCCCATTGTGTAGTTTGTCTTTTTATTCTGTTTTTATTGTCTTTAGCTGTGCAAAAGCTTTTTAGTTTGATAGAGTGTCATTTGTTTATCCTGTCTTTTATTTCACTTCCCTGTGGCGATAAATCAGCAAATATACTACTCCAAGAGATGTTGGAGAGCTTACTGCCTATGTTTTCTTCTAAGATGCTTATGGTTTCACGGCATACATTTAAGTCTTTTATCCATTTTGAGTTTATTTTTGTGAGTGGTGATTTAGTTTCATTTTTTTTGCAGGTAGCTGTCCAATTTTCCCAACACCATTTGTTAAAGAGGCTGTCTTTACTCCATTATATTTCCTTACCTCCTTTGTCAAATATCAGTTGTCCATAGAGCTGTGGGTTTATTTCTGGGTTCTCTGTTCTGTTCCATTGATCTGTATGCCTGTTCTTATGCCAGTACCAGGCTGTTTTGAGTACAATGGCCTTGTAGTATAACTTGATATCAGTAAGTGTGATACCTCCCACTTTATTCTTCTTCTTTTTTTTTTTTTTTTTTTTTGTATTTTTCTGAAGCTGGAAACAGGGAGGCAGTCAGACAGACTCCCGCATGTGCCTGACCGGGATCCACCCAGCACGCCCACCAGGGGGCGATGCTCTGTCGCGACCAGAGCCACCTTGGCGCCTGGGGCAGAGGCCAAGGAGCCATCCCCAGCGCCCGGGCCATCTTTTGCTCCTATGGAGCCTTGGCTGCGGGAGGGGAAGAGAGAGACAGAGAGGAAGGAGAGGGGGAGGGGTGGAGAAGCAGATGGGCGCCTCTCCTATGTGCCCTGGCCGGGAATCGAACCCGGGACTTCCGCATGCCAGGCCGATGCTCCACCACTGAGCCAACCAGCCAGGGCCTTATTCTTCTTTTTTAAGATTCCTGAGGCTATTCGTGTTCTTTTTTGGTTCCATATAAATTTTTGGAATATGTGATCTATATCTTTGAAGTATGTCATTGGTATTTTAATTGGTATTGCATGAATTTATAGATTGCTTTGGGTAATATAGACATTTTAATGATGTTTATTCTTCCTAACCATGAGCACGGTATATGCTTCCACTTGTTTGTATCTTCCTTGATTTCTTTTATCAATGCTTTATAATTTTCTGAGTACAAGTCTTTAGTCTCCTTGGTTAAGTTTACTCCTAGGTACTTTATTTTTTTGGTTGTAATAGTGAAGGGGATTGTTTTTTTAATTTCTCTTTCTGACAGTTCATTGTTAGTGTATAAAAATGTCTCTGATTTCTGAGTATTGATTTTATATCCTGCCACTTTGCTGAATTCATTTATCAGGTCCAGTAGTTTTTTGACAGACTTTAGGGTTTTCTGTATACAATATCATATCATCTGCAAATAATGATAGTTTTACTTCTTTTCCAACTTGAATGCCTTTTATTTCTTCTTCTTGTCTAATTGCTGTGGCTAGGACTTCCAGGACTATGTTAAAAAAGAGTGGTGAAAGGAGGCACCCCTGCCTTGTTCCTGATCTTAAGGGTATTGCTTTTAATTTTTGCCCATTGAGTATCATGTTGGCTGCGGGTTTCCCATAGATGGCTTTTATCATGTTGAGGTATGTCCCCTGTATTCCCACTTTGCTGAGAATTTTGATCATGTGGTTTTTCTCCTTCCTTTTGTTTATGTGATGAATCACATTGATTGATTTGCGAATATTGTACCAGCCTTGGCTCCCCAGAATAAATCCCACTTGATCACGGTGTATGATTTTTTCCATATATTGTTGGATCTGGTTTGCTAATATTTTGTTGAGGATTTTAGTATCTATATTCATCAGAGATATTGGCCTATAATTTTCTTTCTTTGTGTTGTCTTTGCCTGGTTTTGGAATCAGAATTATGCTTGCTTCATAAAAGGAGCTTGGAAGTCTTCCTTCCTCTTGAATTTTTTGAAATAGTTTGAGAAGGATAGGAGTTAGTTCTTCTTGGAATATTTGGTAGAATTCAATTGTGAAGCCATTAGGCCCTGGACTTTTCTTTGTTAGAAGTTTTTTGATAACTGTTTCAATCTCATTTGAAACAGTTTAGGTATAGGTTTTCTGATTCTTCTATATTGATTTTTGAAAGATTATGTGTTTTGAGGAGTTTGTCCATTTCACCTAGGTTGTCTAATTGTGTGGCATACAGTTCTTTATAGTATTTTCTTACAATCATTTGTATTTCTGCTGTGTCAGTTGTTACTTCTCCTCTCTCATTTCTAATTTTATTTGAGTCCACTCTCTTTTTTTCTTGGTGAGTCTGGTTAAAGGTTCATCAATTTTGTTTACCTTTTCAAAAAACCAGTTCTTGGTTTCATTGATTCTCTGTATTGTTTTTTTTAGCCTCTGTGTCATTTATTTCCACTCTGACCTTTATTATTTCCTTCCTTCTACTTCCTGTGGGTTTTACTTGCTGTTCTTTTTGTAGTTCTTTTAGATGTAGGGTTAAATTGTTTATTTGAGCTTTTTCTAGCTTCTTAAGGTATTCTTGTAGGGCTATGAATATCCCTCTCAGGACTGCTTTTGCTGTGTCCCATAAATTTTGAGTTGTATGTTCGTTTTCATTTGTTTCAAGGAAAATTTTGATTTCTTCCTTGATCTCACTGTTAACCCATTCGTTATTGAATAACATGCTATTTAGTTTCCAAGTGTTTGAGTGTTTTTCAGTTTTTCTATTGTAGTTGATTTCTAGTTTCATGCCATTGTGGTCAGAGAAGATACTTGATATGGTTTCAATCTTCTTAAATTTGTTGAGACTCATTTTGTGTCCTAGCATGTGGTCTATCCTAGAGAATGTACCAGGAGCACTTGAAAAGAATGTATATTCTGCTGCTTTAGGGTGAAAAGTTCTGAAGATATCTATTAAATCCTGTTGACCTAGTGTGTCCTTTAAGTCTGCTGTTTCTTGTTAATTTTCTTTCTTGAGGATCTATCCATTGATGTTAGTGGGGTGTTAAAATCCCATACTATTATAGTATTGCTGTTGATCTCGCCCTTTATATCCATCAAAATCTGCTTTATATATTTAGATGCTGCTATATTATGTGCATAGATTTTTATAATGGTTATATCTTCCTGTTGGATTGCTCCCTTTATCATTATGTAGTGGCCTTCTTTATCCCTTACTATAGCTTTTGTTTTAAAGTCTATTTTGTCAGATACAAGTTTTGCTACCCCCCCCCGCTCTTTTTTTATTTTCATTAGCATGAAATATGTTTTTCCATCCTTTTACCTTAAGTCTGTGTGCATCTTTTGTTTTGAGGTGGGTCTCTTGTAGACAGTATATGTATGGGTCCTGTTTTCTTATCCATGCAGCTACACTATGTCTTTTAATTGGAGCATTTACTCCATTTACATTTAAGGTTATTATTGATATGTAGTTGTTTATCGCCATTTTATTCTTTAAATCTACATTCTTCTTTTATTAGATTTTTTTCCGCCTTTGTTCTGTTTACAGCAGGCCCCTTAACATTTCTTGTAGCATTGGTTTGGTTGTAATGAATTCCTTGAGTTTTTTTTTTTTTGTCTGGGAAGCTTTTTATTTCTCCTTCTGTTGAAATGATAGCCTTGCTGGATAGAGAAGTCTTGGTTGGCCCTGGCCGGTTGGCTCAGCGGTAGAGCGTCGGCCTAGCGTGCGGAGGACCCGGGTTCGATTCCCGGCCAGGGCACACAGGAGAAGCGCCCATTTGCTTCTCCACCCCTCCGCTGCGCTTTCCCTCTCTGTCTCTCTCTTCCCCTCCCGCAGCCTAGGCTCCATTGGAGCAAAGATGGCCCGGGCGCTGGGGATGGCTCTGTGGCCTCTGCCCCAGGCGCTAGAGTGGCTCTGGTCGCAATATGGCGACGCCCAGGATGGGCAGAGCATCGCCCCCTGGTGGGCAGAGCGTCGCCCCTGGTGGGCGTGCCGGGTGGATCCCGGTCGGGCGCATGCGGGAGTCTGTCTGACTGTCTCTCCCTGTTTCTAGCTTCAGAAAAATGAAAAAAAAAAAAAAAAAAAAAAAAAAAAAGAGAAGTCTTGGTTGTAGGCTCTTGTTTTGCATTACTTTGAATATTTTTTGCCATATCCTTTTGGCTTTTAGTGTTTCTGTTGAGAAGTCAGATGTCATTCTTATGGTGGCTCCTCTTAGGTAATAGTCTGCTTTTCTTTTAGAAATTTTAGTATTCTTTCTTTATTTTTTAATTTTTATATTTTAATTATGATATGTCTTGGTGTTGGCCTTTTGGGGTTCATCCTTAATGGAACTCTCTGTGCTTCTTGAACTTGTGTGACTTTTTCCATTATCAATTTAGAGAAGGTTTCAGCTATGATTTCTTCAATCATATTCTTTATCTCTTGTTCTTTCTCTTCTTCAGGAATACCTATGATGTGGATGTTGTTTCTCTTCATGTTGTCACAGAGCAATCTTAGAGTTTTCTCAGACTTTTTATTATTATTTTTTAATTCATTTTAATGGGGTGACATTGATAAATCAGGTACATATGTTCATAGAAAACATCTTCAGGTTATTTTGACATTTGATTATGTTTCATACCAATCACCCAAAGTCAAATTGTCTTCCATCACTTTCTATCTGGTTTTCTTTGTGCCTCTCCCTTCCCCCCATCCTCTCCCTCTCCTCCTCCCCACCCATAACCACCACACTCTTGTCCATGTCTCTGAGTCTTATTTTTATGTCCTACCTATGTACAGAATCATATAGTTCTTAGTTTTTTTTGATTTACTTATTTCATTCAGTATAATGTTATCAAGGTCCATCCATGTTGTTGTAAATATCCGATGTCATCATTTCTTATGGCTTAGTAGTATTTCATAGTATATATGTACAAAGCTTTTTAATCCACTCATCCACTGACGGATGCTTGGGCTGTTTTCAGATCTTTGCTATTGTGAACAATGCTGCCATAAACATGGGGGTGCATTTCTCCTTTTGAAACAGTGCTATGGTGTTCTTGGGGTATATTCCTAAAAGTGGTATAGCTAGGTCAAAAGGCAGTTTGATTTTTAATGTTTTTAGGAATCTCCATACTGTTTTCCACAGTGGCTGCATCTGTCTGCATTCCTACCAGCAGTGTAGGAGGGTTCCCTTTTCTCCATATCCTCCCCAGCACTTATTCTATGTTGTTTTGTTGATGAGCACCATTCTGACTGGTGTGAGGTGATATCTTATTGTAGTTTTAATTTGCATTTCTTTAATGATTTGTGCTGTTGAGCATTTTTTCATATGCCTATTGGCCATTTGTATGTCCTCTTTGGAGAAGTGTCTATTCATTTCTTGATTGGATTGTTTGTCTTCCTGGTGTTGAGTTTTACAAGTTCTTTATAAATTTTGGTTATTAACCTCTTATCAGATGTATTGTCGAATATATTCTCCCATTGTGTAGTTTGTCTTTTTAATCTGTTCTTATTTTCTTTAGCTGTGCAAAATCTTTTTAGTTAGATATAGTTCCATTTGTTTATCTTGTCTTTTATTTCACTTGCCTGTGGAGATAACTTGGCAAATATATTGCTGCAAGAGATGTTGGAGAGCTTACTGCCTATATTTTCTTCTAAGATACTTATGGTTTCACAGCTTACATTTAAGTCTTTAATTCATTTTGAGTTTATGTTTGTGAATGGTATAAGTTGGTGGTCTAGTTTCATTTTTTTGCAGGTAGCTGTCCAATTTTCCCAACACCATTTGTTGAAGAGGCTGTCTTTATTCAATTGTATGCTCTTACCTTCTTTGTTAAATATCAGTTGTCCATATTCTCAGACTTTTTGAGCCTCTTTTCTTTTTGCTGCTCTTCTTCTGTGCTTTCATTTATCTTGTCCTGTAACTTGCTGATTCGATCCTCAGCTTCATCCATCCTGCTTTTAATTTCTTCCAGTATGGTCTTCATTTCTGATATTGTATTTGTCATTTCTGACAGATTCTTTTTTATTATTTCAATGTCCTTTTTTATACTTGCTATCTCTTTATTTAGGTGCTTGTTATGTCCATCTATTGTTGCTCTAAGATCTTTGAGCATCCTAACAATCATTATTTTAAACTCTGCATGTGTAATTTGGTTATTTCTGACTCCTTCAAATCTTTATTTTTTTATAAGAAAAATTTTATTAATGTTAATGGGGTGACATCAATAAATCAGGGTACATATATTCAAAGAAAACATGTCCAGATTATCTTGTCATTCAATTATGTTGCATACCCATCACCCAAAGTCAGATTGTCCTCCATCACCTTCTATCTAGTTTTTTTGTGCCCCTTCCCCTCTCCCTCCTCCACTCCTGTGCCCCCTTCCCCCCTCTCCCCGGTAACCACCACACTCTTGTCCATGTCTCTTAGTCTCGTTTTTATGTCCCACCAATGTATGGAATCATGTAGTTTTTGGTTTTTTCTGATTTACTTATTTCACTCCATATAATGTTATCAAGATCCCACCATTTTGTTGTGAATGATCCTATGCCATCATTTTTTATGGCTGAGTAATATTCCATAGTGTATATGTACCACATCTTCTTTATCCAGTCTTCTATTGAAGGGCTTTTTGGTTGTTTCCATGTCTTGGCCACTGTGAACAATGCTGCAATGAACATGGGGCTACATGTGTCTTTACGTATCAATGTTTCTGAGTTTTTGGGGTATATACTCAGTAGAGGGATTGCTTGGTCATAAGGTAGTTTTATTTTCAGTTTTTTAAGGAACCACCATACTTTCTTCCATAATACTTGTACTACTTTACATTCCCACCAACAGTGAATGAGGGTTGCATTTTCTTCACAGCCTCTCCAGCATTTGCTATTATCTGTCTTATTGATAATAGCTAATCTAACAGGTGTGAGGTGGTATCTCATTGTAGTTTTGATTTGTATTTCTCTAATAACTAATGAAGATGAGCATCTTTTCATATAGCTTCTGGCCATTTGTATTTCTTCCTGGGAGAAGTGTCTATTCATGTCCTCTTCTCATTTTTTTATTGAATTGTTTGTTTGTTTGCTGTTGAGTTTTATGAGTTCTTTGTAAATTTTGGATATTAGGCCCTTATCTTAGCTGTTGTTTGAAAATATCATTTCCCATTTAGTTGGCTGTCTGTTTATTTTGTTGTCAGTTTCTCTTGCTGAGCAAAAACTTTTTAATCTGATGTAGTCCCATTCATTTATCTTTGCCTTCAACTCTTTCAAATCTTTTTTGGGGATTTCTCTTGATTTATTTGGGTTGCATTTCTCTGCCTTCCCATTTTTTCTGTGAATAAGAAACGTGTGGCCACTGGAGTCTAGTGGATGTGGCCTCTGTGTTCCCTAGGTGTGGTCTGTCTGCAGGATGCCACTCCCTCTCTGCCACCTTGCGCATTTGGGCTTGGGCATTGCCAGTGTTAGCCTGCTGCGGCTGTTGCTGCAATTTACAGCCTGCCCCCACAGCTGGGACTGAGTTCACACGTTTTGTCTGCAAGCCTTGGCTGGCCCCCTTCCTCCACCCCTCCCCTGAGAGCAGGACTGTACTCCTGCATCCAGGCTACAAGCTTTGGCTTGGCCTTGGCCTTCGCCCCACCCCCACGAGCTGGACTGCGCTCATGCTTCAAGGCCACAACCCTTGGCCCCTCTGGCGGGGCTGCGCTTCTGTGCTCAGCTGCGGGTCTCCGTTGGTTCCCTGGCTTTGCCTTGCCCGTGCGGGCAGGACTGCAAGTGGGACCACTCTTGCTTGTCTGACCCGCAGCTGTGGGTCGGACTGCTTTCATGTGCCCCTTCCACCGCCACAGCCGCCCTCAGCCTTCGCCCCTGCCGGCCAGGGCTGCGCCTGGGCTGGGCCTCAGTCACAGCCTGCCCCAGCTTCCACAACCTTGTGCACAGAACTGTGCTTGCACCGGGCCACAGCCGCGGCTAGCCCCCAGCATCCACCCCTGCTGATGGGAACGCACCTCCATGTCCTACTGCCGCCTGCCTTCTGGCAAGCACTTGGCCGTGTGGGTGGGGGCACTGCAGCTCAGACCTTAGCACTCAATACTGTATGCCTGATGACTCTCTGCTTCTAAGCGACTCTGCTCTCAGTGCCGTGGGAGAGCTTGTTTGGCTGGTGACCTGCTTCCCTTTGCTGGTATTGCTGTTTCCAGGAAAAATATTCACTTTAGATTTGGGGAGTGACTCTTCCCAGGGGTTAGGGTGGCTGTCTCTCAAAGTGTTTCTCCCTGTGCCTCCTAGATTACACTCTCTTCCTGCTGCTTTGGTCCTCTCCTCTCTCCCCGTCCCCTGGAGCTCTGGGTGAGTGGTTGTTGAGAGAGATGTTCTGTGTGGTCCCTTTAAGAATTCTGGGTCTGAGAAATCAGTCTGTTTCTCACAAACAGTATCCTGACTTGTTTCCAGCTAAATACTGTCCATACACCTCTTCTAGGCTCTGGGGCTGCAGGCTGGGGCTTCGTTCCTGCTAAACTTACTTCCCACCACACGAGTCTCTCCAGGCTACCACTCACTGCCGGGAGCTGGGCAACCCTCTCTACGTTTCTGCTTTTCCTACTAGTCTCAGTGTCACTTCTTCAGTGATCCTTGGTTAAAGAGTCCTCTTAGTTTAGTCCAAAGTTAGTTTTTCCAGATGATAGTTCTTGAAATTAAGTTGTAATCCACTTTGGTTCTGGGAGGTGGAAGTTGGTACATCTGCCTACTCCATCGCCATCTTGCAGCCCTTCTCCAGGCTGGCTACATTTCAAGTGCTCAATAGTGACATGTGCCTAGGTGCTACTTCTCTTCCCAGTTATTTTGAGCTATAATGAACTTTCAATATCATATTAGTTTAAGATGTACCACATGATGATCTGATGTAAGTATATATTGCAAAATTATTACCTCAGTGAGGTTAGTTAACATATTTATTACCTCACAAAGTTACCATTGTGTCCTGGTAAGAACAACAAAAATATACTAGCTTTCCTCCCTTAAGTATCTTTATGTAGGTAACACTGTACTACTAACTATTGTCACTGTGCTGTACTTTAGGGCCCCAGAACTTACGCGTCTTCTAACTGGAAGATCGGACTCTTTGATCACCTTCACCCATTCCCCCCACAACACCCTCCCTCAGCTCCTGGCAGCCACCAACCTATTTTCTTCTATAAGGTTTTGTTTTGTTTTTTAAGATACTTTAGTGAGATTGCACAGTATCTGTCTTGGTCTGACTTATTTCACTTAGCATAATGTCCTCAGGATTTATCTATTGTTTTTGCAAATTTGCAAATGTCCGGATTTCCTTCTTTATGGTGAATAATAGTCCAGTGTGTGTGTGTGTGTGTGTGTGTGTGTGTGTGTGTGTGTTAGTGTTAGTTACATCTTCTTTACTTATTTATCCATCAATGGACACTTAGGTTGTAATACTGCTATTATAAGTAATACTGCAGTGACCTGGGGTGGGGGGTTACGAATATCTCTTCAAGATAGTGATTTAAGTCTTTTTGAATATGTACCCAGAAGTAGGATCATGTGGTGGTTCTATTTTTAATTTTTTGAGGAGCCGTCATACTGTTTTCTGTAGTGGCTGTCCCAATTTACATTCCCACCTACAGTGCACAAGGGCTCCCTTTCTCCACACCCCTGCCAGCACTTATCTGTGGTCTTGTTGGTAACAGCCTTCCTCACAGGTTTGAGGTGATAACTCATTGTTGTTTTGATTTGTGTTTCTCTAATGATTAGTGAAGTTGAGTACCTTTTCATGGACCTGTTGGTCATTTGTATATATCAGAAAAATCTCTATTTAAGTTCTTTGCTCATTTTTTTAGTTTGGTTATTTGGGGTTTTTTTGTTTGTTTGCTTTTTGCCGTCCAGTTGTATGAATTCCTTATATATTTCAGATATTAACTGTTTATCAGATAATATGGTGTGCAAATATATTTCCCATTCTATATGTTGCCTTTTCACTTTTTGATGGTTTCTTTTGCTGTGCAGAAGCTTTGCTATTTTTGTTTAATTATAGTATTTGTATTTGTTATTTTGTTTGATGTAGTTTTTTTGGTTTGCTTTTTTGTGTGATGTATTCCCAGTTGTTTATTTTTGTATTTGTGGCTTAGGTTTTTGGTATCATATCCAAAAGTAGTCATTGCCAAGACCCATGTCAAGAAACTTTTTCTTTGTGTTTTCTTCTAGGTGTTTTATGATTTCAGGTTACATTTCATCTTTATTCCATTTCAAGTTAATTTTTGTGAGTAGTATAAGAAGAGGGTCCAGCTGTGTTATTTTGCATGTCAGTATTCAGTTTTCTGTTGGGAACCATTTTAAACGGGTCGGTTCTATAGGAAGTGAGCTAGTGAGATTGCTGGTGGTCACTAGAGAGTGCGATACCCAAAACTGAGGTTATGGAGGGTCTGCAAGTAGGTATTTGTAACTGCAGATCTGGGGTAGGGCACTGGGAGCGGGTTGCTACAGAAGGGTGGTAGATAAGATCATTGATGAGAGAAAGTCAGGTCACTGAGAGTCCAGGTACTAAGAGATGATCCTCTCCTATCTGCTGTTGGAGGTGTGGGCTCCTGCTTCTAGCCAAGCCTCACCACATTGATGTACTCACTGAGCCACCTCCCGTGGCCAGCAATGTAGAGGATCCTCAGAGACCAAAGTCCACAGTAGGTCTTTGGACCCCCTCACTTCCATCCTGCCTCCTGTTTGTGACATCACTGTTAATACTGAGCAGGAGTCTTGTTCTAAATAAATGACTTTGTCCAGAGTTTATTTTAAAATAATATTTTACTTTTGAATGCATAATACATGAAGCATAAATCTTTTAAATGTGTAAAAGTAGGCCCTGGCTGGTTGGCTCAGCGGTAGAGCGTCGGCCTGGCGTGCGGGGGACCTGGGTTCGATTCCCGGCCAGGGCACATAGGAGAAGTGCCCATTTGCTTCTACACCCCCCACCCCCTCCTTCCTATCTCTCTCTCTCTTCCCCTCCCGCAGCCAAGGCTCCATTGGAGCAAAGATGGCCTGGGCGCTGGGGATGGCTCCTTGGCCTCTGCCCCAGACACTAGAGTGGCTCTGGTCGCGGCAGAGCGACGCCCCGGAGGGGCAGAGCATCGCCCCCTGGTGGGCAGAGCGTCACCCCTGGTGGGCGTGCTGGGTGGATCCTGGTTGGGCGCATGTGGGAGTCTGTCTGACTGTCTCTCCCCGTTTCCAGCTTCAGAAAGAAAAAAAAAAAAGAGGTAAAAGTATTTAAGTGAAAAATAAGTTCACCTACCTGCTGCTATCCTCCAGCCTCCCAGTTTCTTTCCCAGAGAACACCACTGTTGTCAGTTCTAGAGTTTATGTGTAAGAGGTTGCTCCTTTGCCCCATTCCCTCCTCCTGCCTCTTGAGGTTGGGATATAGAGGAACCTTTTATCTATGAAAATGCATTCATGTACTTCAGGACAATGGTTTGCTACACAAGAGTCTGGGCATTAGAAGACATAACTTCAGTTCAGCCTGTGCTCCAAATTCAAATGGTTGCCTTATTAGAAAGCCCTAGGTTCTGGGCTCCAATAGATGCATATAACCCAAAATCTCTGCAATTCTTTAAGGGGTGAGTAAAATCTTCATTCCTTCATCTGTCTAACAAATATTTTGTCAGTGGTTCCCCTGTACAGCGCTCCATGCTAACCACACACAAGAGAAGCAGACTTAATCAAACTCCCTGAGGCGTTTGGACTGTGCATTGACCCCACCTGAAGTCCATGCCAGGCCAGCTACTAGCAATGCCAATCTCTCCATGTTCAAGAACCATCAGGACGTTGCAGATGCACTGACTGATTTGTGGCATAAACATTGATTGTAAAGAATAAGGACTATGCCCTGGCCAGTTGGCTCAGTGGTAGAGTGTTGGCCCGGCATGTGGAAGTCCTGGGATCGATTCCTGGCCAGGGTACTTAGGAGAAGTGCCCATTTGCTTCTCCACCCTTCCCCCTCTCCTTTCTCTTTCTTTCTCTCTTCCCCTCCCGTAGCCAAGACTCCATTGGAGCAAAGCTGGCTGAGAATGGCTCCATGGCCTCCATCTTGGGCGCTAGAATGGCTCCCATTACAGTGGAGAAATGCCCCAGATGAGGAGCATCACCCTCTGGTGGGCATGCCAGGAGGATCCCGGTTGGGCACATCTGGGAGTCTGTCTGTCTGCCTCCGCCACCCCACCCTGCTTCTCACTTCAGAAATATACAAAAAAAAAAAAAAGAATAAGGACTATGTGGTCCCCACAGTTTGCCCTGTTCCTACTCCTCTCCAGTTTTGATTGTCCCAGGCTCACAAGCACAGCAGAGGTCACTCTAACTTGCTGTAATTGCAGTAGACATTCTCAGCAGGACATACTGGGATCCATCTTCCCTGCCTCATCTCCACTACCTTCTCCCAGACTGAGGAGTAGAATTCTTAGTTTTCTGTATTAAAATTGTTCCCATCTCTAAGAGATCTCGTGTTTAAGAAACTTTGCCAAGCTCATTTCACTTTGTTTTGTTCCTCCTCCTCTATACTACTAACTGCAGGATTTCATATTAGTGGTGTCATGCAGAAGATGCAGTGTTAATAGGATACCCGTCAGCAGAGGAGTGAAACAAACAAAAGTGTTCAGGTACCTCAGGCTTCTGTGAAAATGCAGTTTGTGTCCTTTAGTTGTTGTAATTTCTAATTACTTTTGAACTGAGAAAAGATGTTCTTGCTAATTAGTAATGATTTGGTAATGACCTTTTGATTCAAAAAATTGCTTTGATTCTTGAAATATCTGAAGAAGAATTACTTAATTTAATAAATCACTATTATTCTAACATTAAAAAATCAGACATTGGATGATATCCATGATGGTAGCAGACAAGATGTTATACTCACTACCTCCCAGGACCAAGCTGGAATTAATTTAAAATATAGAACAATTATCCTGAATAACCAACTGAAGTCTAACTAAAGAGGAGTCTTATAATCAAGGATTTGTAGAAGAAGCCAGGTAGAGACTGTTAGGAAGGGCAGAGATGCAAAAAGGGCTGGCTCAGCTCCTGTGGGCAGCGGCTGAGGTAAACAGCATGATACTGGTATAAAAACAGATGTATAGAGCAATGAAACAGCATAGAGAACCCCGAAATAAACCCACACCACACTGTGGTCAATTAATATTTGAAACAGGAGGCAAGAATATGGTAAAGGTAGTCTATACAATTAATGGTACTGGGAAAATTGGACAGATATTCACAAAAAAATAAAACTAGACCACCAACTTCATCATACACAAGAATAAACTCAAAATGGAATAAACACTTAAATGTTAGACTCAAAATACTAAAAATTATGGAAGAAAACATAGGCAGTAAAATCTCTGCCATCTCTCATAGCAGTATTTTTTCTAATATGTCTCCTCAGGCAAGAGAGATTAAAGAAAAAAAATAAACAAATGGGACTACATCAAATTTAAAAGTTTTTGCATAGCAAAGAAAAACATCATCAAAATGAAAAGACAACCCACTGAATGGGAGAACATATTTGCCAATGATACATCTGATAAAGGGTTAATATCCAAAATTTATAATGAACTTATAAAACTCAACACCAAAATACCAAATAATCTAATTAAAAATGGGCAGAGGACCTGAATAGAACATATAGAGAGCCAACAGGCATATAAAGATACTTGATGTTACTAATCATCAGAGAAATGCAAATTAAAACCACAATGAGAAAAAAACACATTCCATACCTGCCAGAATGGCTATCATCAGTAAATCAACAACAAATATTGATCAGGATTTGGACAAAAGGGAATTCTCATGCATTATTCTTGGGAATGCAGATTGGTGCAGCCACTGTGGAAAACAGTATGAAAGGTTTCTCAAAAAATTAAAAATGGAACTGCCTTATGACCCAGCGATTCCACTACTGGAAATATATTTGAAGAAACCCGAAACACTGATTTGAAAGAATATATTCACCCCTATGTTTATCGCAGCATAATTTACAATAGCCAAGCTCTGGAAGAAGGCAAGTGCCCTTCAAAAAAATGAGTAGATAAAAAAGCTGTGCTATATTCATGTAGTGGAATAGTAGTCAGCAGTAAAAAGAAAGAAAAATCTTACCTTTTGCGACAGCATAGAATTCAGGTATCCCCAAACTGCGGCCCTCTGAGGCCATTTATCCGGCCCCCTCCGCACTTCTGGAAGGGGCACCTCTTTCATTGGTGGTCAGTGAGAGGAGCACTGTATGTGGCGGCCCTCCAACGGTCTGATGGACAGTGAGCTGGCCCCCTGTGTTTGGGGACCCTTGAGATGGATCTGGAGAGCATTATGCTCAGTGAAATAAGCCAGTCAGAGAAAGACAAATGCCATATGATTTCATGTATAGGTGGAAATGAACAAAATAAACAAAATAGAAGCAGACTCATAAATACAGAGAACAGACTGATAGCTGTTGGATGGGAAGGAGCTTGGGGGCTGGGTGAAAAAGTGAAAGAATTAAGCAAAAAAAAAAAAATACTCATAGACACAGAGAACAGTATGGTGATTACCAGAGGGAAGGGTGTTGGGGGAGGTAGGAGGGCAAAGGGCAGGTAAGTAGTGCTATGAGGAGACTTGACTTGGGGAGGTGAACACAACACAATATACAGATGATGTGTTCTGGAATTGTAAACTCCTGAAACCTGTATTACTTTATTAACCAATGTCACTCCAACAAATTCAATAATTTTTTAAAATTAGACAGTAAGGTCTTGAAAAGTCATCACTTTTCTTTTCTTTTTTTTTTTTTTTTTGTATTTTTCTGAAGTTGGAAATGGAGAGGCAGTCAGACAGACTCCCTCATGCTCCCAACCGGGATCCACCCGGCATGCCCACCAGGGGATGATGCTCTGCCCAGCTGGGGCATTGCTCTGCCGCAATCAGAGCCATTCTAGCACCTGAGGCAGAGGCCATGGAGCCATCCCCAGCGCCCGGGCCAACTTTGCTCCAAAGGTGAGGGGAAGGGGTGGAGAAGCAGATGAGCGCTTCTCCTGTGTGCCCTGGCCGGGAATTGAACCCTGGACTCCTGCATGCCAGGCCGACGCTCTACCACTGAGCCAACTGGCCAGGGCCAAAAAGTCATCATTTTATACTAAAGCATACATATACTACTTTGGGCTAAAAGTTCTTAAGGTGGGTGGTTATGTGTCCACATTTAATTGAGATTTTTGTCACCCAAAATATATAGGACCAATTAATGTAATATCTTAACCATAGGGGAAACTGGATGTGGGGTAAATGGAACTCTGTACTAGCTATGCAATGTTCTGTACATCTAAAACTATTTTTTTAAAGTTGAAATATATACATATATATTTATATATACTGTGTATAGAAGTTCCTTAAAATGAAATTAGATAATTTTACAAATAACTGAATGGAAACATCTCCTAAAAGTGTCCATAAAGTGAATTTCCACTCAAAAAGAAACTTCATTAAAAATATTGACTCTGTGTTGCCTTCCTAAATCTTTTGACTATATGTTCATTGAAGCATTATTTACAATAGCCAATTGCCCTTCAATAAATGAGTAGATAAAGTTATAGGAGGTATTAGGAGGGGTAGTTTTATTACCTAATAGTACCATCAGAAACCCCTGATGTGCTGATATATTAACTATGAAACTGTGTGTAGAATATTTAGTTGCTATATAGGAGATTCCTTTTGTAAAAGAAACAATAAATCTACTGATTACTAATAAGTCTATATCTTAGTTAAATTTACAGTTTAAAAGCTATTAATTGTCTTTAGGATTAAAAGGATGTCTCATGATGCTGATGGGCCAACATGAGGAAGTGTGGTGACAGTCTGAGTTGTACTTTTCTTTGTTTGTTCCATTGTAAGTTTCTAAGAAATTAACCGATTTTTTGGCCCAATTTAACTGGAGAGTTTTCTGTTTTCCTTGATTCCCTTTGACCCTGTGGCTTAATTTGCCACCTTTAAAGACAGTTGCATTCATAACAATTTCAAATGGATATACATCTTAGTATATAAATAAATTTCAATGAAATTAAGTAGACAGATGATACAGGTAATGGAAGAAAAGTGATGATAATCACAAAATTTGATCTTAAATTTCTTTGTGGTTGATTGTTAGGTGTCACTTAGCTTTTGTTTTTCCTGATAGCAGTAAATTATCAAGACTATATAATTAATACAGTCCTTAATTTAAAAAAAACAAAACTTCAAATGTATCCCACTGGTCGGCAAGCCATGGCTCGCGAGCCACATGCGGCTCTTTGGCCCCTTGAGTGTGGCTTTTCCACAGAATACCACATGCGGGCGCTACCTTGATAAGGAATGTACCTACCTATATAGTTTAAGTTTAAAAATTTGGCTCTCAAAAGAAATTTCAACCGTTGTACTGTTGATATTTGGCTCTGTTGACTAATGAGTTTGCTGACCACTACACTAGCCTAATATTGTATTAGAGAGGGCCTTTAAATTCGAGTTTCCTTTGTCTAGAATTCTCTTCATTTTGACCTTCACAGAGCTGATGCCTGGTCATTTTAAGTCTCAGCTCACAAGTCAGCTCCTCCTCTACTGCTGCCTTTCCTGCCCTCTCACTGACTGTCTCCACCCAGTGTCTGGTTTTCTTCATGGTACTTGTCACAGTGTGGTCTATCTTGTTTGCGGGGCTTTTTGTTTTTGTTTCTTGCTTTACTTGTCACCTGCCTCTCACCAAAATTAAGTTCCAAGGATGCAGCACCACCTTCTTTATCTTGTACATCACAATATCCTCTGTCCTAGGAACACTTGCACATTGTTGGCTGATACTTTAACATTTGACATTATAACATATATGTATAGGTATGCATTTTATTTATAACTCCTGGTAGAAAATAAGTCAGAAAGCTCCCCTCAAGAATAACAACCTCCAGTTACTAAAGCCTCTCCTCATTTTTTTACCTTACTCCATTTCTGACTTCTTTAGACACTTACAGTACTTTTGGGGCATAATAAATGATATAATTTAATGGGAAAATGATACCGCACAAGGAGAAAACTTGGCATTAAGGTAATGTTTTATCTGCAGAACAAATTGATATTTTAGCTCCCTTCATTTCTGTTAAGTTTTTGTCACTAAGAGAAGGATAACTTTGAAGGTGGGAAAGAAAACATAGGCCATTCTGGAATCATTATCTCAGTGACCTCTTGTTCTACCTGAATATTCCCAGAAGACAAGCCAGGTTAGTGTTTTTCCACATTAGCGCAGAAATTTGGTCAAGTTCACTCTTGGCTATAGACTGAAGGCAGCTTGTCTGTGTGTCCAGGCCCAGTCTTCTTTGCTGTGGGTGGGACAGGCTGGAGAGGGTCTTTTTCTTTCTCCCATTAGTCAGGGCCCCTAATGTAGCTTGGCCTTTTGCCTGCTTTAGGACTTGCATCAGAAGACGCCACTGAGTTGCTGAGAGCATTAAAGGTAATGTGGGCAGAGTATTGATCCCTCTCACCTGTTCACTCAGGAGATGTTTGTAACTCTCAGGGATATTCTGAATATGATGGAAGACATGCCTCATTTGTCACTTGTCCTCATCCAGAACTTCAGTAATTTTACATTGAATCATTCCTTTTTAGAGGATATTTGTAGTAAATGCTAATCTCAAAAGAAGCCACAGATTTAAGAGTTACATAAACGCTATAGTAATAAGTAGGCCTTAGATTTGACAGGTGTCGGTTTCCATTTTACCTTCCGTTTTACATCCTCTCCCTCCTTTTCTTTAATGTAGCTCATGCTCATGCTTAAGTGAAAGCCTCTTTGACCTTCTCCAGTCCTGCCTTTAGGGCAACTTTTCTCTCAGCACGTGAAGTTAGCTTGCCTCAGACTGACTTGAACAAAGAGTTTTACCAATCATGTTCCTCATTGTAAAGCAGGGGTCGGGAAACTTTTTGGCTGAGAGAGCCATGAACACCACATATTTTAAATTGTAATTCCATGAGAGCCATACAATGACCCATGTATGTTACGCATTATCCAATAAAAATTTGGTGTTGTCCTGGAGGACAGCTGTGATTGGCTCCAGCCACCCACAACCATGAACATGAGCAGTAGGAAATGAATGGATTGTAATACATGAGAATGTTTTATATTTTTAATGTTATTTTTTTTTATTAAAGATTTGTCTGCAAGCCAGATGCAGCCATCAAAAGGGCCACATCTGGCTCGCGAGCCATAGGTTCCTGACCCCTGTTGTAGAGGGTCTTTTTCTGAGATCACTGGTTTCCTTCTAGTTACACTATCATCAGTACAGCTTGGAAAAATCCTTCATTCCAAATAAAGAAGCCCAGGACCTAGAAATGTCAACTCGATAAATTGTGCCCATTTTAATTGAAGAGACAGCAGTAGTTAGTTGGTCAGGTAATTATCAGATAACTCAGGAAAGTATCCAGGAAATGACTAGGAAACAGAAACCAAGCTGATTGCAAATTGAGGGTGAAGATCAGATTTACTTGATAAAAAGGAATGTTTCTGCCAGAATTGAACTCTTCAGGCAAACATATACAAGTAAGTTCAAATGCTGAAGACAGTTATCTTTTGGTTGGCAAATTACCTGGAAAATGTACAGGAATGTTTATTGGCTGTAAGAAGACTTCCGTGAAATATACTGAATATAAAGTATGTTGGTGCCATAATGTGGCACTGAGAACTTATGAGCCACTCCATGCTGATACATGGGTCACTGTCCCAGCAACTGTGGTGCTGAGAGGACCGGCCGAGACACTGAGCACTTGTTTCATTTTATATTTTTAATAATTTGGCTCAAAAGTGTTACTTTTCTTTCTAAAAGAAAGTACTACCTAGTTCATGACTTCTTTGTAAATTAGCATGAAAAGAATACTTCTTAGCTTTGGCCAGTTGGCTCAATGGTAGAGCATCGCCCTGGCGTGCAGGAGTCCCAGGTTCGATTCCCGGCCAGAGCACACAGGAGAAGTACCCATCTGCTTCTCCACCCCTCCCCCTCTCTTTTCTCTGTCTCTCTCTCTCTCTCTTCTCCTCCCTTAGTCAAGGCTCCATTGGAGCAAAGTTGGCCCGGGCGCTGAGGATGACTCCATGGCCTCCATCTCAGGCGCTAGAATGACTTCAGTTGCAACAGAGCAATGACCCAGATGGGCAGAACATCGCCCCCTGGTGGGCATGCCGGGTGGATCCCAGTTGGGCGCATGTGGAAGTCTGCCTTTCTGCTTCCCTGCTTCTCACTTCAGAAAAATACAAAAAAAAAAAAAAAGAATGCTTTTTAAACTTCAGATTACCAGAGTAGACTCTATTAAAAAGCCATACTTAGTTTAGATTCACTATCAGCTTTGGAAAGAAAATTTTAATATCTTCATTAATTTATTTAAAATTTCATTAATCACATACTTCTAATAACAATTAATACAGGGTAGAAAATGAGTAAAGAGATTATTGAACGTTATGAAGAGGACAGTGGAAATTATGTATTATTTGCCACCCAAAGTACTGCCTTCACTGTGTCCCATAGATTTTGGATTGTTGTGTGTTCATTTTCATTTGTCTCAGGGGAATTTCATTTCTTCCTTGATCACATTCATTGTTTAGTAACATGTTATTACCACCCAAAGTAAATAATTTCCTATAATGAAAATTTCTCTGATGATAAAATTGTTTGAAGACATAATTTTTAACAATATCGGTTGTTTTAACAAATAATTTGGGTGACTACAGCTTGAAAAGGGATTATTTTTTTAGCTAAAATTTTGGGTACCTTAATTTGATATTTTCACATAAACATACATGGTGGCAGAGGAAAAGTGTGATATATCTAAAGTGACAAGTCTGTAAATTTCAGCTCCCAAAACACAAATATGCAACACTGAGTCTAGCTGAAATGTGGATTAAGAGGCTGTAACTTACTTAGTAAAATAAACTGGTAGGCCTGACCTGTGATGGCGCAGTGGATAAAGCGTCAACCTGGAAACGCTGAGGTTGCCGGTTCAAAACCCTGGGCTTACCTGGTCAAGGCACATATGGGAGTTGATGCTTCCTGCTCCTCCCCCCTTCTCTCTCTCTCTCTCTCTCTATCTATCTCTATCTCTATCTCTTCTCTCTATAATGAATAAATAAAATCTTAAAAAAAATAAACTGGTAGGAACCCCTATACTTGTGTTTGATAGTAGTATGAAAAATTTGAGCATCAAACTAAGTAAATACGTTTCATCATACAACAGGACAGAAAAAATAAGTCCATCTAAACTATTGTGATTTTTAAAAATTTACTTTTCAATTGCAGTTGACATAGAGTTTTATATTAGTTTCAGGTGTAACTATAGTGATTAGACATTCACATAACTTACTAACTAATCACCCTGATAAGTCTAGTATCCATCTAATACAATATATAGTTATAATATTATTGACTATATTACTTATGCTGTGCTTTATATCCTGGTTACTATTTTTATAACGGCAATTTGTACTTCTTTTTTTTTTTTTCTTTTTTCTTTTTTGTATTTTTCTGAAGCTGGAAACGGGGAGAGACAGTCAGACAGACTCCCGCATGCGCCCGACCGGGATCCACCCGGCACGCCCACCAGGGGCGAAGCTCTGCTCACCAGGGGGCGATGCTCTGCCCCTCCGGGACGTCGCCCTGCCGCAACCAGAGCCACTCTAGCGCCTGGGGCAGAGGCCAAGGAGCCATCCCCAGCGCCCGGGCCATCTTTGCTCCAATGGAGCCTTGGCTGCAGGAGGGGAAGAGAGAGACAGAGAGGAAGGAGGCGGTGGGGGTTGAGAAGCAAATGGGCGCTTCTCCTATGTGCCCTGGCCGGGAATCGAACCCGGGTCCCCCGCACGCCTGGCCAACGCTCTACCGCTGAGCCAACCGGCCAGGGCGGCAATTTGTACTTCTTAATCTCTTTCACCTTTTCACCTGTCCCCTCTAACCCCTCCTCTCTTTTGGTGACCATCAACTTGTTTTCTGTATCTATGATTTTGTTTCTTTTTTGTTTGTTTATTTTGTTTTTTAGATTCCACATACAGGTGAAATCATATGGTATTTTCTTTCTCTGTCTCACTGACTTCACTTAGCATAATAACATCTATATCCATCCATGTTGCTGCAAATGGTAAGATTTCACTCTTTTTTATGGCTGAGTAATATTTCATTATCTAAATGTACCACATCTTTATCCATTCATTTATCAATGGACACTTAGGTTGCTTCTGTATCTAAGTTATTGTAAATATTGCTGCAATGAACATAAGGATGCATATACCTTTCCTTTTCTTTCTTTTTAAAAAAAATAATTTTATTTAGACAATTAATTTTAACAGGTGACATAGGTCAACTAGAGCATGTAGATTTAGAGAAAACATCTCCAGATCATTTTGATATTCGATTATGTTGTATACCCATCACCCAAAGTCAAATCGTCCTCCTTCACCCTTCGTTTGGTTTTTTTGATGTCCCTCCCTTCCCCCCACCCCCTTCCTCTCCTCCCTTATCTATGTCCATGAGTCTCAATTTTGTGTCCCACCTATGTATGGAATCATACAGTTCTTAGTTTTTTCTGATTTACTTATTTCACTCAGTATAATGTTATCAAGGTCCATCCATGTTGTCATAAATCAGTGTTTCCCAACCTTTTTTGTGCCATGCCCCACCTTAACCTTTCTAAAATTTTTATGTCCCCCCCTATGTAACATACATAATTTTTAACATTAAAAAATTGATTTGTTCACTTAATAAACATAAATCATAGGTTCTAGGAAGAAATCACTATGAAATTGTTAACAAAACACAGTAAGTAAAATTTCAAAACATATAATGAAAAACAGAAATTTAAATTCCAAATAATTTTAATACAGATTTTTCTATATTAATTTATTATTTTAATTTAGTGTGATCCTTGCGCTTGATGCTTGCTGCACAGAGATTTTATACTAGGTTCCAATTTGGTTAGCTTTAGTCTCAAGTCTCCACGTTGTGTTATATCCAGCCGATTTCTTTTTTTTACCAGTAAATCATTTACAGCACTAAATCCACATTCAGCTAAAAATGAAGATGGAAACGGTAGCAATAGTTTTCTTGCACATTTGGTTGAATTTGGGTATTTGATTTCTGTTTCCTCACAAAGCCATGCCATCGCTCCTTTGATATTAAATAAAGCTTTAACTGACTGACTCACCATTTTGCAATTCTGCGAGTTCTTCTTGATACTGCATATTTGATATATCAGACAAATCCACTAACATTGGCTGCATCATCCATGTTGGGAAATCAATTTGTTTTAAATCAGAAAATCTTTCTTTTAAATCAGCCGATAGAATATTCAAATGATTGACAATAACAAGTAAAGTGGTATCAGTTACTTCACATTTTTGGAGCCAATGAAACTGTTTAAAGTTTTTGTTGTTAATATGTTTCTGACATAACTCAATATTGGTAATGAAACCAAATATCTTTGCTTTTGCATCGACAAGAGTTTTATTTGTTCCTTGAAGTTGCTTATTTAATATATTTAGTTTTTCAAAGATATCGGCTAAATAACTCACAAATGCTTTACCATCTATTGTTAACAGATACTTCATTTCAGGTTTGTTGCTTAAAAAATCACTAAGAGTATCCAACAGTTCCATAAATCTTTTCAAACAGTTTCCTTTAGATAGCCATCTTACTTCAGTATGAAGTAAAAGTCTCACATGGTCTTCATTTTGTTCTTCACAAAATAGCTTGAAAAGATGCTCACATTTGGCACTAGCTTTAATAGCATTAACACACTTTATTACTGTATGTAATACTTCATTCAGAACAGGCGAGATGTTTTTAGCTACCAAGTTTTCCCTATGAATAACACAATGCACAAGAATCATTTCTGGATTTGCATCTTTCATCAATTTTAAGCCGCCATTTTTCTTGCCCATCATATTGGGAGCACCATCTGCAGCACAAGATGTTATATTTTTCATTGGTATATCATTGACATCTAAGTAGTTTTTTAGCTTATTATATATATCTTTGGAGGTAGTGGTGCTTTCTAATCTTTTACAGAACAACATTTCTTCAGCAAAATGTCCTTTATCAATATATCTTACATAAGTTATCAATACTGCCTCACTGTCTCTCAAAGTTGATTCATCCATTTGCAAGGAGAATTTTCTTGTTTTCAGCTTTTCAATAAGTTGTTTTTCAATATCCTCACTCATTTCGCCTATTCTTCTGCTAACAGTATTGTCACTAAGTGGCATAGCTTTTACATCTTTGTCATCTTTTTCAAGAACCGTTTTAAGAAATGCTGATATTGACGGTTTTATTAAATTCTCTCCTATAGTGTGATTTTCTCCAGTTTTAGCGATGAATAAAGAAATTTGATAACTAGCCTCAAGAACACGATTATTAGTTGAAGTACAAGCAGTAAATAGAGACTTTAATGTTGTTCTTTTTTCAAAATTTTTCTTTAAAGTTTTAAAGTAACTCAAATCTGAATTAATATGAGCACTATGTTTCGCCTTCAAATGCGCCTCAAGACAACCTCGTTTCATTGATTCGTTGGTCAAGCATTGCTGGCATAAAAGACAAAAAGGAATCCGCTCATCGTGAACAGCGGGTACGAACCCAAATTTTAAATATTCCTCCGAATATTGACGAGTTTTTTGCTTGCTTGCACCACTCATTTTAGTATGGGCTATAAGAAATAAAAATAAGATCAATTAAAAACTAATATTAAAATATGTATTAAAATATATTCAATGTGATATAGAGTAAACGTATACTAAAAATTCATATTTATTTAAATGTATATAACACATTTACTACACTACCACCGCAAATCAAAAGGTATCTATATTTTTTCCACTTGACAAAATTTTCTGGAAAGTTATGCTTCTAAAATTAAATTTGTCGCGCATGCACTATTATAGCCCCAATAATATTTATAAAATATTAGTGCTTTCTAGCCCTGATGCAAGAAGTACTTAATAAAGAGTTTAATATTGATAAGAATAAAATCAAATACCTACCAATTATATCTATACAATATATATATGTATATTTATTAAATCAACGAGCTTTTACAACAGTTTTGACTGACACTTATTTCAAATTAACACCAACTGAATGATGTGAAACACTACAGAAGTTGCGATGGGCAATTAGGTGAGAATAACTGCATTGTTTAGTGAGTTTTTAAAACGTCCGGGGTTCCCCGCGGCAGATGGCATGCTCCGCGGTGAACCCAGGACGAAGTTTACTTGACGACGCCAATCACCCAGTTGATATTTTGGTCTCATCAAACGAAATTATACCTAATAATTATTTACCGCAATTATTTAAGAATTGCATTTTTTGTTAAATTTGGCACCGATATCTAGCATTGCATTTAAATAGCCCGGGGCGAAAGAGTTCAAGTCGTGTCGAGTCCATTTTCAAGTTGCCCCCCTTAACTATCGAATTGCCCCCCTGTGGGGCTTGGGCCCCACGTTGGGAAACACTGTCATAAATGATCCTATGTCACCATTTCTTATGGCTGAGTAGTATTCCATAGTATATATGTACCACATCTTCTTTATCCAATCTTCTATTGAAGGGCTTTTTGGTTGTTTCTATGTCTTGGCCACCATGAACAATGCTGTGACGATCATGGGGCTGCATGTGTCTTTACGTACCAATGATTTTGAGATTTGGCGGTATATTCCCAGTAGAGGGATTGCTGGGTCATATGGTAGTTCTATCCTTAATTTTTTGAGGAACCACCATACTTTCTTCCATAATGGTTGTACTACTTTACATTCCCACCAACAGTGAATGAGGGTTCCTTTTTCTCCACAGCCTCTCCAACACTTGTTATTACCTATCTTGTTGATAATAGCTAATCTAACAAGTGTGGGGTGGTATCTCATTGTAGTTTTGATTTGCATTTCTCTAATAGCTAGTGAAGATGAGCATCTTTTCATATATCTATTGGCCATTTGTGTTTCTTTTTGGGAGAAGTGTCTGTTCATGTTCTCTTCCCATTTTTGTTAGATTATTTGCTTGTGTGTTGTTGAGATTGTGAGTTCCTTATATATTTTGGATATTAGCCCCTTATCAGAGCTGTTATTCAAAAATATCATCTCCCATTTAGTTGGCTGTCAGTTTGTTTTGTTGTCAGTTTCTTTTTTTTTTTTTTTTTTTTTGTATTTTTCTGAAGCTGGAAACAGGGAGAGACAGTCAGACAGACTCCCGCATGCACCCGACCAGGATCCACCTGGCACGCCCACCAGGGGGCAATGCTCTGCCCCTCCAGGGCGTCGCTCTGTTGCGACCAGAGCCACTCTAGCGCCTGGGGCAGAGGCCAAGGAGCCATCCCCAGTGCCTGGGCCATCTTTGCTCCAATGGAGCCTTGGCTGCGGGAGGGGAAGAGAGAGACAGAGAGGAAGGAGAGGGGGAGAGGTGGAGAAGCAGATGGGCACTTCTCCTGTGTGCCCTGTCCGGGAATCGAACCCGGGACTTCTGCACGCCAGGCCGACGCTCTACCACTGAGCCAACCGGCCAGGGCCTTGTCAGTTTCTTTTGCTGTGCAAAACCTTCCTAGTTTGATGTGGTCCCATTCATTTATCTTTGCCTTCACTTCCCTTGCCTTTGGAGTCAAATTCATAAAATGTTCTCTATGGCTAAGGTCCATGAGTTTAGTACAGGAGTAGTCAACCTTTTTATACCTACCGCCCACTTTTGTATCTCTGTTAGTAGTAAAATTTTCTAACCGGCCACCGGTTCCACAGTCATGGCGATTTATAAAGTAGGGAAGTAACTTTACTTAATAAAATTTATAAAGCAGAGTTACAGCAAGTTAAAGCATATAATAATAATTACTTACCAAGTACGTATGTTGAATTTTTGCTAAGTTTGGCAGAATAAATCTTTATAAAACAACTTACTATAGTTAAATCTATCTTTTTATTTATACTTTGGTTTCTCCACTACCACCCACCATGAAAGCTGGAACGCTCACTAGTGGGCAGTAGGGACCAGGTTGACTACCACTGCTTTAGTACCTATGTTTTCTTCTATGTATCTTATTGTGTTAGATTTTATATTTAGGTCTTTGATCCATTTAGAATTAATTTTTGTCACAAGGAGACAAACCGTAGTCGAGTTTCATTTTTTTTGCACGTGGCTTTCCAATTTTCCCAGCACCATTTATTGAAGAGGCTTTCTTTTCTCCATTGTGTGTTTTTGGATCCTTTATAAAAGATGATTTGACCATATACAGTGTGTCTGTAAAGTCATGGTGCACTTATGACTGGTCACAGGAAAGCAACAAAAGATGATAGAAATGTGAAATCTGCACCAAATAAAAGGAAAACTCTCCCAGTTTCATACCTATTCAGTGCAGTTCGATGTGGGCTCATGCAGAGATTTTTTAGGGCTCCTTAGGTAGCTATCCCATATAGCCTCTACAAACTCGTCACTGACTGATGGCCTACCAGACGGGGTTTCCTTCAACTGCTTATCCCACCAAGTAATGGTATTCTTATGTGGTGGCGCTTTGTTATAAACGCGCCAATATTCACGTTGCACTTTGGTCACGGATTCGAAATTAGCGAGCCACATAGCACACTGAACTTTCCTCTGTACCGTCCACATCTCGACTGGCTTGGCCGTGGGCTGCTCCGCTATATACCCGGTGTTACATCATCATCTGCACATGTGCACATGCTGCCATATCATCCTACAGAAACTGGGAAGGTTTTCCTTTTATTTGGTGCAGATTTCACATTTCTATCGTCTTTTGTTGCTTTCCTGTGACCAGTCAAAAGTGCACCATGACTTTACGGACACACTGTATATGTGTTTTATTTCTGGCTCTTGAATCTGTTCCATTGGTCTGAGTGTCTATTTTTCTGCCAATACCATGCTGTTTTGATTATCGTGGCTCTGTAGTATAATTTGAAATTGGGTATTGTAATGCCCCCAGCTTCATTTTTTTTTCTTAGGATTACTTTTGGCTATTCAGGGTTTTTTATGATTCCATCTAAACCTGATGATTTTTTGTTTCATTTCTTTAAAAAATGACATTGAAATTTTGATGGGAATTGCATTAAATTTGTATATTGCTTTGGGTAATATGGTCATTTTAACTATATTTATTAACTATCCAGGAACAAGGAATATTTTTCCATTTCATTGTATCTTTTACAATTTCATTTAACAATGCTTTGTAGTTTTTATTATATAGGTCCTTTACATTCTTTGTTATGTTTATTCATAGGTATTTTATTTTTTCTTTGCAACCATAAAAGGGATATTTTTTTGAGTTTATTTTCTGAAGTTTCATTGTTGGCATATAGGAAAGCAATTGACTTCTGTCTGTTAATTTTGTATCCTGCAACCTTACTGTATTGGTTTATTGTTTCTAATAATCTTTCTGTGGAATCTTTGGGGTTTTTGATGTACAGGATCATATCATCTTCAAAAAGTGAAACCTTTACTTTTTCTTTTTCAATATGAATGCCTTTTATTTCTTTCTCTTGTCTGATTGCTCTCGCTAGAACTTCCAGCACTATGTTGAATAGGAGTGGAGATAGGGGCAACCTTGTCTTGTTTCTGAATTTAGAGGAAAAGTCCTTATTTTTTTGCCATTTAATATATTACTGATGATTTATCATAAATGACCTCTTATATTGAGATATTTTTCTTCTGTACCTATTTTGTCGAATGTTTTAAACATAAAAGGATGTTGTATTTTATCGAATGCCTTTTCTGCATCTATTGATAGGATCATAGGGTTTCTGTTCTTTGTTTTGTTGATACGGTGTATTATGTTAATTGTTTTAAGTATGTTGAACCATCTTTGTGATTCTGGGATGAATCCCACTTGATTATGGTGAATTTTTTAATGTGTTGTTGTATTCAGTTTGTTAGTATTTTGTTTAGTATTTTAGCATCTGTATTCATTAGAGATATTGGTCTGTAGTTTTCTTTTTTTGTATTGTTCTTGCCAGGTTTTAGTATGAGGGTTATGTTGGCCTCATTAAATATGTTTGGAAGTATTGCTTCTTCTTCAGTTTTTTGGAAGACTTTGAGTAGGATAGGAACCAAATCTTTGAATGTTCGATAGAATTCACTAGTACAGCCATCTGGCCCTGGACTTTTATTTTTGGGGAGGTTTTTGATAGGTCTTTCTATTTGCTTCCTGCTTATGAGTCTGTTTAGGCTTTCTACTTCTTCATGATTCAGTCCTGGAAGATTATATTTTTCTAGGAATTTATCCATTTCTTCTATATTGTTAAATTTGGTGGCATATAGTTTTTCATAGTATTCTACAATAATCCTTTGTATATCTATGATATTTGTGGTAATTTCTCCTCTTTTGTTTTGAATTTTGTTTATATGAGTCCTTTCTCTTCTTTTCTTAGTGAGTCTTGCCAAAGGTTTGTCAATTTTGTTGATGTTTTCAAAAAACCAGCTCCTTGTTTTACTGATTTTTTCTCTCGTTTTTCTGTTCTCTATTTTATTTATTTCTGCTTCGATTTTTATTATTTTCTTTCTTCTGCTGGTTTTCGGTTGCCTGTGTTCTTTTCTAGGTCTTTAAGATGTGATGTTAAGTTGTTTACTTAAGCTGTCTCTTGTTTGTTCATATAAGCCTGTAGTGATATGAACTTCCCTCTTACTGCTTTTGCTGCATCCCAGAGATTCTGATATGTCGTGTTGTCATTTTCGTTTGTCTGTATATATCTTTTGTTCTCTGCTTTTATTTCTTCTTTCACCCACTTATTTTTTAGAGGTATGTTGTTTAATTCCCACATTTTTATGGGTTTGTTTACTTTTTATTTTTTGCAGTTGAATTCTAGTTTTTCAAAGCTTTATGGTCAGAATATGCTTGGTATAATTTCAGTCTTTCTGAATTTGTTGATGTTAGTTTTGTGGCCCAACATTTGGTCAATTCTTGAGAATGTACCATGTACACTGGAGAAAAATGTATACTCTGACATTTTGTGATGAAATGTCCTGTAGATGTCTATCATATCCAATTGTTTTAGTGTTTTGTTTAAGGCCAATATTTCTTTATTAGTTTTCTGTTTGGATGAACAATCTAGAGCCATCAGTGGTGTATCGAGGTTTCCAAGTATGATTGTATTTTTGTTAGTTTTTATTTTTAGATCAGTTAGTAGATACCTTATGTACTTTGGAGCTCTGGTTTAGTGCATATATAATAAGAAGTTTTATGTCTTCTTGATTCAATGTCCCTTTTTTCATTATGAAATGACCATCTTTGTCTCTGATTATCTTTGTTGTCTTGTAGTTAGCATTGTTAGATATGAGTATGGCTACACCTGCTTTTCTTTGGATATTATTTGCTTGGAGAATCATTTTCCAGCCTTTCACTTTGAGTCTTTTTTTACTCTTGTAGTTTAGATTTGTTTTCTGAAGGCAGCATACTGTTGGATTTTTTAAAATCCATTCTGCTACTGTGTTTTTTTATTGGTGAGTTCAATCCATTTATGTTTAATGTAATTATTGACACTTGAGGGTTTCCTATTGCCATTTTATATAATGCTTTCTAATAGATGTATATCATGTTTGGTTCTTCTCTTTTGTTTTTCTGTCATTTGTTTTTGTTTGGTTGTATTCCATACTTCTTTCCTCTTTTTTTTTTTAAGCCATGTGTTTCAGTAGTGGTATTTTCAGGGGTGGTTACCATTAGGTTATTAAAAGAATATATATCATACTCATTGTATTCCATTATTTCATGAGTGCCTATGCATTCCATTTTTCTTTGTTACTGCTAGTTTTTGTCTTCTCCCCTTTTGTTGTTTTTGTTGTCACAGATTATTCTTGTTTTTATTGTGCACGTGTTGGAGCTTTTACTTGTGATTTTGTTTGGTTTTGTTCTTTGTGTCTGCTTGGATAACCCCCTTTAGTATTTCCTGAAGTGGGGGTTTTCTGGTGATTAATTCCCTCATCTTCTCTATATCTGTGAATGTTTTTATTTCTCCTTTATATTTGATAGATATAGTATTCTTGGCTGGAAGTTCCTCTCTTTCAGTACTTTAAATATGGGGTCCACTCTCTTCTGGCTTGCAGAGTTTCTGCTGAGAAATCTGATGATAATCTAATGGGCCTTCCTTTATATGTTATATTCTTCTTTTCCCTGGGTGCCTTGAGGATTTTTTCTTTGTCATTGATTTGTGATAATTTCATTATGATGTGTCTTGGAGTAGGTCTGTTTGGGTTAAGGTAACTCAGTGTTCTGTTTGCTTCTTGGATTGGAGGTTCTAATTCTTTCCACAGGCTTGGGAAATTCTCATTGATTATTTGTTTGAATATGTTCTCCATTCCTTTTTCTCTCTCGTCTCCTTCTGATATAACCATTATTCTTATGTTGCTCTTTTTGATGGAGTCAGACAATTCCTGCAGGGCTTTCTCATTTTTTTAAAATTCGTGAGTCTCTCTCTTCTTCTCTCTAGTATCTCTAATTGCCTGTCTTCTATGTCACTAATTCTCTCTTCTATCTGGCCTGTTCTATTAGCTAAACTTATCACCTAATTTTTCAGTTCATGTGTTGAGTTTTTAACCTGTTTGGTTCCTTTTTATAGTTTCAGTTTTCTTAATAAAGTATTCTTTTTGTTCATTGAATTGTTTTTTCTGAGCTCACTAAATTACCTTTTAGAGCTTTCTTATATTTCACTAGGTATTTTTAGGACTTCAATTTTAAATTTCTTGTCATTAAATTCCAAGGTTTCCACATAATTGGAATTTTTTTCTAGACATTTTTCATCATCTATCTGAGTTATGTCTCTGTCTTTTGTATCCATGATATTTGATGTTTTTCCTTAATGGCATCCGAGAGTGGTATTGTTAATACACTAATAGGTGATAATTTAGAAAACAAAAGTTGAAAAAATACAGTGAAAAAATGAAAATTTTATAATGATAAGTGGAACAAAAACTACAGAGAACAAGGAATTGTAACTGAGGAGAGATGACAAAATAGAGAAAAAATGTAGTCAAAACCAAGCAAAATATCACAAAGAAAAATATGAGTCCAAAATATAATAATTTGATGATAAGTGACGATTGTATGAGAGCAAAAAAAGAAAAAAAGAGAAGAAGAAGGAGAAAAAAGATAATGGAGAAGAAACAAGAAGGTAGAAGTAGAAAAAGAGAAAGAAAGGACAAAAAATAGAATACAAAACAAATAGAAAAAGAAAAAGGAAAGAAAAAAAACAGAAGTAAAAGTTTCTGAAATGAAATTCTCACAAAAAACAAGAATGAAAAATGTAACAACTGTAGATAATGTAGTTCAAAAGGGAAATAATAAGAAAAAGGAAAAAGAAAATTGACAAAAATGACACAAACCGTTAAAGAAAAGTGTAATTTTTTTTTTTGGTTTTGAGAGGTAGCTTGTTTCTTTTTTTTCGTCGGGTGGCGCTGTACTATGAGTTTTGCCCCTATGTTGGTGTGTCGCTGTGACAATGATATAGGCTGGGCCTCAGGCCCATTGGCAGGTGGGGCTTGTTAGGCCTTTGCAGTTATCTGGCTCTGGTAATGGGGGTCTCAGTTTTCCAGACACCTCTCTGCACATCCCTCCCACTGGAACTAGCACCCAGGAGACTTAGCTGTGGGGTCCGCCTCAGCTACTGTCCTCACAGCAAGGGAATCTACGCACAGCCAGGTCTCCCCTCCTACTGCTCAAAGCACAGTTCTGGGAAAGGCAGTGGGAACCAGAGCTGCCAGCGTGAGCAGGCAGGGCAGGGCACAGACCAAGGGCCAAGCTCCTTTCTGTTACACACAGGCAAAATTCTTTGGGCTGCCGGGCTTATCTGGCATGTCTCAGCATGCTGCAGTTTTCATCTATATGGGCTTTTCTCGCTTGTGCTGCTTGGTAGCCCGGGACAGGCCACATGTGTGTACAGCTCCCAATACTGCACACAGATGATTGCAGCTGCTGATCAGGCGCCCAGCCCCGGGCATTCTCAGGCCAAGGGTCTTAGCCCATGTGCATGCCGATGCTGGAGATCATAGAGCCAGTAATGCCCAAAGATTCTGGTGCCCCCACAGGTGCCCAGTGCTGGGGATCATGGAGCTTGGAGTGTCCAAGAATGCTAGTGCTCACACAGGTGCCCAGCATTGTTAATCTTGGGCAGAGCAGCTCAGTCCAGGCACACACCCACTCGCTCCCCGTGCTGGTGATGCTAGGTGGAGTCGCTAGTGCTGCTGGGAATACCCAAAGATGCTGGCACCAGCCCACATGGGCACCCTGTGCTGATAATTTTAGGTGGATCCCACAGCCCGTGTGCACGCCTAGTGTCTGCGATCTCAGGCAGAGCTGGTGTGATCTTTCCTTTGTTTGTGCGCCCGCCCTACCTCCGCTCCATCCCTTTAGTTCAGCCTCTCATCTCCACCAGCTCCAAACAAAAGTCTCCCTACTCAGATCAGCGTGGAAAGCAAATTCCTTGAACTCCATCTTACATATTTAGCCACTTTTTCACTCAATCATACCTTTGTCTGATGTGTGTAAATTTTGAGTGCTCCTAAGGGGTTTTTTTGTTTTTGGTTTTTTTCTCTGTGTTTAGTTGTTAAATTTGTTGAAATCTGAAGTGGAGAGATTGGGAGAATCTCTCACACCACCATTTCTCTCCATATACCGTTTCAAATTATCGTTTTAGATTTCTTCAGGTAAATATCCAAAAGTGCCTGATTCATAAGGCAGTTCCATTTTTACTTTTTTGAGGACCCTCTACTGTTTTCCACAGTGGCTGCACCAATTTACAAATCCACCAACAGTGCACAGAGGTTCCCTTTTCTCCATATCCTCACCAACACTTGTTTGTTGATTTATTGATAATGGCCATTCTGATAGGTGTGGTTTTAATTTCCCTGATAATTAGTGATATTGAGCACCTTTTTGTATGTCTATTGGCCATATGTATATCCTCTTGGAGAAATGTCTATTCAGATCCTCTGCCTACTTCTTAATTGGATTGTTTGTTCTATTGGTCTTAAGTTGTACGAGTTCCTTATATTTTTTGGATGTTAACCACTTATTGGATGTATCATTGGTGAATATCTTCTTCTATGCAGTAGGTTGTCTTTTTGTTTTGTTGATTGTTACCTTTGCTGTACAAAAACATTTTAGTTTGAGGTAGTCTCATTTGTTTTTTATGTTTTGTTTTTTTTATTTTTTTTATTTTTTATTTTTCCGAAGCTAGAAACGGGGAGAGACAGTCAGACAGACTCCCACATGCGCCCGACCGGATCCACCTGGCACGCCCACCAGGGGGCGACGCTCTGCCCACCAGGGGGCGATGCTCTGCCCCTCCGGGGGTCGCTCTGCCGCGACCAGAGCCACTCTAGCGCCTGGGGCAGAGGCCAAGGAGCCATCCCCAGCGCCCGGGCCATCTTTGCTCCAATGGAGCCTCGCTGCGGGAGGGGAAGAGAGAGACAGAGAGGAAGGAGAGGGGGAGGGGTGGAGAAGCAGATGGGCGCTTCTCCTGTGTGCCCTGGCCGGGAATCGAACCCGGGACTTCTGCACGCCAGGCCGACACTCTACCACTGAGCCAACGGGCCAGGGCTGTTTATTTTTTGTTTGTTTGTTTCCCTTACCTGAGGAACCGTATACAAAAAAATATTGCTAAGCACAGTGTCAAACAGTTTACTGCCTCGGCTTTTTTCTAGGAGTTTTATGGTCTTACATTGAAGTATCCATTTTGAGTTTATTTGAGTATATAGTGTAAGAAAGTAGTCTAGTTTTGTTTTGTTTTGTTTTGTTTGCATGTATCTGTTTATTTTTCCCCAACTTTTTGTCTGTGACTCAGCCCACTTTATGATACTCAAAGTAAACTAAAGCTATATTTTAAAAGTCCTCTTCATGATTTTGGCTGGCATGAAGAGGACTGGTGAGGGAGGTTCTGTGCCAGCTGACCAGGAAATATTCTTGGAGAATCCCGCTGACTCACCTGAGTCCTGTCCCCTACTCTGAACATGTTTTCAGTAACCATGAAAAATGCTTCAAATGATCACAATGATACATTGATTCTCCTTCCTACTTCCTTGAATATTCTTTCAGCAAAACTAATTTAAAAATAATTTATGATTACATGTGGTTTTTATCAAGAAATGGGAATTGACAGTGGTATTGTGAATTGATTGCAAGAGAAAAAATTTCCTCTAAAAGGTAGTTACCTTAGTCAGATAGTTGGAGAAGCTCCCGTCTAATTTCTGCTCTGTATTATGAGCTCAAAACATACCTTCCCCTTGGGCCCGTGATGTCAGGTTGTCTGGTTGAGTGACGTGTTGCTGTTGCAATTATTTGGATCTTCCTGTTACACCTGCTATGTTGGTAAACCTGAAACCATCATGGCAAATATGTTTATTTGCTTTCCCCTGCAAAGCACTGCCCCTTTTTACCTCCTGCAGATAAAAAGTGACAGGTTCTTTTCCTGTTAGCCAGAAACAGTGATGGGAACCAGGTGGAAAATAACAGCTTTTAAAATGTAGTTTTAATTCATTTTGAGTCCCATAAAGTCGGCTGAGTCACAGACAAGCTGTGGGCCTCACCAGATCGCTCCATGACCTCACTTTCCCTGTGGCAAACCTTTCTCAGTGCAATATGGTGATATCGCTGGAGTATCAGAAACAGCTTGCTTGAAAGGAGTTCGTCCCCAAGCTCTCAAGGCTGCCAGACAGCATCTCTATAGTCCATCTTCTCTCTCTACTTATTCTTCGGATTCATGTGGTCTTCATGTACAACAATAATTGACCAGCCTCACAGCAACCACATAGGTTCTAGATAGTGAAGGCCTGGTTACATAACCATTCATTAGAAGTGGAATTTTAGAAATAATGAAAGCCTGCATTGACTCCTCAGTTTCTTAAAATGGATACTTTTTTTTTTTTTGTATTTTTCTGAAGTTGGAAACGGGGAGGCAGTCAGACAGACTCCCGTATGTGCCCGACCGGGATCCACCCGGCATGCCCACCACAGGGCGATGCTCTGCCCATCTGGGGCATTGCTCTGTTGCAACCAGGGTCATTCTAGCACCTGAGGCAGAGGCCACGGAGCCATCCTCAGCGCCCAGGCCAACTTTGCTACAATGGAGCCTTGGCTGCGGGAGGGGAAGAGAGAGACAGAGAGAAAGGAGAGGGGGAGGGGTGGAGAAGCAGATGGGCGCTTCTCCTGTGTGCCCTGGCCAGGAATCAAACCCAGGACTCCTGCACGCCAGGCTGACTCTCTACCACTGAGCCAACCGGCCAGGGCCTTAAAATGGATACTTTGAATGAAACCACTGAAATCCCCAAGATGATGATTGATCTTGCTGCTGGGTGCTGAGATGTCTATTTTAGATTCCCTCAATTACCTTCTTTTTCTATCTTTTAAATTATTATTGCTATCGCGGTCAAATAATATGATAGGAGAGGTCGGGATGGGTTTCCAGAGGTTTAATCGTGGCGTTGCTTCTGACTTGCTGAGCACCTTCTCACATGCCGTTAATCTTTCTTGACCTCATAATTTTCATGCTGATCTCTAAGATACCATTTGATATTCTGTGGTTTCATTATGGAAATTCAGACACTCGTTTCTACAGGGTAGAACACCATCGAGGCAGATTCACAATTCTGTATTGCTAAATTGTCTCTCAATTCCCCGAGTGATTCTGCTGGGACGAGAAACACTGGTACAGAATCTAGACCCAGGGGCTTATTTTTATAAAAATTTTTCTTTTGCCACATGTCTTTCATCCTTAAGTCAAGGACAGTTTACCCTTCTGTGAAAATAATCCTCACAGAAGTTAAGATCCAGCCATTTTCCCTCTGTGTGACTTTTATGAATATTTTGCATTGATTCACCATCCACTGGTGTTCTTTCTTGTCTCCCACTCTCTCTATTCAATCACTCTTAACCAGTGGTGATTCAAAAGAGCAACAAAGAAACCACAGAGTAGCACTGGTTGACTTGACTGTATCAGCTATTGACTGTCTCTGCAGCACGGATTTTCTGAGGATGGCCTTGGGAGCGGCAGCATCACCACCTGGACTCGTTAGAAATGCACGACCTCGGGCTCCCTGTGGACTGGAGAATTTGGACGTGGTACCCAGCAGTCTGTGCTGGGTGGGTGGTTCTGGTACATGCTATTGTCTGAGAGGTATTCTAGGGAGATTTTATGTCATATTTAGACAGTTGGACTTTTTTTAAAGTATGTTTAGATGTTTTTGCAGTAATCATTATCCAAACTTACATGCTCTGGAAATAAGAGGGATATTACATTTCTAAAAGGGATATTTACCTGCCTTCCTATATTTTTAAGCTTTAGAAGTTTTTATATTCTTTTTTGTTTTTAGAGAACCTATCTACATCTCACCCTATTTGTACACTGAAATTTTAGTCTGAAGTTCTATTATCATGGAAGATTTAATAATTAATGCTATTTAAGTGATCTATTGTGATATATGATAAAATAATTGATGGAATTTGACTAATGAAACATTTATTTAATTTCTACTCTTTTATTTGTTTAGTTTTTTTAATTGAACCTTCCAGATGGCATTTCGTTATTAGAACATAGAGAAGGATTTTTTTTAAAGTTATCCAATAAATATGTTTGTTCTATAATAGACCCAATGATTGCTCTTGTCAAAGGGAAATTTTTACTAGGTTGAGTGCTCTCTGGAGGAAGGTATAGAACTAAGTGATGAAGAGGAGGATATGGGCGTCAGGTCGTAAATGAGGGAACTTGAACTTGCAGAGTGGCAGGAGTAGACTTCGAGTCGAAGGTTCCATGTTTCCAGTTCACTCTCTGCACAAAACATTGCTGCCTTTAGGGTTACAGTTTACCTGATTGGTTGGATTTTCATCAAGAGCTTGATCCAAGTAGCCTTTTTTGTTGTTTCCTTTTCTTTTTTTTCTTTCTTTCTTTCTTTTTTTTTTGTAATATATAAAGCATTTGCAAGTTCTTCCAGGGGCAACACCTAGCTTCATTTAGCTCTCTAAAGCCCTCTCACCTCTGTCAAGTCGCACGAGGAAATTCAAGGTCTAGCCAGAGGCCCCCAAAGAGTTAAAAAGACAACCAGCCTGCAGAGTAGAAGAAACTGATGTCAGAAACAGATGTCTCTCTGCAGGCCTTGCTGGATTCGTGAGTCGGGATAAAGCCAGCATGTATGCATGCACGTCAGAGAGAAAAGTCTTGCCAGGTTGTGGAGAAGCGAAGTGCTGTCCCTCGTCGGCCACTCCTCAGGCCCTGCTGCATGGGAGCTCTGCGAAAGGGCTCCCCAGGGACTGTGGCCCTGACACTTGAGCCATTAACTCAGAACGCCCTCCAATCCACTGCTTTCATGGTTGGTGTTCCAGCTGAGCTGCCCGCACAGACCTTGCCCATTTTCATTGGCTGTGGGGATTGTTATTGGAGTGGCTGACAGCTGTCTGCCAGGCTGTCTGAACTGCCTTCCTGTGCTCTCTGCCGCTGCTCAGCTTCACAGCACAATTGTTCCTGTTCAGCCTTTTCTTAAAATCTTTCCCAGCTGTATCCTGATATGGGAAACCTCTTAAATTAGCTCCAGATTGTTCTGTTTATTTTGTGTTAGATAAGCGACAAAATACAGTCCCAGCAGCCAGCCAGGAGGAGGGTAGAAGGTGGGGCTGGGGATCAGGGGACACAAGCAGGGTCTTTTACAAAAGATTAGAGTTCCCAGGCAAAGCTGTGAAAAGGCACAAATGTGATGCAGCCACAGGCTCTGCATTTTACACGTGACCTTGACGGGGTGGCAGAGCAGCAACTTGAGATCTGAGCACACCTCCTTCCAGTGAAGACCATGCAAGACCCCGGCAGGAAGTTACACTGGCAGGAAGTTAGATTTCCACTGGGGGAAACAGAAACAGTGTCTCTGTCAGGTCAGTGGCTGTGTCAGCTGTCCAGGGACCATGCTTGATGCCCTGATTGCAACAGGATTCCCTTTTACTTCTTTAAAAATTGTTTTTCCATATTGCAATGCATGGTAGCTAATGGCTCAAAGCTGGCTGCAGTTTCCCAGTCTCCCTGTATGCTCAGTATTTGAACATGTTCTCTTCCCTGCTGTCATTTAAAGCTAGAAGTCCAATGACATTGAGTCACCACCATAGGTATTTTCCACACAGTTACAAGTGAAAATTCACAATGGACTAGGCCCCCATTTGCTTACACAGGCCGTCTGTGCAACTGCTCCACCCATGGCCGCTCCTCCGTTGTGGTCGGAGGCTCACAGGGGCTCACCATGCACAGCCTTTCTGCATACTTAACAAAACGTATATTCAGATAAAATAGATACTGTCCTACAATGAAGACAACTGCTTTGTGCTTGTAGGAATCAATCCAAATAAAATATGAAAAATAAACTTCCGAAGACTTTAACTCAGCTGAAGCATACAAACAATGCCAGCAGCCAGCTGAGCTACAGCAGTCACTGAGCATTTTGTCTGGGGTCATTCAAGACTCCCGGGAAAGACACCCTGATGCATTCGAGCCGACCAGGCTTCCAGTCCTCACGCTGTCCCAAGTCCTCGGAACCCTTTCTATCAAGGTGACCGAAGAGGAGTGGGTAGAAGTACAGGGTCTGGGGCAGGGGTCCCAAACTTTTTACACAGGGGGCCAGTTCACTATCCCTCAGACCGCTGGAGGCCGGACTATAAAAAAACTATGAGCAAATCCCTATGCACACTGTACATAACTTATTTTAAAGTAAAAAACAAAATGGGAACAAATACAATATTTAAAATAAAGAACAAGTAAATTTAAATCAACAAACCAGTATTTCAGTGGGAACTATGGGCCTGCTTTTGTCTAATGAGATGGTCGATGTCCGGTTCCATATTTGTCACTGCTAGCCGTAACAAGTGATGTGATGTGCTTCCAGAGCCGTGACACGTGTGTCCCGCATCACCGGAAGTAGTACTGTACGTGAGCGACACTTCACTTTGCTGCACCGCCACATACAGTACTCCAGGAGCACAGGATGCATCCGCCACCAATGAAAGAGGTGCCCCTACTGGAAGTGCGGCGGGGGCTGGATAAATGGCCTCAGGGGGCCGCATGCGGGCCATAGTTTGGGGACCCCTGGTCTGGAGTAATAAAATGCCCTTAGAAACTGCCTCTTAGTTTCCTTTGAGGGCAGATAAGCTCAACATGTAATTAAAGGGGCACAAAACCAAGTTTGGAAGAAGAATTACCCCCATTGAGTCCCCATTCCCTCAGGTGGAAGGTGTCTTTTCCTTTCCATCCAGGGCCAGTACGAAGCTGAGTGGCCTCTATGTCACCTCTACTTCCCCACTTGTCCTCTGTCTTTTCCCTGTGTCCTTTTTAGTCTTATTTGTGGACAGTCTTGTCTTTCTCCCATGGTCCAGGCTTTCCACGAATGCTATATTTCTTGAGAGCAGGGACCATGTATTGAACCTCTGCTGTCTTTTCTCAAAGTGTTGACCACAGTCATGGGCACCTAGCAGGTGCTTAAAGCCCGTCAAATAATTTTCTTTTATTACCTGACATGAGGTGCCATTCATTCTGCTTCTGTATTAATTCAGACAGAGGTAAAGCAGCAACAATGAAAGACCAGGCATCAGCCATTCATGTTAAAATCATGAGCAGGCCCTCCTTGTGCTGGGCGGGATGGAGTGAGCCACCTAATGCCTGTGTTTCTCATTGTTTCAAAGAAAAACCTTGGACCACACAGAAAACAACTACCCAGGTACCTGGAAAGTAAACAGTAGCAGCCACATGGTGAAAGGGAATGAAGTCAAGCTTTATCAATGCTTTACCAGGAGTGAGCTCTGCAGAGCTTGTTTTCTCCCATCTCTCAGCTCTGGCCCAGGGGCCGAGGCTGTCGGAGAACCGCGCGGCAGGCCTTGGTGGCGAGGGCTCACCCGGAACTCCTGACTTCTAACCGAGGTTTAGGAAAGAGCTCCTCTGCTGGAGGGTACAGGGGACTTCCCATTCTATCTGTTTCTTTTTCCTCTCTCTTTGCTCTCCTGCCCCTGCCCCAAGGACAGCCTCAGCTGAGAATTGTCATTGCTCTTGTGGTGTGGGATTTGGTCACCTAAAACCCCAGGAGAAGATTCTCTCTGGCTAAAGACAAGGGAAAAAGAGCCACTTTTGTCCAAAGAGTGTGGGAGAATCCCATTATTTTCCCTCTATTTCCTTTCACTGCTTTGCTCCCAAGGGCAGCCTCAGTTGTGCAGAGCACAGGATGCACTAGGAAGCTGACACCTGAGAGGAACCTCTGTTTTTGACAAGAGGAACCAGGGAAGAGGAACCCCAAGGGCTGAAAAGTATGGGGGCAATCTCAGAGAGAAGAGAGCTGGAGAACAGGGTCCCCTGATTGGGTGTACGAACCTACCTAAGTCCCATACTCACCTCCAAGATACACCTGTGCCTCACAGACTCAAAGAAGCAGAGCAAAGGCTTCCAGAACTCAACTGCAGCATAAGCACTTCCCAGGCTCCAGACTGACCCGGCAGAGGCACACGTACCAGGCAAACCCGAACAGCTGGGCGGAGGCTTCAAAACCCAGCCTGACATTGGCATCACTGTCCAGGGAAGGTGATGCAAAGCTTGTAGTCTGAATCTAACTAGGTTGATTATAATGGTTGTCCATAAGATAAAGATGAACACTCCTGAAATGAATGGAAAAATAGAAATTCTCAGAAGAGAAATAGAAAGGGAGAAAAGGACAAATTTGAAATGTTAGAACTAAAAATTATATTATCTAAAATTAAAATTTTACTCTAGGGTTCCCAGTATCAGAATGAAGATAATAAAGGACAGGATCAGTGAGCTTGAAGACAGTAGATGTCACACAATCTGAGAGATAGAAAAACAGAGAAAAAAAACTGAACTGAGTTGCAAGGAGAGACCTAGTATCAAAAAGTCTAACGTTTATGTCATTAGAGTCCCAGAAGGAGTGGAGAAATATTGGTGTATATAGATATATATTTATATTTTTATAAATATGTAATATATAAATATATATTAAAATATACATATATGAAGGAATAATGTCTGAAAACCTCATAGATTTGGTAAAAAATACAGAGATTCCAGAAGTCTAGTAAAATCCAATCAGAATAAACTCAAAGAAAACTACACTCACATTATAATCAAATGGCTAAAAACTAACGAAGAAGAAAAACTATCAAAAAAGCAGCAACCCCAGTTGTATGGGGTTTTACTCAAGACAAATGAAAACATGTTTATATAGAAACTTATACCCACATGGTTTTTTTTTTTTTTTTTGCATTTTTCTGAAGCTGGAAACAGGGAGAGACAGTCAGACAGACTCCCGCATGCGCCCGACTGGGATCTACCCGGCACGCCCACCAGAGGCGACGCTCTGCCCACCAGGGGGCGATGCTCTGCCCATCCTGGGCGTCGCCATGTTGCGACCAGAGCCACTCTAGCGCCTGGGGCAGAGGCCACAGAGCCATCCCCAGCGCCCGGGCCATCTTTGCTCCAATGGAGCCTTGGCTGCGGGAGGGGAAGAGAGAGACAGAGAGGAAGGCGCGGCGGAGGGGTGGAGAAGCAAATATGCGCTTCTCCTGTGTGCCCTGGCCGGGAATCGAACCCGGGTCCTCCGCACGCTAGGCCGACGCTCTACCGCTGAGCCAACCGGCCAGGGCTACCCACATGTTTTTTAGCAGCTTTGTTGGTAATTGCTAAAAACTGGAAAAAACTCAAATGTCCTTTAACTAATAAATGGATGAATGAAATTGTGGTACAGCTCTGCAGTGGACAACTACTCAGCAATGTAACGAGCTGTTGATACACAAATTAACATGCATGAATCTCAAATGCATTATGCTGAATGAAAGAAGCCAGACTCAAAAGCTTACATATTTCATTATTTTAAAAAATTTTACAGATTTTATTTATTCATTTTAGAGAGGTGAGAGAGAGAGAAGGGAGAGAGGAGAAGGGGGAGGAGGAGCAGGAAGCATCAACTCCCATATGTGCTTTGACCAGGCAAGCCCAGGGTTTCTAACCAGTGACCTCAGCATTCCAGGTCGACACTTTATCCACTGCGCCACCACAGGTCAGGCCTGCATTTTTCTTTTCCTATGATATTCTGGAAAGGGAAAAACTTTATCAATGGCTCTCAGGGGTTAAAGGTGGGGTTGAGGGAGTGATGGAGTTGTTCTGTGTCTTGATTGCGACTCTGGTTATATGATTCTGTTTGTCAAAATTCATAGAACTGCATCCCAAGACAAGTGAATTTTATTGTATGTAAATAAGAAAATAAAAATTAAGAGAAATCACTAGCACACCATTGATGCATGATAGGGTTAATATAACTTCATGGCTGACTACATGAAGTATGGAAAAGATTCATATAATCTCTTAAGTAATTTGAAGTCATTCTCTACTTGATTCTATATTTAAACTTGTAGGAAACCAAAACCAGAATAAACAATGAAGTGGTCTCTCTATGTACATACAGAAAAGCTTTTCAAAAAAGAGTTTTGTGTCTCACATGCTAGGCAGATGTTTTGGAAGGTCAGCTTACAACAAAAGGCCCTGATGAAAAATTGAGGTCTGAAAGTGGGGGTCTGCACAAGAAAGAGAGACACATTGATTCCAGAAAGGATCTACTGCTGTTAAAAGGAGCCGGGTGAATTTGATGGACCGGTGAAAACAAGAACAAAGACTCTGACATGTCCTGGAAGCTCTGGGTTTTTAGAATTAAGGTAGGATTTAGAATGCCCTGTCTAGAAGAATCACATGTGTTATACTAAGGTACATCCTTGCCTGTGTTCTGAAATGCACATGGGGTGAGCAGGCTTGGACTGTTTCCCATGAAGCAGATGGTGTACATTCCTGTGACACCAGAAGAGTTTCTTCTAAAGTCCCTTCTCATCCAAAGGACAAGAACTGCACAATGGATGCTTCATTGCGATGAGATCCCACCAGCTGACCAGAGCTGTACTTCCCTCCACTACTTAGTTCTGCTTTTGAAATTTTATTGTCACTCTGCATCGTCTTATCAATTATTATACACAAATGTACTTTTTATGAAGCTTTTGGTTTTAAGAAACCCTTGCCTGTCCCTAATTCACAAAGATATTCTCTTGTTCTTTCCAGAAAGATATTCTCTTATGTGTTTCTAGAAAGATAGTCTTACATTTTTCTTTGATCCAATTTCTTTTTCTCATGCAGTTGGGTTTTGTTAAGATATAATTCACAGTACAGAAAAATTTACCCTTTAAAAATGTGAGGTTCTGTGGTTTTTTTAGCATATTCACAAAGTTGTACAATCATCACCATTATCTGATTTTTACCACCTCCCCCAAAATCCTGTATCCAATAGCATTCCCCCTCCTCCTAGTCCCTGGCAAAGACTAATCTATTTTCTGTCTCTGCAGATTTGCCTATTCTAGAAATTTAATATAAATAGAATAATATAATGTGTGGCCTTTTGTGACTGGCTTCTTTCATGTAGCACAATGTTTTCAAGATTTGTTCCTGTTGTAGCATGCTAGTACTTCATTCCTTTTTATTGTGAGGTAGTTCTTGTATTGCTGTGTATAAAGATATATCACATTTTTTTTATTCATTCACCAATTAATGGACAATTGATTTCCACTTTGGGGACTGTTATGAATAATGCTGCTGTGAACATTCATATATATGTTTTTATGTATATACAGTGGTACCTTGAGATACGAATTTAATTCATTCTGTAATTGAGCTCATAAGTCAGTCAACTCGTAAATCAAACTGCCGATACTGGACCTGTGCGCCAACGCACCAACTGGTGGCAGCTTCCCGAATCATGACTTGTATCTCGGAAATTCACTCAGATCTCGAACAAAAATACCGACCGAGTTGCAACTTGTATCTTAAAAAATTTGTATGTTGGTCTGATCGTATCTCAAGGTACTACTGTATATGTTTTTGTTGATCTTGGCTAAACACCTGGGCACGGTATTTATGGGTATATGGTAACTCTTTGTGAGGACCTGCCAAACTGTTCCAAAGCTATGCCATGTTACATTCCCACCAGCATTATATGAGGATTCCAGTTTCTCCATATCTTCTCCAAAACTTGTCTGTCTTTCTTATTATAGCTTTCCTAATGAATGTGAAGGTATCTCCTTCTGGTATTGATTTGCATTCCCTTGATGACTACTGATATTGAACAATTTTTAATACACTTATTGGCCATTTGTATGTCTCCTTTGGAGAAATATCTATTCACATTCTTTGCCTGTATGTTAATTGTTTTTTTCTTTTTACTATTGTGTTATAATATGATTCATCTACAATTAGTTTTATGTATGTTAATAAGGGTTGGTCAAGGTTCTTTTCCCTGTGGCTATCCAATTACTCTAGAATCATGTGTTGCAAAGACTATTAGACTTTTTTCATCTTTGCTGAATAGCAAATGATCATTTAAGTGTGGTTCTTTTGCTAGGCTTTCTACTTCAGTACCTTGCTCTCATGAATACTCTAGCTTCATAGTAGGTCTTTAAGTTGAGTAGTATATAATTCTTTGAACTTCGTTATTTTGTTTGAAAATTGTTTGCAATCCTAGGATAAACCTCAGTTGATCATTATGATTGTGGTAGGCAGAACAATGTTCCCCTCTCTTTCTCCAAAGCCATTCACATCCTAAAGTTTTGAACCTGTGAATGTTTGTTATATATTATATTTTTTATGGTAATCAGCGATCTTTGATGTTACTATTGCAGTTGTTTTCGGACACACACATATAAGAGGTAAACTTAATCTATAAGTATTATGTGTGTTCTGACAGTTCCACCAACTGATTCTTCTCCCTCTTCTCTCCCTCTTCTCAGTCTCCCTATTTCCTGAGACACAACGACATTGAAATTAGGCCAGTTAATTACCCCACAATGGCCTCTGAATGTTTAAGTCAGCGGTTCTCAACCTGTGGGTCACAACCCCGGCGGGGGTCGAACGACCAAAACACAGGGGTCGCCTAAAGCCATCGGGGTCGTGACCCACAGGTTGAGAACCGCTGGTTTAAGTGGGGGAAGAGTCACATATCTCTTACTTTTAATCAAATGCTAGGACTGATTGAGTTTAGTGAGGAAGACATGTCAAAAACCATGATAGGCCAAAAACTAGGCCTCTTGAGCCAGTTAGCCAAGTAGTGAATGCAAAGGAAAAGTTCTTGTAGGAAATTAAAAGTGCTACTCCAGTGAACACACTAATGATAAGAAAGCAAAACAGTCTTATTGCTGATAGGTAGATAGATTCTAGATAGAAGATCAAACCAGCCACAATGTTCCCTTAAACTAAAACCTAATCCAGAGCAAGGCCCTAACTCTCCCATTCTATGAAGGCTGAGGGAGGTGAGGGACCTACAGAAGAAAAGTTTGAAGCTAGTAGAGGTTGGATCGTGATATTTAAGGAAAGAAACTGTCTCCATAATGTAATAGTGCAAGGTCAGACAGCAAGTGCTGATGTAGAAGCTGAAGCAAATTATTCAGAAGATCTAGTTGAGGTAGTTGATGAAGGTGGCTACACTAAACAACAGATTTGCAGTGTAGATAAAACAACCTTTTACTGGAAGATGCCATCTAGTACTTTCATGGCAAGGAGGAGAAGTCAGTGCCTCACTTCAAAGCTTCAAAGGACAGGTTGACTGTCTTGTTAGGGGCTAATGCAGCTGGGGACTTAGGTGAAGCCAGCATTTATTTACCATTTCAAGAGTCCTGGGGCCCTTAAGAATTATGCTAAACCTAATCTGCCAATGTTCTCTACATGGAGCAACAAAGCCGGGATGATAACACATCTGTTTACTGAATATTTTAAGTACACTGTTGAGACCTACTTCTTAGAAAACAAGAGTCCTTTCAAAATTTAACTGCTCATTGCCAATGCACGTGGTAACCAAGAGCTCTGATGGCAGATATACAAGGAGATGAATGTCTTCATGCTGCTGACACAACATCCATTCTGCAGCCCATGATTAAGGTGTGATTTCGACTTTCAAGTCTTATTACCTAAGAAGTACATTTCATAACTGTAGAGTCCTCGTAGATAGTGATTCCTCTGATGGATCTGGGCGAAGTAAACTGAAACTGTCTGCAAAGTAGTCACCATTCTAGATGCCATTAGAACATTCATGATTCATGAGAAGAAATCAAAATATCAGTATTAAAAGGAGTTTGGAAGAAGTTGATTGCAACCCTCATGAATGACTTTGAGAGGTTCAAGTCTTCAGTGAAGTAACTACAGATGTGGGAATGAGAGATCTAGAATTAGAACTGGGGCCTAAAGCTGTGACTGAGCTGCAATCTCATGACACAACTAATGGGTGTGGGCTGGCTTCTTATGGGTGAGCAAAGATACCCTTAAAATAGTATCAGCTCCTGCCTGACCAGGCGGTGGTGCAGTGAATAGAGCGTTGGACTGGGATGCGGAGGACACAGGTTCGAGATCCTGAGGTTGCCAGCTTGAGCGCGGGCTCATCTGGCTTAAGCAAAGCTCACCAGCTTGGACCCAAGGTTGCTGGCTCGAGCAAGGGATTACTCGGTCTGCTGAGGGCCTGCGGTCAAGACACATATGAGAAAGCAATCAATGAACAACTAAGGTGTCACAATGAAAAACTGATGATTGATGCTTCTCATTTCTCTCCACTCCTGTCTGTCTGTCCCTATCTATCCCTCTCACTGACTCTCTCTCTGTCTCAGTAAAAACAAACAAACAAGTATTGGCTCCTGGTGAAGATGCTGTGAAAATTGCTGAAATGACAACAAAGGATTTATATATTACATAAATTTAGTTGGTAATAGCTGAAGGATTTGAGAGGATTCACTTCAATTTTGAAAGTTCAACTGTGGTTAAACTGCTTTCAAATAGCATTGCATGCGTCAGAGAAATCATTCCTGAGTAGAAGAGTCAATTTGATGCAGCAAACTTCATTGTTGTCTTATTTTAAGGGATTCCCGTAGCCACCCCAGCCTCCAGCAACTACCACCCTGATCAGTCAGCAGCCATCAGCATCACAGCAAGTCCCTTTACTAGCAAAAGGATTAGTCACTCACTCATGATGATTAGCATTTTTTAGCAACAAAATATTTTTTTTTTTTTTGGTTTTTTTTTTTTTTTTTTTTCATTTTTCTGAAGCTGGAAACTGGGAGAGACAGTCAGACAGACTCCCGCATGCGCCCGACCGGGATCCACCCGGCACGCCCACCAGGGGCGACGCTCTGCCCACCAGGGGGCGATGCTCTGCCCATCCTGGGCGTCGCCATATTGCAACCAGAGCCACTCTAGCGCCTGGGGCAGAGGCCACAGAGCCATCCCCAGCGACCGGGCCATCTTTGCTCCAATGGAGCCTTGGCTGCGGGAGGGGAAGAGAGAGACAGAGAGGAAAGCGCGGCGGAGGGGTGGAGAAGCAAATGGGCGCTTCTCCTGTGTGCCCTGGCCGGGAATCGAACCCGGGTCCTCCGCACGCTAGGCCGACGCTCTACCGCTGAGCCAACCTGCCAGGGCCAGCAACAAAATATTTTTAATTAAGATTTGTGCATTGTTTTCTTAGATATAATGCTACTGCATACTTAATAGTAAAATGTAAAAACATAATTTTTTATATGTGCTGGGAATCCAAAAATTTCATGTGACTTGCTTTATTGCAATATTTGCTTTATAGTGATGGTCTGGTCCTGGTCTTGGACCTGCAGTGAGGTATTACTGCAGTTGCTATTATACATATAAAAAGGTAAAAATCTGTGACTGAGTGTAAAGCCAGTATCCACGGCCACTATCACAGCAGCCCGGCCCATGCAGGTTCGCATTGGATTCGGACAGTCGGTAAAGAAACAGCGGAGCCACAAACTGGTGGGCCATAGCCTTTAATCCTACCTTGCACCCGGCAGGCAAATAAAAACATACACTGGACTCCAAAACCCAGTCACACTCAGTGCTCACAAAGCCACTGACTTATCCGAGTTTCCTAGAATCAAAGGTTTCTAGCTCACCAGCCTTCTTCTCCTCAGTTCCCCATCTCCTTCCTTATCCCAGATACAAACTCTACACAAACTGGCATCTCACTCAGCACTCCGCCATCTTGGCTGCTTCTCCTGGCCTCCTCCACGTGGCCTCCTTTAGCTGCTGGCTCTACTCTCTCCGCTCTCTCATGCTAACCTCAGGAACCAAGAGCGCAAACTCTCGTTCCGTCCCCATTTTATAGTGTAGAAATCCAAACCCTTAATCCAATATACATAACAGGGAAGTCTCTAATACAAAGTCACTTCTCTGAGGCATGATAGGATTGTACCACCTCACACCAAAAAGGGTGGGACAGGCTTAATCCCAAAACCAAGGCTACAAGGATTCTGCTTGCCCCTAGCCCACCCCAACACACATTAATATCACCTGGGCGACTGCCTCCTCGTGTAATCTTTAACAAAGTGAGCATAATACATTTTATCCACCCAACAGGGGCACATATGATTATTGCCACATCTGTGCTCTTCTCAACAGCAGGAGAAAATCACTCATTAGGGGAACTGTAGCCTCTTCCAGATGGCGGTCTGAGGGCCTCTGAGCCTTCAGCCATTGCATCTGCTGCCACCACACCACACTGGGCTCAGGGACAGCAGGGAGCCTCGCTGTCCCTTACCCTCCCCCAGGCTCCACCAGCAGATGAAGCACAGGTTATTTCCACTCTTGGGTCCCTCCATCTGTCATTCCCTCTACCCTGGTGACAGGGCCTGGGTGTCTTAGGGTCACAACCTTGTCTTCTTAACTTTGCTCCTAGCCCTCTCTCTTCTCCTAGCTGGTCCTGAATATTGTTTAAGCTAAACCTGTCAGTGCATTGATCTGCTTATTGTCCCTTCTCTGAGGTCATACTCCCATTGCCCTGATGTCACACGGTGACTGGAATGACTAGGAACAAGAAAAGTCCATTCCAGTGGAGCTGTAAGGTACTTGAGGTATCCAATGTGACCTGTAAATCATTTTTCTCCTTTTAGAGTGTAGGCTCACCTCAGTGCCAGGACAGTAAAAGCTTCTGTGTGCTTGTGGCTGTGACCGCTGAGGGCGATGGCGGGTGAAGACAGGCACATCTTATTGATGAAATAGGATCAGTGTCATGACTATGGAGCATAAACCTTTTTCTAGGACTAAGCATGTTATCCTTAGCTACACCATAAGCCTCTTACTGTCTTACTGATGTAGGGTCATCATTTTAATTTTAGTTATTGTATTGTGCTTCATACAGTGGTGTCCTTAGTATACATCAGTGTGGATCACTTAAGATTGGAAAAAACATGTCAATACATTTTTAGTTTGTGGACTACTTTTAAAATGCACATTTTCTCATTCATACTCTTCTTCCCTCACTTTTAGTGTGGCCGCTCCAGAGACCATTGCCCACAGTCTGCCTTTCTAATTCGCAGATTCTATCCTGCTGTGAAATTAGGAAGCCAGCCCCCATACATATTATTGGAATCTTGACTGAGACTAAATGGACCCCACATTAGGATCTAATGGCAGAGACTTAGTGATGCCTATTACAGTCAGGGGCATTTGTTTTGATTTGTTTGATCATTTGGTCTTGTTTTTATATCCTGGTTCATGGCTGTTCAGGATAACACAGTTTCCCAGCTATTGGACTTCTCTCTCTCTCAACACCCCTTTTCCTCCTGTTAAAATGCTCCCAGTTAGCCCCAGGTGGCTCCCCACTGTCCTCCTCTTCTTAGGCCCCTTCGCTCCCAGCAGCCAGCCCTCCTCCCCTGCCGGGATGCCCAGTGCTGCCAGATTTCTTCAGACTCTCCCCGTGCACCCCTAACCAAAGGGTGCTCGTCGTCAGGAGGACCCAGAGTCCAGGACTCGGAGTTTGATTTACTTTGGTTTTGGAGCAAATGTCATCTGCAGATCCAAAGTGAATCTCTTTTTTTTATACCTTAATTAAGTATTCATTTAATGTTTAAATTCTTTTAACATACTCCTTAATATTTAGGTGTATTGAGTTATTTTTGTTTCTGTCATTAAATGTTGCTCTGTTGTTCCTCAATGTTCTCATGACTTTTTTTTTTGGTCTCTCCCACCATAATTAGACACCTATCCAACAGTTGGGTCCATTAGCATTTAGTAAACTTTGAAAAGGCCTCTGTGGAAACAAAACTGCCTGCCTGCTCAGTTTGGTTTATTGATCTTTCTGAGTAATCCTAAAAGGTAGTCTTACTACTGTACTCATAAGATAGAAATCCAGTAAAATGTTTCTGTTTCCAGTTCAGAACATTTAACTTGTATTACATATTTGGAAACACCAAGGTAAATTAAAGTAGTTGCTGCTTGCGCAAATAGAATATGTGGGCTTTCTCTCTTTAATTCTCTGAAAATCGTTGACCTCTATTCCTATCTTTCTTGCCATACAAGTAATTAGTACACTTGTTGCTTTGAATCGACAATTCTTTCTTTTATCTCTGATGGTATTTTCACTTCTCTCTTGCTGTCCTTGAACTTGCCAAACTCTAAAGCACCTCTGTGATACCTTTTTCATCTATCACTTCCTTTAAATTTTTTTTAAATTTTTATTTATTGACTTTAGAGAGAGAGGAGGGGAGAGAGAAGGAGAGTGAGAGAGACAGAAGAACATGGAGCTGTTCCATTATGTGCCCTGGCTGGGGATCAAACCGGCAACTTCTGCACTCAGGACAAAGCTCTAACCCACTGGACTATCTTGATTGGCATTTCTGACAGATAAACTGCTTTCTGGTAAAAATTATCTGGTCACCTTAAAGGGGTTTCAGATCCCTGAAATTCATAATTTCATTAGTAAAAAAAAAAAAAAAGCATTCTTTCAAGATCAAACTGCAGAGAAAACAAGGAGAGCTTTAATTAGAAGGACAAATAAACATGTACTTTTGCTGGCCCTAAATAAGCCAAACACAGGGCTTCCATGGTACTTGATAGGGGATCTAGAGCATTAGATTAAACCTAGTTATTACCCATGTCACCTAAGTGAGAGTAACTTACAACATTTTGTATTTACCTTACAACTTTCATTTAAGGATCTCCAAGGTTGGTGACTACCTATGCTTTAAGTTGGAGAAGAAGTTCAGTTGTTTGCCCACCAATATGTAATAAATTAGGACACTGTTTCCCAGTTCCCAGTTCCATTTTAACTTTTAGAGACTTTTGAGTCCTTTTATCCTTAATAAATATTAAAGGATGAGATAAAATCTCATTGCTATCTCATTATTATAAGCAATGACATTAGCCCCATTAATATGAGGAAATCTTATACTGTAATCCTACATAATCTTTTTCTTTGTAAGCCTCACTCACTCCTGATTTTGCCCTTTTCCTGCATCCATCTTCCTTTATCTTCAGCTCTTTCAGAGGCTGCACCAGCTATTTGGGGCCTGGGTGCCAGTCCCATCCCACCAGCGTCCTTCCGGCGCCAACGCGGCAGGAGAGCTCCATGCTGGTGCGCAAACCAGGATGTGCAGTCTGACCCGTGTCAGACTGGGAGGTGGGGTCAGAGCATTTATCTGCCTGAATGCTGCAGACCATTTACAACCCCTTCAGATATTCAAATGAATGTCTGAATAAAAATTCTGTTTCTGGCATTTAATTTGAATCACAGGCTGTGGCTTTTGCACCTGCTTCTTTGATAACTGATGTATTTTATTTAAACTCATGGAAACAGAAAGGAGTCGCCTTGGCTCTGGCCCAAGAATATAACAACAAACCCTTCTCAGTTCATTTCTTGACTCTTAAGCAATGACCTACAGAGAAGGGAAGGCGGCCTAGAGGGCTCTCTGCTTAGATTACCTTCTAATGAAGCATGGGTCGTAGTGTTTGTCTGCGCCACCTACATCTACTGTATGTTCCATAAATACCCAGAGGCTCCTGCTCTGCTCTGCTGATGAGGATTATCACTATTGAAAATGGCTGATATTTGTTGAGCACTACTTCTGTGAGTATTGTTGTCATCCTCGTTTTTCAAATGAGGAAACTTAGAGATAGAGTAACCTTTCCAAACCCACAGCATCCAACTCCTATCCCTTGAATACATTTCAGTGAAATTAGAAATTTGGCAGTAGGGATGGTAGAGAAAAATGATGACAGTCATAAAACAGCTAGTCATTGTCTTTTTTACATGTAGTCATCACTTAGCTCTGGTTCTCCTTAAGTTCTAATAACAGAGTGTTCTTAAGAATATAATTAGTTTAGTATTTAATTAAGAAGAAGCCTTGACACAGAATGCCCACCTGCTAATGTGTAACTGAATTAGGTCTAGAATCTCCTGTCCCCGTGCCGGGCCCCTGTCCTCGTGCCAGGCCCCTGTCCCCTTGCCGGGCACCTGTCCCCGTGCCGGGCCCCTGTCCCTGTGCCGGGCCCCTGTCCCCGTGCCGGGCACCTGTCCCCGTGCCGGGCTCCTGTCCCCGTGCCGGGCCCCTGTCCCCGTGCCGGTACCTGTCCCCGTGCCGGGCCCCTGTCCCCGTGCCGGGCCCCTGTCCCCTTGCCGGGCCCCTGTCCCCGTGCCGGGCCCCTGTCCCCATGCCGGGCTCCTGTCCCTGTGCCGGGCCCCTGTCCCCTTGCCGGGCTCCTGTCCCTGTGCCGGGCCCCTGTCTCTCTGACGATGGTCAGCTCTGCCCTGTCATTCTG